>NW_009648255.1:2883524-2949216 GCF_000708025.1 Charadrius vociferus
CCGGGGAGACGGGATGCTGGATGGCCCCGGCGGGCCCAGCAGTGGTCCCCAGGAGGGAGGCGATGGCGGGCACTGAGGTCTCTGGGAGGGACACACCGAGGTTCCTTGGAGGGACACTGGGGACCCGGGGGAGACGGGATGCCGGACATCCCCAGGGGGGCAGGCAGCGGTCCCAGGGTGGGATGCGATGGCGGACCCTGAGGTCTCTGGGAGGGACACTCTGAGGTTCATCGGAGGGACATTGCAGACCCCCGGAGAGACACTATCCCCTGGGAAGGTTGTCCACCAGGGTCCACAGCGGGATGGCTTGCTGGACACCAGGCTCTGCAGAAGGGACGTGCCGGGTTCCCAGGGGACATGGCCGGCAGGATGCCAGGCCCCACGGAGGAATGTGTCACTGTGCCTGGGAAACATGCTGGCGTTCCCAGTGGGACAGCCTGCAGGACACCACGGCTCCCCAGAGGGACACGCCACCGTCCCTGGAGGGAGCTGCAGCCTGGGGGGCTCCTGCTCACCTCCCCAGCAGCGCGGCTGGGCAGCGTGGTGGCCAGAGACTGCTGCTCAGCCCCCGAGCCCCAGCGGGGGCTGGTTAAGAAGAGGGATAAGTCATCCAGGAGGAAGCTGACTTGGGGGCATTGCCTCCAGTACGATGACATCACCTCTGATGTAACGACATGACCTTCGGTACGATGACATGCTCTTCATGGGGTGACGGAAAGAGCTGTTGCAGTTCGGTGCAGCACCCCCAGCTCCCCTCGCCTGGGCCCGCACCGTGGGCTCATGCATGCCGGGAACGTCGGGTTTCCTCGTCTGTGGAAACCGCAGGAGACCGCACGCAGGGTCTGAGCGGACACGACCGCAGGAGGTTGGCCTAACGGAGCGATCCTCATACCTCCGGCACCCACGCGTGGCGGGGGTCGGCGCAAGCGTGGGGCAAAGCAAGATCAGGCTTTCCCCTTTGGCATCCTGCAGTGGTTGTACGCAGCCGTGCCTCTGTGGGCAAGGCAGACGGAGGAGAACGACCTCCAAAGCTTGCTAATAAAATATTAGCACCTTCTGGTACCGTGCTTCTTTATTTCACTGAGGTGACTTGGGATCACTTCTGCTGGAAGGGAAATTAGTGGCCCAATTCAGCACAGGCCACAGCAGACCTCAGTGCCGACGGCTGCCAGGTCTCCTGCCCACAAACCCTCCAAAAAACGATCTACTTCGCTCTGGGGGTCCCAGCTGAAGGGCTCCCAACGAGAGTGAGCATGAGATACCTGTCCTCCCCTCGCAGGCAAGGGTGGTACATAATTTTAGGTGCAAGAGAGCCATTCCTCTCGCTGCAGAACCGGGGCTTTGGATATACGTAAAATACAGATATGGATGCAGGTATTGATATGGGCATCTGAATTTTGAAATATTTCTTGCTGTGGCTTCGAAATATTTCTATATCACAGCTAAAACTGCTAGGGCAGAAAGGTGTTCCCAGATGCTGCATAAAATCCTTGTATCTAGTTGAATTGGCAATCCTATTTTTCCTGCAATTGAGATTAGGCCTTTTTTATACGCTGCAGGGGATGGAGACGGCAGGAGGAGGAGGAGAAGGAGGAGGAGGAGGAAGAGGGCCCGAGACATTCCTAATCCGGAGTTTTGCAACCCAACCCTGCTGCGCTTTCTCACGTGGAGCTTCGTGGGTTGAGTTAACACGGGTCCTGGTGCGAAGACGGATTACGGCGCTGGGAATAATGCTGAGTCGTTCTAACAAACAGGGGAAACCCCGAGGAACCCAGCCTGCCGCTTCGTGTCTCCATCCCTCCCAGGAGGGGTTATAAAACCTCCGCTCCTGCCAAGTGCCCGCGGTGCCAGCCTTGAAGGAACAGCAAAGTTGGAGGGGAAAGATCGTTTCCTTTAGAATTTGCTTGACTTCTGCAGCCAAAACATGGAAACACCGATTTCCACTGCTGACCCACACCTGACTATGTGCAAAGTCCGCTGATACGGAGTTTTTTCGGGATTTGCAGCTGGGTGCTGCCTGCCATCCACATCCCCAGCGCCGAGGGAGGAGTGGTTTTGTGTGCAACTTTTACAAAATCAGGAACTTTGTAAAAATTGTTTGATGGGAAAACTCTTTTCTCGAATAAAATATGCCACATAACAGGGTAATTCTGTATCTTAAACAGCAACAGAGAAATGAAGGACTCCGGCTAATGCTGGGGGGAAGTTTGGAGGGTCCTTCCCCCAGCACCCTGCAGGGCAGCGCTGCCCTGGGACGTTTATTGAGTCGTCCCAATTTATTTAGTGCCTCAAAATCCCAAGGCAGTGCTTTGGGAAGCGCCAGCAAGGCAGAGAAAATATGCTATTAACGTGTGCAATTTTAAATCTCGAAAGCCGGTGGGCTGCCTATGTTACTTTTAAAAGACAAACGTTTTTCTCACCCGTGGTTTAGCATATTAATGAATTTCTGCAGCCCAAGTGCTAACATCAGCTGATGGAACTTTATTTCTGTCCCTCCCAATAGGAAATCATAGTACATTTTTTCATGTTCTCCTTTAATATTGCATTATTACTGTATTTTGTGTTTGTTTTGCAAAGCTGCCCCCCCTCCTTTCCCCAGCGAGGAGAGGGGGTTTCTGCAGGGACCAGGGAGGAGGAACAACTCATTCACACACAGAAGGGACAAGGAAGACCTGAGAGGGACCATCTCTCCACGGCTCAGCTCTGATCGTTCAACTCCTAACTGGTCTGAACAAGGAAAGCTTGGAAGAAGCGTGTGTTTTCTGTGGGACACCCACTGCCAGACTATATTTGGGGCAGATTCAACTAAGAAAGCGGCTTTCAGGACCGAAACATAATTTTGAATAGATAAATCAATAGCTTTTCCTCAGCTTCTTTTTTTTTTCTATGCCAAAACACTTGGATCTGGGAGAACACCCTTACAAAGAAAATGTTATGTTTAAAATATGGCCCAGTTTGGTGCCATCTCCTTACCGGGGAGATGGCTAACACGGTTTCTGAGAAGTCCGGTTGTTAATGAAGAATGTCTTAAATAGAAAGGAAAATCAAGCGTTCTCATCTTGGACCCACGGCACGTCAAGCCACTGGGCACCAAATGCTGAGCGAGACTCACCCCTGTATTAAATTCCTCAAGGTAAAGCTTGAAGGAATTTCATGGAGAGGTTTGGATCGCCCGTGGTAGTGTCTGTCTGCAGCAAGTGGTCCTGTCGAGGTGCTGGGTGCTTTTCACTACCACTCCTTTACATGAAGAAGGTGAATAATGAACGCCGAGCAAGGGCAGAAGCCATCTCCATCCTCACGGCAGTTGAATTAGGTGGGAGTGTCTAATTTGGTCCTAAATCCCCGACTGATCACTGCTTCATCACTGATTACCGTGAGCTTCACCTGAGCGCTCCCCCGAGACTGGAACCAGTTTGTGCCCAAAGACCTCATCAAATATCTTATTTTTTCTAGCTTGAAGTTAGCACTTGGGGTGGAACCGAGGATCCTTTCCAGTACTCGGAGGTGTAGATACGAGCCCTCCCTTTTACCTTTTTTGAAGGTAATCAAAGGTTTCATCTCAAAGAAAACCTGAATGCTTATTTAGAAAAGAGATTAGAATGTTTCTGAACCTCAGGGTTCCAACTACCACAGCCATTTCTCTCCATAAAAAAAAAAATTCTTGCAGACCCTTCACAAAAGACACAGAAGTAATTAAACACGATATTCTTCGTACATCCATTCCATCTAATTGTTCCAGGCACATTGCCGAGCTCTGGGCAGAGAAAGAACTTATCCCGCTATTTCCCTGAAGGTATCAGACCATTGTATTTTCACATGAAGCACTTAGTTCTCATTAGGAACATTTACAGTAGGGTGAAGGTACCTGAATTAAAACAAACAAACAGTTTACATTTCGGCATTTGACATTTTATAGCGTGCGGCAACGTTTGACTCAATTGGATCAATAAAAATATACCTTGGAAATATAGATCCTTACGTACGATCAATTCACAAGAACTCTTCTGCTCCCCAACTTTTCCCCGTACCCTCCAGAGAAAAATATCGGTACGGAGGATGCATTAGCACGTCCGATTTTATGGGAAGGCAAAGAGATGATCCCAGGAGAAGACGACAGCCAGCCAATAGCGATAACTGCTGAACAGATAATTGTCGCGTTCGCTTCGTACGAACACAGGGCTCAGTGCACAATCATCTGCTTATGCCACAGATGGCATAAAACCACAAGTGACGTTACAGCCATTGCAGTTCCAATCAGGGATAGATTCACATCAACGACTACAGCACAACTGCATTGACGGAGTCATGGAACGTCAGCTGATTTTGGAGCCGATGAATAAATGTGACATGGGATAGCTCCGATCTCAGAAAAAATAAAGAAATGGAAGTCTCAGAATTTCTATGTTTAATATCATTCCTGAAATATAAAAGCCAACAAATTGCCTTCCCCCCCCCCCCATCTCTAGGTGATATAATCAAGAATTACATTTGTTTTAGAGAGCTTCTAGCTTTTCCATTATTGGTTAGTTATAACTTTGGCTATTCTGAAGGGAATAAGGCAACTGAAAACAATACAATTTTAACGAGCCAAATGGGCTGCCCGGGACACCGTGCTGTAATGTGAGGGAAATTTGGCCCTTTTGAGAGCTGCAGCAAGCAGCGGTGCCCCGCGCAGGCTCTCTTGCGCTCACCGAGCAGAACTTCACCTCTGCTTCTGCAGCGATTTTCATCGTTTACAGACCCTCAGCTTTGAGTTTTCCAAGCAGATGTGCTTTGGAACCCTGGTCCTGCGGGCATACTCCTGGTACGCTCTTTCGTAAGCACGTGCAGTCAGCTGCAGGGTTGGAAACATCAACATCCAGAATGCCACAAGCTTCCAATCCAAAGGAAAACGGGCAGGAAAACGAAGAGGGAAAGATTTAGTCTCCCACGCGCCGCGAGTTACCTCTGCGAGTCCAACTGGACCATCTACAGTCCACCAAGGGCAGCACACGCGTACGCCTCTGCCAGGTCTTGGCCACAGTTGTCAGGGATTTAACAGTCGTTAGCGCCTGTTTTCTCCATTTTTTCCTTCCATGGTTGCTGTAACTCTTTCCGAAGTACCTTCCGCCTTGCCTTTGTTTCTAGATAGATCACAATCGACCCAAGACCCTTCTTTTTAATTGATCGTATTGATATTACAAAATGAAATAAGGCTCATGCTCTCTTGTTGTTATTAAGTTACAGTTGGCCTCGGGGTTTTTTTGTATTGTAAATTTTTATTTCTATGGACAAGCAAGATACAAGCGCAACTGGCTGATCTAAGCCCCGCAGTCGTGAATGCAAACCAGCCAATAATTGAAAGAGAGTAAAATCATGCCACATGTCTGTTTTGCACTTACGCAGAACTTCATATGTTGTATTTCGAACAGAAAGGAACGGGCAGGTTGGTTAAGTGATATGGAAAAGCACTGATTAACATCTGGAATGAAGGGAGCATGAGTCAGAAGAGCTTTGGAAAAAGCGATCAACAACTGAGTTCTTCACTGGCCAACTGTTCATTGCAGATGTGTCTACCCCCCAAAAAAAACCCCTTAATTCCTGAAAGAGTAATCACTTGCAATGGTTTATTTGTCTGAGCCTGGCATGCTCCACTTAGGGAAAGCTCAAAGGGAAGACGTCTCCTAGCTTATTTTCTTTGAGAAGCCGTGTCAGTGTTCTCCATCAACATATGCGTCCTTTCCTTCTTACTGGGCGAAGGGCAGCTCCATCACCAGGCACATTACTCCCATTCCCAAGCATTTTTTCCCACTTTTTCCACATCTCAACATTTTATTAAAGGTTTCAAGTTGGAAAAGAAGCAGCAGATACCGGTCCTTTGTAAATGAGCGTTGGCCCTTCAATAGTTCTTTTTAGCCCCGAAGACGGCACAGATTACGTGGGAGAATCTTCGCTGGCGTACCTGCGTGCTGCTCGTTGCACGGTTACGCTGACTGATTAACCCTGGAGGCTTCAAAGGTTTGTCGCTGCAGGAAGGGCATCGTTCTGGCAACACATGAGATTAGTATCTTGCTAGAATGATGCCTTCTATTTTACAAATAATGAAAATTCCCAGGTTGGAGTTTGTTGTGTTTTTTTTTTTTCTTAAAAGTTAAACTGTAACGGGGTTTATAATTTCCCTCAGGGGGCCCAAGCCACAGCGGGCTTACATTACTTTTCAGGCAGATTTACCAGATATACCTGAAAAATCAAGTCAAGGCCAGCACCAGGACAATGAGATACACCTCTCCAGTTGCTTTACTGCTCGAAAAGGAGTGTGCTTCACAGCTTTGGGGCGTTTGCCATTCCTAAGACTCAGTCTGTCAGTGCAACACCAACTTTTTGGTTCCTGTTTTGCTTCTTTTGGAATCAGAAGTACCAACACGTTGTAACTCAATGGATAGTGCTTCTTCCCCTGCCTTTCGCCATCAGTATTTCCATTCTCTATCCAATAGAATCTACATATTTTCCAAGCACAAACCCAGGCTGGGCGGAGAATGGATGGAGAGCAGCCCTGAGGAGAAGGACCTGGGGTTGATGGTTCATGAGAAGCTCCCCATGGGCTGGCAATGTGAGCTGGCAGCCCAGCGAGCCCCCGGCATCCCGGGCTGCATCCCCAGCAGCGTGGCCAGCAGGGCGAGGGGGGATTGTGCCCCTCTGCTGCGCTCTGCTCTGGGGAGACCCCCCTGCAGTGCTGCCTCCAGCTCGGGGGGTCCCACCAGCAGAAGGACACGGAGCTGTTGGAGCGGGGCTGGAGGAGGCCCCGGAGATGCTGGGAGGGCTGGAGCCCCTCTGCTGGGAGGACAGGCTGGGAGAGTTGGGGGGGTTCAGCCTGGAGAAGAGAAGGCGAAAAAGGGGAGACCTCAGAGCCCCTTCCAGTGCCTAAAGGGGCTCCAGGAGAGCTGGGGAGGGACTCTTGATCAGGGAGGGGAGGGATAGGAGAAGCTGTGGCTGCCCCATCCCTGGAGGTGTTCAAGGCCAGGTTGGACGGGGCTTGGAGCAACCTGGGCTGGGGGGAGGTGTCCCTGCCCTGGGTGGGGGTGGCACTGGGGGGGCTTTGAGGTCCCTTCCAACCCAAAACAATCTGTGATTCTTATTCTGAAGAAATAGCAAAGACCATCTCAGAGGACTGCAGGACATTTTTTGTTATCGACAACAGTGAATTTTACCTTCTAAGAGAAGGGAGGTTGATAGGTTTGGGTGAAATCCCGCTGCTGCTCAAGGCAGACCCCGTGAAGCTTCCTCCAGCCGTGCTCACCGCACACCTAGCTCTCGTTGGACTCCCGGCTGCGAAACCGCCATCAAATTCCATCCGGGCAGTTTCTGTTAAATTCAATGAGAGCTGCACAACCGAATCTTGTAGTCGGCTTCGCAGACTGATTCCTTGCCATTTCAAGGAATTCACCGACTATCCCAGTTTCCAGCAGGGATGAGGATGGTCTCCTTGCAGCTGTCTGGATCAGCAGGTAGGGCTCCACTGAAGAGATAGTTTGGTCCTGTTGGCAGCCTGCGTGGGCCCGCTGGCTGACCACGGGCAAGTGACTTCATCTGTCAATAAGGGAATAACAGTACTGGGCACCTTCATCAAGTGCCATGACATTTATTAATGTTTATTGGTTTGGGGGTTGAAAACCTTTAAAGCGGTAATTTGCCAGCCTTTCCGCTGTCTGAGTGCATTATGTACATTAACTTAGAATCCAAAAAACCAGCTCTGCAGCATCACTAAGTACATTACTCCCATCTGCAGATGGGAAAAGCGAGGCAGGGAGAAGCCACAGTGAAGCCACAAACAGAATCAAAACTCCCAGACGCACTCGAACGCCACCTCTTACCCGCTGATACCTCTCGTCTCCCTCAGAGGAAGGTGCTTCGACGACACAGGTGCTGGCCTCTCGTACAAATGCGATATACCCATAGTTATTTGATGCACAGAATCTTTTAGAGACAAACATTCGTTCTCCTGCAGTAGGAAATGGCTTGACGTAACCCATGGAATAAAGTTCTCATGTCAGATGACTCAAAGCTTCATCCTGTCCCAGTTTCAAAGGATAAAATCCAACAGACAAATACAGATCTCAAATTCTCATTGTCTTAACTACCAGAACACAAAAAGTATTTTTCCTTTTTTCCTCTGAACTATTAAAAATATGCAAACCACAAAAAAAAAAAAAATTAAGCTAGAGGTAAAAAATGAAGAAGGTTTCTTTAACCATTTGCATTACCTGGAGTAACTGGAGCCAGAGTGATAGTTAAAATGTGGTGTAAAGCAAGATTAAAGCAGTACTTCCAAATTTTTTTTTTGTCAAATCCAAGAGGACATTCCTAAAAGGCTCTTTGCGCTGCTCTTCACTGCCATCACCATTGGCACCCATCGGTAAGGTCTCTTAGGAAGGTACGGTGGCTGCTGCGTACCGTAAAGAGAAGGCTGTCCACAGGGAACAGACCAACCTCTGCCCATCGCTGACGGGTGACGGACAAGGCAGGAGGAGCGGGATGTAAACACGGCTGTCCTCTAACGCACGGTACGGTACTGGCTTTACATTAACTGATGATTTCCGTCTGTCCTGTTTTACACTGCTAGAATGGGAAAAAGAATCTCTGTATATTTTTACGTCATTTCCAAGCCCACATGCAACGAGAGCAAAGCGCAACATTTGAAAGTTTAAAAGAGGGAAGCGCTACCTAATGCACACAACCATTTTTCAGTATATTGCTTTCCTAACTCAATTACAGCTTTTAAACACTCGTCTTAGTTTTTACTTTTACCTCAAAGATACAGTTTTCCTGTATCCATTTGAATCTCCCTTCTTACAACCGGAAAGAATCTACCGTGGTGAAGGTGAAACGAAGTGTATGAACTACAACACCCACCCTGCTACGGCAAAACTGGGGTTATGTTTGAATCACTGATCCATCACAACAGCAACTAAACCAACCACATTTCGATCCTGTTAATCCCTAACTTCTTAGATTCATGATGTTTTAAATTAATCAGTCAATAATCAAATAGGGTGCTACCTATTTTTAAAGTATGTAACCTTAATTCATTGAAGTATCAGTATTCTTGCACTGGCCGATAATGCAGTCAGTAATTGATCAGCTATTTCATTTACAGCTCTGGAAGGTTTTAAATCAGGGTTTGGACAAGGAGGTAACACAACCCAAACACAACGAGTGGGGTGAAAGTACTTTCGATCTTACTTTGCACCTGCTAATATGCAAATCTTAGTGAGTACATCCGAAATTGCCCATTGAAGCACATACACAAGGTTTGCTGCAGCTTGTTAGAATATAAATGCACCTGAAACATCCGTACCCTTCCGGTATTTCTTTTTACTTAATAGATGTTATTAAATAAACGATTGAAAATGGCTGAAAACAGGTACAGCCAAATGCAATGCAGAACTTTAAACCCCACCAGACAAACTAGCACAAAAATATCTCGGACTGGACAGATGGCACCTTTCTTGAAATTGCAACTGCGGTATGGAAAAGCCCTGCGACAACTCCAGGTAAGCCAGATAAGAATGTTTGCTTTTGAGAATATTCTGAAATTTAGATTTCCTACCCAAGGTTGGAATCGTACCAGGTTAGAACCTGGTGAAAAATGATCAGTGCTTTTCCAAAATATTTGGTTTGTTTTGTTTTCTATTTAACACAAACATGCTCAGCACAGCACGTAGTTCAGGCCTGGATGCGCGCAGAAAAAAAATAGATCTGATCAGCGATAAAAACCTTAAGGTCTCTATTGTGCTTTGGCCTAAGAACTAAACCACCTTTCCCATCACCGACAAATACAGCCCCTCGCATCAATACCGAGACGCGTCATTCACTTTCTGTGACTGACATCAACATCCCGCTGAAGGTGGATCAAGAAGAGTGTGGCCAGCAGGTCGAGGGAGGTCATCCTCCCCCTCTACTCTGCCCTGGTGAGACCGCATCTGGAGTACTGTGTCCAGTTCTGGGCTCCCCAGTTCAAGAAAGACAGGGAACTGCTCAAGAGGGTCCAGCAAAGGGCAACAAAGATGATTAGGGGACTGGAGCACCTTTCTTATGAGGAAAGGCTGAGGGACTTGGGTCTCTTTAGTCTAGAGAAAAGAAGATTGAGGGGGGATCTTATTAATACATACAAATACTTAATGGGAGGATGCCAGGGGGATGGGAGCAGTCTTTTTTCAGTGGCGCCCAGTGATAGGACGAGGGGTAATGGGCATAAACTTGAACATAGGAAGTTCCATCTTAACATGAGAAGGAACTTCTTTACTTTGAGGGTAGTGGAGCACTGGAACAGGCTGCCCAGAGAGGTGGTGGAGTCTCCCACTCTGGAGACATTCAAAACCCGCCTGGACGCTGTCCTGTGTAACGTGCTGTAGGTGACCCTGCTCTGGCAGGAGGGGTGGACTAGATGATCTCCAGAGGTCCCTTCCAACCCTAACAATTCTGTGAATTCTGTGAAGGGCAGTTGGTCAAAGGCAGTACCTTTGCAAGCGCGGCATCCATTCCGCTGTTTTATCCCACCTTTGGAACGGTCAATTATTGCACCAGGCATTTTGAAGAAGCTGAGGGAATTTGCTGCCTCTGCTGTACTTCCAACTGCCCCGAGAATAAAAGAGCAAGATCGAGCTGAGACCCTGAACTTTGTATCACCACCAGACCGGTCTTCAAAAATCGCTTACATCGCATTACAAATCTGAGCCAGGCTTCATAAATTTAACATTAAACACTCGCCATTAGCGATATTTTGGGCTCAATTCTGGAACTAGTAAGTGCTTTCTGCAAGTCAATGGAAGGTGAAGGTGTTCACTTTGTCACGTGTCAGTACACCGGAATACTGCGGAACTTCAAATGAGCTACATCAAAATTTGTGTTTTATTTAGCAGTCAGGGAAATCAATGGAGATCACCTAATGCATCACCTACTAGATACATTTAAAAAAAAAAACCAAACCTTTATTTTTCTATTGTTAAGAAATTTATGAACTATACAAAAAAGTGTCACATAACTATTTACAGAAGAGAAATTTGCCAGATATAAAGATATTTAACATTTTGATGGTAACACTTGAAAGATACATATTCTACAATGTCAATTATGAATAACCTGCTCACGTATTTATAATGCAAAGGGCTTCTCCAAAGAACATCTAGCATATGCAGCCACTTTCATATGTAAAACAAAGAAAAACACATCTTGATGAAATAACACAAATGTAAAAACAGTATTTTCAAATCGAGTGGTTTGGGCAGAAAAAAAAAATACATGGAAAGCTCTTCCTTATTTTAAATGAATATGATATTTTAACCTTAAGGAAGCTTTCAATATCATCGCCAATTATACATGTTAGATGCTACAAAACCAACCAACAACGCTGTTTGTTACTTCAAACAACATTCAAAGCGCATTCCGTAGTATTTTAAACAATTTACATTATCTCAGAAAATACCCTTTTATTGCTAAATGGTTTGCTTCAGTGACAAAGCCGAGTTGCTGAAGTAATCTAAAATCATCTATTAAAGAACTTGCTAGTACATACGTACCAGCAGAAATCTGTATTACTGTAACTGTGAGTGAAATATTCTCCTGTACTTTATAGATGCAAGCTCCTTTTTAAATTTTTCAACACTTACAGTTCACAAAATTTGTTTTAGGGCAATTTAAACGAGTCTTTTCAGAGGTCCCTGAGGTTGCAGAAATAACCAAACTACTTAACTAGGTGCTTAAGCAGGGAAATCGGTACTTAATTAGAGGCAACCAAGGTTGAATAATTTTAATGGCAATGAAAATTTAAAAGCCACTAATGGAAAGACAGTTAATTTCCCTTTTTTCTCATACATGTATTATAGACTACAATGTAGGTACTCACTGGAGCCAGGGCATCAGAACGGAACCCCAGCTCAAAATGAGACTGCAGTACACAATTCCGCTTGTCGTCCGACCATTAACAAGAACTACACCAATTCTCACTCCTGTTCCCCACAAAATGTTCGCTGTGGCTTTTTTCATTTATGTTTGCCAAAATATGCCAGTACAAAATCTTCAAGAAGCACTTATTAAGGTGACCAAAAGGACAGCTATTGCTGTACAGTTACACTGGCTCTCACTGCGGGACCGGCTGCTGCTCGTTCTCTTTCTTTAGCGATTTCCATCTCTATTTTGGCTTTGATTTTATTCCAATCCACTTCCAGCTGTAAGAACAGAAAAGCAAGCACGCAGAGGTCAACTAACATTATACAGAGAGGTCAAACAGATAGGTATTCACTGACAGGACAATTTGAAGTTACAGTTACAAAGTGACCATAGCAATCATTGTATAGTTCTTCACGTGTAAGTGACAATTTATACTAACAGAATGTATGAGGGCACATTTGAGTTCTAACAAACTGAGCTTTCCACCTTTAAAATGAAATACGCTTGATATATTTTAACAAATACTAATACATCTCATTGTGTCTGGCAAAAAACCCATTGAAATACAAAAATAACTTGGATCAACTTGCATCTAATTTAAACGTAACGACATCTGTGTCCTATTACTGCGAATATAGCCCTTTATCAATAATACATGCAGTGATGTCTTTTGACTGCACCTAAAGTCCACCAAGTAAACTGATAGCATATTACACGAGTTATCTGATATAACAGAAATGAGATTTCTGCTGGAAATTTGTCTTCTACATCAACAAATGTTTTAGCTTTATCTTGGCATTTCTCCAGCTGCACAGAATCGTCGTTTTCTGGCTGTATTCTATTTCAGTGAAACTTCAGACAATAGATATAGAGCAATATCCATGGTATAGTGGGGTACAATAGCCGTCTTTCTTTCCAAAAATGCTTCACAAGAAAGAATGGATCACGGTGCATTTGATAACTATGAAAACATGTCCAAAAACTGGGCAAAAATGTAATTGCAAAGTTCAGTTTCATTGCTGGAGAATTAAGACTGTCAAAGATGGGATGGGAAAAATATCTCAACTGCTGCACAGGGAATTTTCAGAGTAGCTGTTACTCTGTTAACTAAGTCATGAAATAACAAGGAAGATTCTCTGCGAGAGGAGATATAGCTGCAATACCCACATTCTCATGTGAAAAGGTTAATCCCTCAATTCAGGATGCATTTACTGGGTCCAGGTGCTTTGGATCTGATGACTGAAATCTTTATGGAGCTCTAAGAAAGAATGTGTTTGCTTTAACAGATGTCACACAGATGCTAAACATACCACATATCGGGCTAATTCTGCCATCTAGCCCAGAGAGCTACTTGCCAGTGAAGCCAACAACCCTTGCCAGTGACACCTAGTAACTGCCAAGATATGGATTCTCAGTTAACATATTAGGTTCATAATACCTTATCGATAAAGATGTGAGATATAACAACTAAGCACATTGTTTAGATTCCGGATCTGATTGCAGATCAGTGGTCTCAGCTGCAGCATAGAGAAGACATAAGAACTCCCTACTTAAGCCTGAAGGAGTTTTAGGTGGTGAGAAGGAAATCGAGACCCTTTTTCTTCCTTCCCTGAGAAGGAATAGCAACACAAACTCTTGCTTTTCTCTTTGATGCCCTTAACGTTTCCTTCTAACTTTGCTATGTGAGTTTAACGGACTGTATTAAGAATTCAGAGACCACTGTAACCAAGAGCTTAAAATCCACGTCATTAAGTAGGTTCTCTCCTAGTTTCAGATCCAGCAGACAGGACCCAGAACACAGATGCAGAATACAGCTCAAGGACTTCTTTACTCCAGGAACCTTCTGCAGTCTGAGACCCAAGTTTCAAGACTGAGTTTAAGGTGAAACAGGCTCCACTCGCATCACCCAAGGTGTTATCGCTTAGGAACCCTTCTAGAAATTTTGGCTTTCTTGATGATTTAAAAAGACAAGACAGTACTATCTAAAAAGCCTCTTTCAGATGCATCAGGGGACTAACATTTTTGCTCAATAACGGATTTAAATTACGTAGAAGACATATTTCTAGCATAGCAGCGCAAACTGCTGCATGGCAAGAGTGCTTGGAAACCGTTCTGTTATTTTTCTGTATTTTCTAGGTAAAGAATGGTTCACTGGGGGGCTAGATATCGTGCTGAATTTTATTCTTGTTTAGGAAATGAAACATCCCTCAAAGTGCTAAAAGCTAATGACTTCCATTAGAAACGGAGCTTTATTGAAAGTGTAATGGGCACTGCCCAGTCAAAGGACCTGAGCTAACAGCTTGGATGTATTTCCTGATCCATCAGCTACAGTGGATGAAAGGATCCGACACAGTCAAAGTACACGTCTCGTTTCATAGTTTCACCCCCAGAATGCTTAGGAACAGCGAGGGGAAGAGCAGGAAGGGCTGCTCAATGAAACTGCTCTCTCAGGTGCAGGTGTGGGTGCCTCTCGTAAGGGGAAACGCGCAGAAGCACTCCAGCGGAATCTAAGATACTTTTAGCTAATGAACTGTAAGATCTGTCCTCAGTCTTTAAGATCTGTGAAATGTTAATAAATTGAAATGACCTACTGATGCCGGAGAGGGTTTCCAGAGGTTTGATGAAATTGTATATTTAGCTATTTATCATATTTGGCAGAACGGTTCGTACTTCACTATTAAATATATATCTGGATACCTTCAACATTTGTTATCATCGCTATCCATAAAATTACATAAAAATATTGAAGACATTTAAGAATTACACATTCAGCCATACTAAGGACTAGCTCCCTGTTTATAGAAAACAACTGTGCCTTCACTTGTATAATCCTTGCCAGATACTAAATATATACATTCTGTATCTGTGCCTTCAAATAAAACACATGCGCGACTATTACTAGCCACGTAGCCACACATCAAGCTATGAACTTTTACTCAGATGTAAAATCTTAAGATTTGTGTCCAGATTTGAACCAAAGAATGAAAAATGTAGGAGCAATCCCCCCCCCGCCCCCCAAACTGGCAACAAAGAGCAGGCTGACCTAAAGCTGTAGGAATAATTCTGAGGAATACTTACACCTTCTGCATATTGCAAAAATCTTTTGTTCGTTTCTTTTTTACCAAAGTCCTCTAGGAACTTTTGTCGATAAGCCAGGACTGTGTCAACATGTGTCTTGTGCTTTACTGCTAGTTCTAGAGCCCTGGAATAAAACAGAAATGGGCTTGTCAGGCTATATAAATGCTCTGGCACAACTACAATCACCATGGTTTTGCAAAATGATACGCTGAAAAGCGATTGGGCTGCAGGCAAAGATTCCTAATCTATAGTGCCAAGCAGTTTTACATTAGTATCAATCACAGGAGGTTAAAAGTAGCCAGCGAAGGAGACCGTCTACTTTATGATGCACGCTCTGAAAAATATTCAACAATTATTTCTGTTGACAACCTCATCACATCATTGGATCTTGACAGTAAGAGTCTTTTTATTTCAAGGAAATAAAACAGAACGGTTAGAGTTTAGCACTCTCAGTATAAAGGGGCAAAAGTAATAATTTTTAATAACTATTGTAGTCAGGAATCACTTCTGAACAGTGTCATAATACATATTTACAGCGTATGCTACACAGCAGTTACAAATATTCTACAGGCAGGAAAGATCAGTCATTGGATAACATATATAATTGATTTCTCTCATCTGTTTTCTTCTCAATGGCATACGGAATACTTATGTTGGATATAGAGTTTTTAGATGACACATATTAGGCAGCATAATAAAAAGACACAGATACGTGGGGGAAAACCAACTTTTTGCCTACAGTGATATGAATATAATAGCAGAGAAATTAGTAGTAAATGGCTTCAGAAGATTCTGTTAGAAAACGTGGGATTTTGTTTAAAGGAGAAATTCCTACTTTGTTTTCTCAGGCCTAATTCATATTTCATCCACCTACACAGTGCTGGGAGTCTGAATAGCCACATATCTATTTTTAGCAACAAGACATTTCAAAACAGCCTTAATTCTTCGAGGGTCACATACAGTTTGAGGTATTGCTAAGGTCTCTTCTGTGTTAACAATACTGAAAAAGCAAAATGTTATTTAAAAATGCTTCCAAGCATGTTTTGAACTTTCACCACAGAATACTTGCATCTTCTCAATGTGATACAAAAACAGTTACTTGTTTGTTTATTGTCAGGATATGATTAACTTAATCTTTTTACAGCTCTAGGCAATCACAGATAGGAAATTAGTCAGCTAAGTAGCTGCGATATTAAAACCGACCGAAATAATTTACAGGTTACCTCATTAAGACTGCTTATAAACATTTTGTGTTTAAAGAAATACTACCTATCCCAGTTGTAAAGATTAATGTTGACTTGAATAGCTTGATAAATAAGGCCTGTTTGCAGAAGCAGGGTTTCGGCTTCTTGGGTGTTTCCACTGAACAGCAGTGTATGAGCCATCCTCGACTCTTTGGATGGAAGATCTTTGATGGAATTGATATATTGAACTTTGTCAATCTGTTAACGAGATGTACAACAGTTTAATAAGGGAAATTAATTAATAAAAGTAGTTTTGCAACAATTTAGATGGAAATAAATAACACCATTCTCTTACCTCACCAATTGATGCATAGGCGATTTCCGCTGTAGCCATGTCTTTGTTGGCAACTGCCATAGCAGCTAAACATGCCCACATAGTTTGATCCTGAAATTTTAAAAAAAATGCAACTCCTAAAACTTCAAATATTTATTATCATACTAAAAATGACTTCTCAAAGGAAGTATACAAGTCCTGAAAATAACGTATAACAATACAACATTTCTCAGTATGCCATTTATGGCACTGTGGTCTAAGTCTCTTCTGGTTTGAGGACCTCAACAAAGTCTCTTATAAGAAAGTCACTAAATTATTTCTCAGAACTCCTTCATTGTAGAAAAGTTGATGTTGTGATCACCTGAGACTGATAGTGTGGCAGAATGAATCGTTAGTTTTCAGCATCTCAGCCAGTAATGAACTCTTGCCATAGTACCACTTTATGACCTCATCATCGCTGTCCCTGTCACCACTTGTGGAACTACACTGGAAATCAAAGCACTGGTTGTAGTTAAAAAAAAATATTTAACCTGGGTAATCTCAACCTGGCTTCAAAAACAACTGTACTGGAACCACAATGCTGACAATAACACTAACTGTGCATTTATCAGAAGTGTACTACAAATGAAAGAGAAAGGAAAAAAAATATTACTTGACTGTAGAACAGACTACGAACCTGCTGAAGAGTAAGAGTGAGCTTCAACAGCTCTGTCTCCTTTGTGATATTTTCAGTACTTTTTATGTTGAGAATTAACAATTAGAAAAACCTCGTGGAAAAAGTATTATACCTTTGTTTTCTATTTTCATGACTTTTGCATTTCTTTTACACAACCTTAAGGAAACCTGACTAACTCAGGAAAACATTTAAGAAAATCCTGACATTTTGATACCTTCCCTTTTCAAGTCTGACAACATTACGACAAAGATATAGTACAAAAACATATTAGCTAATGTGGTTTAGGCTACCACATCTCAAAACTCTAGTTCAGACAGGAAAAAAAACCAATTTTGAATGCACTTGTTAGTGTTTGCACTAGGAATTAAATGGGTTTTAGTATTTTTGTTAAATATTTTCAATAACAAATCTGACTATGCTTTGCAATGTGACTAGATTTTTAGAAGCAGCGTAGGATTACAATTGATTTAAATCAGAATAAACATCCACGTCGAGTATGGTCTAAACATGTTCCCATGCCCTGTCTTACAATCGCTTTTGTTTGAAACAAAACTGGTAAAAGCCACTAAAGCCAATGAAATACAGTAACTCAGCCGGAGGCTGTGGCTTCCCTGTCTCTGCACATCCTCCTCCTCTGGCCACGTGTTCCCACTCTTATTACCGTGATTCAGGACAAGATTAACCTTCCTGCTGGTAGCCCATAATTTGGGAGAACTGAAGTTGTTCAGAAAATCAAATGTTCGTAAAAATCTTTGTCACGTTCTCTCCCCACTTCCCTATTATTTCGAAAAATGGTGATAAAATGCTGAAAGCTCAGCCTGAAATTATGCAAGAGACCAAGTTTCTAGGAGTTTTTCCCCAATAGGTCTTGCTGGTCCCTCTTTCTTCAGAAAGACGGTCCGTTTTGTTACTACCAATTGGAAATACTTCGAACTGTCTACCTGGGTTGCCAAAATCAACAGAATAGCCCTGTATATCCATGAAGAGTTTAGGAATCGTGAAAGATAAACAAAGTAGTCAAGGCAAGCCCAGCTGTGATGGCTCTCTGTTTACGGTGCTGTAAGGGTATTCCAGGTCATCCCTCAGCCCAGGCAACACCGATTGTGAAACAGAAAGGATATTCGCCCCATCTAGTTTAGGCCGGTTTAGATTCCCTTCTATCAAAACCAAAAACTTTCTTTTGCAATCAACGGAAAGGAAAAGTCTTCAAAGACTGAGACCTAGGGAGCTAACTTAGATGCTTAAAACCAGATGATGTGAATACTCTTCACACCGAAAATAAAGATTCTGTTGTAGTTTTTCTTGAAAGACCTTCCTCACTCGGTGACAGATACAGACTAATGAGGAAAAGCTCATAAAAAGAGACAGTGAAAAACCACAATACCTATACTGGCATTTCATTTAAAAAAGCACTGTAAATTTTAAACACTTTTTCTTTTAAGTATGATTAAATTCATTGGATGACGCTACCCATTAGAACGAAGAGGATGCATGAAGAATTTGGCCAAAAAAAAAATCCTTGAAAATTAGAAAACCTTCATATTAATCAGAAAGAAAAAGCATTATGAATATCACCACCCAGTACAGATGTTTTAGTTTTAAAGATGATGCCTTTAGATTACTCAAAAATATTAACATAATACCGCATGTGACATCTGAAATCCCACTTCCCACTGCCAAATACTGGAATAAAAGCCTGCTATTAAAGGGGTAACACTCAAAGTAAAAATCCTTATACAACCCAAATTATCTGGATGTGTATTGTTTTAAGAATGCAAATACAAAAATCCTTTAAATACACATTTAAGGTCATGATAATCATATGAAAACGCTAAACTCTCTTCTAGGAGTAAATGGGGGAAAGGAGACAGGATTGGGGGAAGTTCTTGTTTGTCTGTTTTAAAGACTGCCAGACTCACCTCATCTGTTGCTGTTGCCTAAATACATACAAAAGAAGGCAAAGGAAAAAAAAAAACAACACAAAAACAAGTGAAATAAAATATGAAAAAATACTAGGCAACTGTATGTGAGATGCAGATCATTTTTAATCGGTTATGTTAAGGCCTAGTCCTAAAAACATAAGCTTATTACTAACTTCGGTGAGTACCTGTGTTCAATCCATCTGGACTTTGGTGTGAATAAAAATAAGAATTTTTATTATGTACAATGAAAATGATGAAACTATGTTTATGTATATGATGTAATTATGAAAAATTTATCATTTTTCATGACCATCCCCAAAATAATCAGCAACAAAACAGAAGAAAGGAAATGAGATGCAACATCTGATATGCAATTATCATTACTAAAGTTCTCGATAATTAGCATTTACCTTGACAAAGCGACACAATCTGACAGCATCTTCCCATTTAGAACTACTAACATATTCATGAAGGATCGCAGGATAAGGTGAAATATTAAGGTGAATAAGTGAACCATCTGCTCTTCTAACTGTTATTTGATTTCCTACAAAATGTACAATCTGGGGATTTTTGCTAAATTCACTGGGTAGAGAAAGAAAGGTAAGTTAATATTCACTTCTTTCTTACAGAAAAGAACATTAGGAATTTTTAAAAAAATCTTTGTTTCAAAATTACATGACTATACTTCGTTCTCAGAGCATATAAAAATCTAAGCACCTAGTTATTCAACAGTTATATCCAACAGGTAGTTGTAATGTTCTCTAAAAATAAAATTATAGTTGCGCACGTTCACTGACTGTAAGGCAAATGCAAACTGCGTATTTGTGCAAAAATTTTCAAATACATTTTTCAGTTAAAAACATTTGGGCTGCCATAACTCTCAGAACGGAATAACGAATTCAGGTATTCTTTATGAAGAATTTCATATCACAAAGTAAACACGTCAAGTACATATGCCAAGCTAGAAACAATATTATCTGCGACCCAATATATTTATACTTTTAATTTCCAACAGACACTTTAAAGAGATATTTTTTGTTTGTTTATTTACAAACAACTAAGGCAATATTTCAAGAGCTACGATTAAAATTTTGCTTTTAATCACGCTGCTATGCTACTTTTAAATTGCGCATTGTCATGTCAACTCCACCCTTTATGATATACCTTATAAAACACTTTTTTCTCGTTTCATAATCAAGAAGTAGAAGCATGAAAAGAATTTTAAAAGTTGCAACCTTGGCTACGACTTCAACTCCCAAAATTAAAATATTTCTTTAAGGAACAAGTAAACTAGTTGAAATACATAGTAATGCTATTTTGATGAAAAGGGATCTATTACCTTGCATCTTTTTCATACAGAGTTTTTGGCAAAAGATCTTTATCTACATAGACTGTGTTGGGGTAGTACCAGACTGTAAAACGGGTATCTTGAATCCCACAAAGAATGTTAGATGTGTCATTCCAAGCCAAAGTTTGAACCATTGTCCCTTAAAGAGAACAGAATAATATGCATTACCACAAGAAACTTCAAAATAAAGATACACTTCTTAAACTGTAGTAAAAAGGTAATTATTAGTCATTTTTAGTTCCTTTTATAAAGACTGCTTTTAACCCCCTACTTTATAAGGTAACATCTTACAAACTTTCAGCCAAATTCAGTTCTCTCTTTCTGAAAGAAAACTCGTTTCAGAAGTGTTTTTTGGACTTAGTTCTGAGACTGAAGATCAAAATTAACACAATGGTCAGACTGCACCTTTGTACTTAAGGGATCATGCCTCTGTCTACAGCATTTAAACTTTTAATTAAAAATATTACAAACTTAAGAGTTTGCATTTGCAAGAAAAATGTCTGTACGATTCTGTATCGAATAATTCTGAGGAACAAATCCTTCTCCAATATCCTCTTAGCTGCGTACTCTGGAATGCAATAACAAGTGCTTAAATGTTAACAACTGCTTTACATGTAACTGATATCAAAATTATCAAAATTTAGATAAATTGTACTAAAATTGTTTCTACCACTATCTTATGAAAGCCACAGGACTACTTCTACAGTTTTTTCACGTCCAACTTCACTGTTAATTAAAAAGCAAAATTTTGTCTCTTGTACTAGATAAAAGTCTATTTGCTAGGATGTACTTAAAACTGATTTTGAATTTTTCTAACCTATTTTGACAATCTTCTGTTCTTTTCCAAACCGTTTAACTGAAGTAATATAAAGATCTCTGTTCTTATCAATAAAAGCTATTTTTCTTTCACTTGTAAGTCCTTTCTGGTCCAAAGCAATCTCCACAATTTCCGTCTGCAAAGGAAAAAGAAAATATCTGATTTTTATTGTGGAGATTCATATCACAGAAAGCATGTGATATTCAAAGAAATGAAGGCTCTACTAAAGACAAGGCAAAAAACTCTTGAAGAATTGGATTGTAAAGACACTTTACGTGTGTCCTCTTGACAGGATTCTTTGCTGAATGAAACGTTATATAAACTGAATTTCATGCAGATTTAAACAAAACTGCAACAGAGAAGAGCTTAGGAATTTACCACAGAACTACAGAAATGTAAGTGGCAGAATGTTTATTCTTCAGGCAGCATAGAAGCTGCCTGATTTTGCTTTTGTTGTATACCAGAAAAGTGAAGAAAAGTATAATGCAGTTCAGGCAACCATTTTTGAAGCAAAACCAGGAAAAACTCAGACTGAAGACAGACAACTTTTCAGTGATGTTCTTTTCTTCACTATTAACAACAGGTTGGCACTAATAAAAGTCGCTTTGCAGTACATGCAAAGGAAACTCATTTCATCAGTTTTACTGCATAACAAAACTATTTGCCTGTAGTTTCAAACGCTTCTGTGCACAGGAAACACGCTGGTAACCGGACACAAGCTATAGTATATCCCTTTGTACACTGACACTGCACAAAGAATCTGCATTTTGTTATTCCGTAAGAGTCAGCTAGCATTGCCAAGCTCTTTTCTATTAAGACTGTAAAGCTTTAATAGAGTATTAGACCCATTATGAGGAAACCCATTAATGATTCTTAATTTCAAAGTAAAATAAGAAAAGAGACACTATATCCTTCACCTTACCTTATGGGTTAGAGGTTTTCCATCACCCAGTGGTTTTCCAGATAAAGCTTCAAAGATGTAGATAACTGAAGAAAAAAAATTGTATCGTTTATTAGTTAAAAGCAACAGTTCTTCATATATTTTTAAAGCAGTTCCATTCATTTCCACAGTATAATTTATTGCAAGTGGGTATTTATTACTGTGTTCTAGATTTACCAGTGACTTTAACGCTCTGGCCAACGAAGACTCTTACAGTTGGGCAAATGTAACTGCGATAGTTTGCTGAGCTCAGGAACAGTCTCACTTTGCGATCGGAGCGATCTGTGAGAATTCTCAAATATCACTCTTTTCAGAGGATCGATAGCCATCGAAACATGATATTAGGGACTGACGCGGAATTGAGAAAACTAGTGTTTTACTTCCTATCACAGCTCAGCTGGCACCGAGTTCCACCTGATCCAAGTTTTTGCCCTGCGTTGTGAATAAATGAATGTTACCAAGGCGCTTTGATAGATTTACTCAATCTTAACCCACAATTTTGATGACTATGAAAGTTTAGGAAGTTATACCATAGACTGATATATTTTCCTAAAGGAATTAGTATCAGATATATAGAAAGCTGTCCTTTTAACTATTGGGTAAAATGTTCTTCAGAAGCATACTCTATTTTGTTAATAATCTGCTCTGTTTTGCATTCTTCATACAATAGTCCCTAGGCACACTTTCTTCCAGGACAGTTTAACTGTGTCATCACGACAAGCAGAAACCCTAACGACGATACATTAATAACTGGCTTCCTCAAAAAGTATCTGCTTTATCCAGACACACTTGAATTTTATATAGAATTCTTGCAATCTTTACCAAAGGCCCATCTGTTCCGCTCTCCCTGTCTCGCTCTCAAAAAAAAAACCACCCCGGCAAAATAAACCCCACCTACATCATCTGTATTTCTGGGATACCCAGTGAAGACTCAAATTTGCAACTTGCCTAAAAATAAAGTTTCTCTTTCTTTCCTTCTGTCTCTCTCTATATGTGTGTGTGTGTGTGATGCATACACATCCACGTGCGTTCAAAAGCTATTCATACATACTTTATATATAGTCTGTGAATATACACACAAATTCAGACAGGTGTAGGTAGAGGATTCAAACCCAGAGAAAACAGCAGCATTGTAAGAAACACCAGCTGTAATTTAAAGCACACGATTCCACGTTAGTTCATGGAAAACACAAGATGTGACAGAAACATTTCAGACGTTCAGTAACACATCCCACCTGCGGTTTCAACACGTTACCTGTAAGTATACAATATAAGATGAACATACACGCTCATTCCAAAGGATGGCGATGTTAACATGTTAATCCTGCGGTGCGTTTCTTTCACTAGGACACAGGATGTTGGTTTGAGGTCAATGGTTATACAGGCAGAATTAAAAAAAAAACCCAACTGTAAGAGCAGGTGTTCAGAAAGCATTGGTTGAGCTCGCAGAGGAGGAAAAGAAAGGGCTTTGCACAAGCGTTGCTCTTGGCAGCTGGCTAAATATACAAGAGAAAACTAGTTGTTCCTGAGAAGTGGTATTTTTCTCACTTTTATGCATGGCCCCCTGCATGAAATTTATTTTGGCCTAGCTATACAAGCCAATTTTACTGCTACTATAATAGCTATAGGAAGTGAGATCAAGAGGGTTTTAAAGAAAACCCACTGTAAATAACTGGCAAAATTGGTTAGCTTTTCAGTAATCTAGAATGCTTATTAAGGTATTTCAGAAAATAAGTTTGGGTCAGTTGGTTTGGGTTTTTTTCCTATCTGGAAAAACTCCACATCACTTTACAATCATTTGGAACCTAAAATAGATCTTTTTATGTATAAATTTTATGTATACATTGTAAACAAAGGGCATTCTCTCACTTTGAGCATCCAGAGAGAATAGCTACCGTGTGCCTTTAAACACACACGTTCCATTATCACAGAATAACTGCTCCCAGGGCCAGCAGTTCCCTTTTGAGAACAGGCTCACCTCCCTCTTCCAGCTTCATTAGAGACTGAGGAAGGACTGTAAGTGCAGAGGTACCAAACTTCTTTCTAGATTAGTGAAAAAGGAAAAATATCCAAGTAACAACAATGAAGCAGAGGAAGTCATACCACTCCCTGTTTCAGAGTAAATTAGCTTGTAGAGAGCTCCACGCTACGACGTGTAAACTGCTTCCTGTATCAAACTGAGCTATCTCAGACATTCCTATAATGCACCGCATTATGAAAAACAGACCTGCCCTCAAAAGAAAGCAAAGAAAAAAAAAAAGCGCTTCTGCTGGGGTGAGTCAAAAAGAACACAAAGGCCCAGAGAAGCCACGGTTTCCTGTGCCAAGAATCTGTTTTCCCATGTGCTGTCATATTATAAGGATTTCTACCACTGCTAGTGGGGCTGGTATCTAAAAAAAAAAAACCAAACCACCTCTACTCATTGCCCTGGTGGAAGCTCCTATCAACAGCATCATTTGAAGAGCTCATGTTGAAAACACAGCCAGAAACCCAGGCTCTGTAAACTGCAGTTTTGATGAAGATTTGCCTGCATGCAGGCTGACAAGATTTTCAGGACGCTAAGAGGAATGGTTGGGAGATGGAGATGCTCTTCAGCCTAATCAGGAAGATGGGCAGGGGAACGGGGCAAGAGAGTGAGTTTACCATCAAAATCTTAAATGTGCATGCATACAGACAGCAGTCAGTGTTTATGGATGAATTTTCTATGTAACCTCAATTTATTTAAAATACGCCTATTGTTTTTATTCTAACTGCATCAAGGTGTCAATACGGCAATAAAATAAAGTCTCTGTGTTATACATACTAACTAATAGATAAATATACACACGTGTAATATAAAAACAAAGACACACAGAGTGAAAGAGGAAAGATCAGAAATAAGAGGCAACTTTTCCCTTATCCTTCTTTTTTGCAAACTACTTCTTTCTTCCGAATATTTTACACTGAAATATATTTTTGCTAATTAAAATCCATTTTAGTTATTACACAGCTATTTTAGATATATTTAATGTCCTGATGCTTCAGGGTAATATTTTCTGAAGTAGTTGTCCTGAAATATGAAATGCGCATTACAGTTATATTACTACCCTTCAAAGTAATTATTCAAAATTAATATCTAAAATAGCTGTGTAATAATTAAAGTATTTGTTTTTACATAAAAGATAAGGATGTACAAGAAAAAACCCATAAATACAAGTTGTACAGAGTAGCAAAAATGCTTTGTAACAAGGAAGTGAGAAAAACCTCACCTAATTTTTCTTTTGCCTGGGGAGGGATATTTTAAAGGATTATTACAAGGGTTTTTTTTTCAGTCATCAAGTAATTTAAGTAGCGGGTTACATGCTGAGAAAGCTACCATGCAATCAGTACTAAAGGACTAACTCACTGCCTATCAGATCAGGATCTTCTTTTGTCTTTTGTACTGCACACTGAAAGGTTTCTTTTGCTATGGAAAAAAGAAGATAAATATGATTCCTCTTTGCTGCCAGACAAAGAATTCTAAAATTCTGAAACCGTTTAAAATCTACCCATTAAGCCTAGGATAACAGAGTTATAGAAAATAGACTGAATTAATGTCAGTTGGAGCCATGGGCAGGAAGTTTTCGCTGTTTCGCTCTGCAGTAACAGCAGCTCCTGCGCACAGTTGTCCCCAGTGGTAATCCCCTCACTGGCCACATCGCAGGAGAAGTACAGTTACAGACAGCACTGCAGCGCTGCGCTCCAGCACTTGTATGGCCTATAAATGGCACAGTTATGCAGTCACAAGTCATAGCCATGGCTTTTCCAGCACTGGAAGTGTCTGTCTCCAGCAGACGCTTGAAATGTAAATTGTCGCACAGGCAAACTACACATTTGCCTCAAGAGATAAAGCAAAGGAAATAAGCAGACTGACAAAAAGATATTCCTGTACCACCCATATAATGCAAAATTTTCCCTGAAGATCATTTGACCATGCTATGTTTTAGAATTATCGTGCTTTTGATGCTGAAACACAAAAGTTAAGAGCATAAAAATCTTCAAGAGCACAACACCGCGACAGAACACCACAGTCTCGTAACTATGGTCGTATCAGCTGTATATAAAACAAAGAACATCTGAGAATTAACATTAACTACAGTTAATGTACCGGTAGCTTCTAAGAGCAGCAGTCAAGCAGAAAAACGTTGCTGAAATACTTTAGAAAAATCACGTCAGAGAGTGAAAACCCACCGTTCAAGTATACATTCAACTGGAAGTTCAAAGACATTTCTCTTTTGTTGTTTTTTTTTTTTTAATCAAAGTAAAGCAAGACTCACCATTTTAATTCATTTTTATAATAAATATTATCTTAAACTTACATCACAGATAAATTGTTTATGCTTTATGCTTTCTTTTTACCATAACTACGCTACGCAAAGTTAAATGTGAAGATGTTAAAAACGTCACAGTGAATTATTAGCAAACATGGAACTATAAGAATGGAGAACTTACCCTTTTCATCAGCTTTGTCTTTTATTGCTAGAGTATCATTACTCAGAGACACTGTCTGGGCATTTAAAATGTCTGTTCTCATCCCCGGAAATTTTGGAGAGGAAATTAATCTTCCTTCATATGAATATAAATAAAGCCCTCCACCATCTACAAGAAGAAAATACCTACAAAAACACCCCAACAAAAAGATAAATCACTAAATAATACAGAAAAGCATGATGAGTGTCAACAATTTGAAGGTAACTGTCCAATATCCTGCAATTGTTTTCAGTTAAACTACATCATTTCTAAGCCTTACATGTCAAAGTTAATATTCTGAAAGCTCTGTATTCTTCATTTTAATGTGAATGTTAACTTTTTTCATGAGAAATATTTATTATCTGGAATCTCTATGACTTTATATCTTATAGATACTGTAAGATTTAAACGTTGTATGTAAGTCCTGATGACAAAGCACACAGTCGCAGACAGTACTCCTCACACATCGCCCCACGAGACAACGCTGTGTGTGTGTGTATGCGAGAAACAGCTTTAATGTTTACAGCTAGCTTAGAAATGGTATTACCTGTATCAATTTCTTCGGTACGACTAGGTTATAACATAAAGCAAATAGAAGACACTTTTCATGAACTGATCACCATCTATCACGATGCACAGCTTCAGTGAAAAATAACTCATTTGCAGGAATACATTGCAAACTTCTATACAGAACATAAATAGTTCTACGTAACAGTAACTCTTTGGTTAGTACAGTATCTATAGTTCATAGACACAAAACACACCCATATGTAAAAAGCCAGTTGTTAGACTCTCAGCTATTGCAAATGTTACCAACCACTGGCACCAAATGAACCACTGTCTGTTTGCACGTGTATCTGTCGAGGTAGAACCGTTTTACCAAAACTTGAGGTTTGTTTCTGTGAATCACCTACACTGCCAAGGAATCTGTGCCATGTTTGCAAAATTTACTTTTCACTGGCAGCACAAAACTCCACATCTAGAAACTGATCTTCAAAATCCTGCCCACTTGCTTACCCATTCTCTACTGCAGTACCTTTGTCGACTAGGACACAAGCGTTTCATCTGGGGCACTCAAAAACGCAGCGAGCTTTGTGCTGCACTTTGCTGAAACAGCTGTCCGACAACATTTGTGCATGAGAATTAAGACTATAATCAAAACTCGAGATTTTTGACTTCTGCTCCTATTCTTAGCCCTTTGAAAGACTTTCTACAAAAGCACACGTAAAGATCTCTTTGACAGATGACTTTCAGGAAATACATATTAAAATTTCTTTAAACTGAGAAAAAACAGCGATTTCTTGCAAATACAGATATAAATACATTTAAAAAATGAAACTATTTCTTTTTATTTGGCACACCTGGAAATGTTTTTAATAAAAATTGGAGACCAAAGATAATTTATATAAAGTATATTCCAGTTCAAAAAAGCAATATAAACCATCAAAAAATCCAGATGTTAACGTAATGTCAGAAGATATACTTTCTTCCATAAATAAGAGTATAAACATACTTATGTAATATATGAAAAGATTCATTACCACCATCACAGATCTATGGCAAATACACCAGCTAAGCCTTTACAGGCTGCTTACCAATACTGGATATGTTTTGCCTGTTTCTAATACTTCAGTATGTGCTTATGTTATATAACAAAGTTTTAGGAACTACGCATTTAACAGTGAGCATTACAAGAAGTAAGCTACCTTTCCGCTTGCAGAATCAAACTAACTGTTCCTTCCTTCAGGTCAAAGATCAGTGGCGTATTCCAGTTCTTTGTACTGAAAAAAAAAACCAAATTAATCATTCGTTAAAACCACTAATCTTCACATATCATTGCAAATACGAAGTTGAATTCACTAAGTAAAGCACACACATTTTAATCATCTAATATTCCTAAAAAGGGAGGTTTTTAAAAGGAAAACAGCATACAGGAAGCCAAGTAACACTGATAACCACGCGGTATGATACAATAACACTTCTGCCTTCATTTTTGCATCCCTTCACACCAGCAGCTGCTGACCTAGGAATCTTAGTAAACAGCAAAATCACAGTTATATGAAACAAACATATTCTTAAAATATTTCTGAATTGTGGTTCAACTCTTTTACAGTGATCCGGAGGTAGGACAGAGTGCCGCTCTTGTGTGCCCTGTTACAGGCTGCATTACTGTTCAGCATTAGCCATCTCACTGAACAGGTAAGTGTCTTTAGGAGTGAACTTTAAATTTCAGCATGTGAAACAGAATATCATGTTCTTAAAACATGATGCAGGATTGAATCATTCCTATCCTATTCCAAAATAGTGGCATGCCAGAAGCAGTATCCAAAAAAAGAAGTCTCTAGATGGAGGCACACAAGTGGGACAAATACACTTGCATCCAGCCACCGTTCCTGCTGCCTCTGCAGGGAAAGAAAACATGTCCATTTTCTGTAGCAAAAGGAACAGGCAGTTATGGAACCTGCAAGAAGCTGGAAGAAAGGATGAAAGGGGCAGGGCAACTATACCCCAACACATTTTGTTGTAGATGATGCTAGCTTCCATAGAGTATTTCAGTTAGTTAAAAAAAAACATTAACTACTGTACCTCAAATAAAGTTTCTGCTACTCTCTTACAACTGTTAGATAAACTTGAGAAAGCTTCATGAATTTGTATTACTTACGAAAACACATAACACTGAAGAGAAGTTGAAACAACCAAATGCCCGTAGTTCAAAGAGGCCTTAATGACCCTGTCGCGGAATTCCAACAAATCTACCGCATCATTAACAACATTGTGCACCTAATCAAAAGAAAATTTGGGTTAAGTAAAACAACAGTAACTGAAATGAAAACTAATTAGTGAACTATTATATTCTTTCTTATTATAAGCGCATGCTGATACTATACTGTTAGCAGGAAAACATATCTATGCAGGAATAAGCACTTTCACAGCACTGGTGAAACTTAAACTCAAAGGCTCTATAAACTCTGAATAAAGAATTAATAATTACTGAAGAGCTGGATAGAGGTCCTTAAAAGAAGGGAACAATTAATGCATACTTGGAATACGTAAGATATAAGCACAATATTATACATGATGTTGAGAAAATCATCTGAGATCAAGGATGTCTGAAAGTTCCCATTTTAAGACTCAGTGTTCAGTTGCTGATTATTGAAACATTTGAAATATAATACTTCAGCGATCCCATCATGATCCCATCAGAACAATTCGGCAATATCCAAGATTTGGATAGACATGTTGTCTAGATATTGAATAGCTCTAGTGTATACTTTAATGCTGCCACACTCTGAAGTAAGGGAAATTTAGGAGACAGCCTTGGTGAGCAGGCTGTGCCCTTACCAGTTCTGTGAAAATTTGCTCAAATGACAACACTTCAAGAAAATCACAGTTCACCTGTAACCAACACAGATTTTTGAGCCCAAAGATTTTAGGCAGCTAAAATCTAAGGAGCTATCTTAGGACAGGGGAGGTGTTTGTGGGAGGTTTTGTCCTTTTTTAATTTTTTTTTCAAGATGTCACCATTCTGAGGGTGGCAACTTCTTTTGATTTTCTCCATTATGCAACCAATTGCAAAACAAGGACTGAACTCAATTATTATGAAAGCCTAGAAACCATTTCCAAAGACATATTGCTATGTCTACTGCGGTGATATGTCCATAATTAACTTAGCTATTGTAGTACTCAGAAAAAAACAATGCACGTAGAACTTTTTAGTAGGCAATATTTGCCTATATAAATATATATATATAGGAATACAATAAAATGTCTATAAAATAAAAAAATAAAATATTAGTACTGAATCAGGGTCAGCTATACTTCCTCAGTTGTTTGCCTATTCAAACACCCTGGAGATTATTCACAGAGCCCATCTGTTACGAGTCGATGTCTGGGAATGAAAGAAGAAATATGAATTTTTACCTGCTAATTTGTCTTCTGTGTTCCCAGACACTGACTCATGTTATCCCACCCACCGGCCCAAATTGTAATACAGCATTTCTGTTGTTACAACTTTTCCCAATTACATATTCAACATTAAAAGAATCATGACCAAAAAACATTTAAGGGCCTAATTAGGAATTTAGGAACTTGACTTCGATATTGAAAATATTGGCCTGGTGTCCAATACCAAATGTGTAATTTGGAAAATTTGTAAGAATGGAAATCTTATATTATCCCAGTTCTCAGAGAGTGAACGTTGTGAGTCAGTGTCTGGGAACACAGAGGACAAATTAGAAGGTAAAAATTCATATTTTTGTATTAATTCCCAGATATTTGGTAACCTAAATGTGGATTCAGGCCAAGATTTTTCAAAAGAAGGATCCTAAACTTAAGCTCCAGAAACCACATGTAGGGGCCTGTTTCATTTCCAGCAGCGCTGAGACTTGGCAGCTCCCACCGAGGTCAATGCCTATTTCTCAGTACTCGGCTGGAAGCACCACACAGGTACCCGATGTAGGTTACACGATATACGAGAAACGTCTGTAGCTTCAGAAGATCTGAATCTAGGCTGTAATGCAATATGTGGTGCAGAAAAGCACATTACATCGCTTTACAGTTACGCTCAGCAACCAAATTTATCTGGAAATGCCCTAAGACAGCAGCATTCATCATAGCTTCATTAACAACAGGAATCAGTAAACCTTACCAAAGCATCGGCTATCACAAAGTGCATCAGTGTCTCCAACAACTCATGAATGCAGATAAGGTAAAGAAAGATCCTCCGTATTATCTATACTTAGTTACGCAGCTTCATCTTTGCTGACAGTTACTGTAATACTATTTAATAGGATGCTTTGGTTTTGGCCAATGTTTTTGTATTGTTTTCTGCACAAACATTTTCGTTACACTTGAAATTATCTCTCTCTTGGAAGTGGCCTCCCACAGCTAATTCCACATGCTCTCCAAATGAGCTTTGCATTTTTCTGGAGAATAAAGTACTTCTGAGTTATGTAATTCTGGTCCATCTGGTGGTATGGTTTGGTTTACATGGATCTGATCTTCCGTACAACTGATAATTATTTACAGCATTTGCTAACTCAGGCCATTCTATCGACATTTTCAGTCCTATATATGCAGAAAAAAAAAGGATAATGTTTTGTCGAGAATTAAAAATTCCCATTTTGTATTAAAAAAAAGCCTTAGAAAGCTTACCTCCATGGTTCTCCTCTTAATTAACGTTATTTCAAAGTTCTTCCACTCCCAGCGTTGCTCCACAACATGGGCAAAAATGACATGTCCATTTCCACATGCTCCAGCTAGTTGCGTGCCATCAATAGACCAAGCAATATTAAATATGCTGCCAGTGTTTGGCTTCTCTAAAGCATAAGACCACTTGCAGAAAAAGAGAAAAGAATTCTTAATTTTTTTGGCACTTTCTGGAAATGATTTATTGTACTAAACAGATTTGCATGGCTGTAATTTTTTAAGAAGCATCAACGAACTAACTCCTAATTACAACTTGAATTAAGCAAAGCAAAGAGATGAGATTTCTTAAGTCAGATTCTTGAAAAGCAGGGATACAAAAAGGAAAACCGTCAGGTATGGCAGAAATGAAAAACGTCACAATGCCTGAAGTACATCAGGTAAAAGTTATCTAGTCGCAATACATTTAAAGTGTGTCTAGTCATTCAGGAATCTAGACAATCACTACATAAAAATTAAGTGAACATACTTAGAAACGATTATACTGGTTACATGGGTGCAACGGGCTACGGTTTTAAGTGTGATGCATTCAGCTTACGCTGCAGTGACAGCAGCTCCTGAATATAATTAGCACAGCCGAGGCAAAATTAGTCAGTATAAACGAGGCACTCCTACCCCAGCACACAGAGAATGGCAAAGCTCTTGTGTTGCTTCTCTCCGCGTGTCCCAACGTAAGGGACATTGGTGGATTATGAAAGCTCTGAAAGCGACGCCTGTATGCTGTTCTCCTCCTAACACAAAAAAGGCGGCGGATACCTTGCCTACCTTCTCTGTCTCTGGTGTTACTGTACAAGAGAAGGACGTATGAGAAATTTCCAATTCCTACGCTTGCAATAACGACAAGAACTGGAATCGTTACTGCAACCAAAGCAGCGACGGCTGGCCTAGCTTTGGAGAGAACCAGAAACCATAGCTCTGCGTGTTGCGTTCGGTTTAGACTAATTAAGAGGTGCTCACAGAGGAATATCACAGTTTAATGTCGTGGAGGCACAGGTCAAATAACTGTATTTCAGAACTTTATTATCAAAATAAGTAGTGTATCTGCTTTCCTACAGAGCTAGAAATTCAAACCGTCGGCAAAATGGCATCATTGTACACTTTCCTGCTAACTGGATTTTGCAAGGCGGGAAAGGCTCACTTGGACCTAAAGACCAAGTTCAAAAAGACCGCGTTTCTGCGCTATTGCTGTTAACGCTTTCCTTCATCTTCTACTAGGGGTTTGCATCATCTACAACTGTTGAAATACAGCTATCAGTTTGGTTTGCTGGTTTCTGAATGGAGGCCCCGGATTACTGGGACAGCGGGAAGCTGTGAAAGCAGCAGTGATGGGAAGCTCGCTGCGCGGTACGGACCGGGGACCAGGAGCCGCGCGGCTCTGCCCAAGCAGCCAGCCAGCCTCAGGCAAACGGCACAGATTACGCAGCAGCTCGTGAACTGCGGGCTGGCTGCTGAAAGATGCATTTAATAAAAAAATAAAGGAGCTTTACACTCTCTAGCAACAGGGTGTAAGCTGCATTTAATGTCTGAATTCTATGCCTGCCTCTGCGCAGGGCACGTTGCCCCCCATCCTGCCCACGAATCGCCTGTTCCAGTGCGACGGGGATGCGCAGGCACAGCACGCACCTTAACGAAACAGCACCTCATTTCTTATCCTTTGACATCTCCCCATATTTTCATTCTGCCTGTTAGCATTGCAAAAACTGAAATCATAACCCTCCCTAGCACAAAGATCAAGGAAGAGGTATTAAAACTAGCATTTGCTTTTTTCCTTCTGATCCATAGCACCAATGTAGGTACAAAAGAAGCTTATCTTTAGTATTAAGCCTAATTTTGTTCCTTTTCAATATTTAAATTTTCTCCAGTGAAGAACTTTATTGTCAAATTCCCCCAGCCTTATGTACGAGACTCTTCTAAAGTTCAGCTGGCGCATTATTAATACATTCTTGTCAAAAACTAGAATTATCAGGCCAAGACACTTGTTTTCTATTTCTTGCATCTCAGAAACACAGTTCATACAAATCATCCCGAATCTCCAAACAAGTGTTTCCCTGAAAGTTCATGACAAAAAAATGAAATAAATATTTTTACAGACTTTTAGGAAGACATTAAACCAGGTTTTAAAACAAGAAGCAAACCTCAACTATCACCTCTTCAGAACTACGTAATAGAATACTTTAAAAAGCATTTAGCGATTGAAGAACTACCTGAATATTCAAATACATCTGAAATCTTAAGAATCAAATCAGTAAGAAAAAAGCCATGTGATTGAGGTTAAATGTAGACATTGGGTTCTCATGACTTTTGGATACATGATATTACACCAAAGGGGAGACAGCTGGAAGAAAATACTTGCCTAATATTTCTAACACGTTTCGTATTCTCATTTCTTTTACAGTACACAAACTCCAAGAAATACCAAGTCCTTCAAGCAGTCCTCAAATAATTTAAGAAATGAAATTGAAAAAATTACAGTAAAATAAAGGTGTCGGACTTAAATTTTCAACAGCAAGGAAACACGATGGGATGAAATTCAACCTCCCACTTGTGCTAATGATTTGCAGAATAGTATGGAAGATGACCTGCTGAGTTAAGGCTCTTTTACTGCCCACGCGCATACGGGTGAGCGAAAGACAATGTCAGCACTGACTGAATTTCCAATTTTAAGCACTCAAATTTAAGGCTTCAGCTTCCATGCCTCTTGGCTGACAGACAGGTCATTCCCTGCCTATATGATCTGCAGTTGGGGAAGGCAATTGCAATTTTTGGAGAAGAGTCTATAACCTATTCTTCCGTCTCAACGGGATGTACGCTGTATGAAACACTCTACAGTAATTAAGAGCATAATATTTAACTATGTCTGACATCCTTATATGGCAAATGAGTCCGCTCTTGAGGCTGTAGGGCAAATGATTGTAACAAGCACACTCAGAGAATGCTCTAAATGCCCTGTGTCTGAGACATATTTCTCACAGCTGGCCAGATGTGATCTGAGAACAGTTTGAAGTAGTACTATTTCAAAACTGAATATTGGGATCCTCCCAAACAGACAAGGCTGTTTCTAAGGTCATTTCCCTTAGATCAAGAATCTACTCATCAGTCAGAATGAATAATAAAGGGGCATCAAGCCATCAACTAAGAACCAGTTTAAGGAACTTGAAGAATGCGGCTTCGGTGCTACTTTCTTATGCACAGCAGAAACACTGCACCTCTGAAAGGATACATTTCCAAAACGACTTTTTTTTTTTTTTTGAACCAGAAGCCTTTTTATTTTCCCCAGGTATTTGAAATACTCAGTAAAGTATTTCCAGATTACAATCTAACTTTTTTTAAAAAAAAATATATATAGCAATTACAAAATTTTATTTTCCAGTTATTTTTGAAAGCTCTCAGTATAATCCAGACCACTCCAATGATTCATACTCCCTGCAGATGTCCCAGACATTTATCATGTGCACAAAATGTTATAACAAAAATCATTCAGCTCTCCATTTGTAAGATAGGAACAATTTTTAAAATCCAAAATAGCTGTTATGTATTTCCTAGATACACTGAGTTACAAAAAAAAAGGGGTGTGAATATGACTATATGAAAGGCTGCCTGAATGTTGTTCTAACATTAGCTGCAATATTATACTTTGGTATTACTGTTTGGCTTAGTTTTCCTGTGTCATAACTAATTTTTCACTTAATTCAACGAACTCTCTCAAGAACAAAAACAGTAGTTATGAAAGTCTCATTATATTAAATAATTACATAAAAACAGTAACTTAAGCTTCCCTTTTCTGATTGCACAATGTAGTAAAAAAGATGACGTACTGTAGTCATTGAATACTGTCTGACTTCCATAAATGGAAACCGAGCAGGCTCCTGAGATGTCAGTGAAATCGTTTCAATGAGCAGATTCGGAGAAGTCTGTGTCCCGGGAACAAGGACAGTCTTTCACATGTGTAACATTGATGCTCTAAGACTCAATACAAAGGTTCTAGTTAGTTATTATTTCTGGACTGGATGCAATAAATTAAGAATGGTTATCCACATAATACCACAGTATAAATGTTTTGAAAACCTAGTGATTGATTTCTTGTATTTTATATTATAAGAGTAATACTGATGTCAGCTGTGCAAAGGGCACTTGGCTGTTCCTGGCTGGTCTCTCTTGCGGCTCTTCACCCGTACGTGGAATTTTGACCAGGGAATGCTGACATAAGCTGAACTGAAGCTGACGCTGCTGAACTGCCCCATGATGTCATGATCTACACAGCATACCTAATCCACCGACTTTAAAAATAGTCTTTGCCTATTATTTTGCCTTTGTTTATGAAAAGAAAATAAGCAATCTCCCCCACAATCCATTCCAGGATTGGACTAACAGCAAATACATGCTCATGTCCTTTTATGTCCCGATTGAAATAAACCGGGACGAGTGTGCTAGAACCAGTCTCTGACCCAAGTCTGACACAGAAACGGTTCAGGTCCTCATAACTGAGGACCTCTGTTTGCTTATTTTTTTTAAGTGAAGGCTCAGTTTTCCTTGTGCCCCATAGGGCATTTCACATTAGTGCAGTGGGAGCTGACATCTGAAAATACATTATAGTCTGAATGTCCATTAAAAGCTGCGAATCGGCTCTCACCGCTTCTGAGTGACGAACCAACGCTTTAGTGCAAACTGCCCAGAAGCTTCTCATCAGAAAATGACTATTAATTTTCTGCTGCAACTGAAGGCAAATCGGATCTTACAAGATTATAAAAATCAATTATCCAAAGCAAACCCATACTTAGGTACATTAGAACCACCTGAATATACACACATACGGAATTAGCTTGTGGGTAATATACATGTATATATGTCTATATAAGCCTCCCCCCGATATTTTATGGAGTATAAAATCTAATGATATTTTACAATACAAGACGTATTAGACTTTCAACTCCTACCACACAGGAATCCACAAAAGATTCTACAAACCAGAGACAATATATGTAACTGGAGGTAAGGAAATCCAGCGCTACATGCGAATATAGGGCAATTTACCTGAAAAGGAGAAACTATCTTTGACACAGCTGAAGTACAAAACTATGAAGGATTCCTGTTGCCTTCTTAAACATTTGTTGGACCTGACCCCCATCATTAATGTGAATTATCAAGAACTAAGCCACGACCTCCAGGTGAGGTATGAAACTGTGTATTAGAAGAACAAAGCCAAACAGAGGATATGTGAAATTCTCCTGCAATCCAAGCACATTCTCACAATTATTAGACCCAAGAACTAAAAATAGGATGACAAACTGTCCCATATAAATTCTTAACCTTAGAAAATGAAACAATGATGTAGTTCTTTAAATAGATTATTACTTCCATAGATGATCCATATGTTTTCATTTTCTTCCAGAAGTTACATTAGCCAATTCCAATAAATTAAAATATGCCAACTTGGAAAGAATTGGTCAACAACAAAACTCCATGGGAAACCTTTCTGTAATATTTTTTCTTTTATTGAGCTACAAAGAATTCAGGATCACGACTGTTAATAAAGGTAGATGAAATAGAGACAGCACAGGAAAAAACGTTATTTTTGTTACACTGCCAAAAGCATATATCTCTGTGAAACGGGACTAAAACTAAATGTAATGGGATCAAAGCTCATTGTAACTATAGAAAACAGATTTGCTTGGGTTTTCATAGTGCTCTAGTTTAAGACAATTCAGAACAATATGAAAACATACGCACTATATACATTCACTTCCAAAATCTCGCTCTCTCTTTTATATTTGTATAATATCTAATGTTAATTTAAAGGATAAATTGTGTTAATTTTACAATAGCCACACAATTTACTGTCCTGAATGAAAATCATGGCTTTAATACTAAATGCTTAAATTATTTTCAAAGTTTCTCTGTAGATACCTGCTACATTGTAGTTTTAAAATTCTTAATAGCTTAAAAAAAAATGGAAAAGAAGGACAAACACTGCTAACTATTTAACATATGACCAACCCTGGACATCAAATTAATGTAATCAAGTTTCACTAAGTTCAAGTCTGTATCTTTTTGAGAAAAAGCTGAATCGAAACATGTTACCACAGAGCTCAATATTTTTTAGCCATAGCACCATACTCATGCTTGTTTTAAATAGGGTGGAGGGTGTGGAGTAGTTGTTACACTTGCAGAATATTTTCCTTTATTTTCTACTTGAACTTAACAAATTTAGGCAGAGAATTGCTTTCATTACAAAGCATTTGCTAAGTATAGTGATGAAATCAACGTAAAAGTTAATCAAAGGGCAAAATTTAGCTGTCAAACAAACATCAATTTATTTATGAAAACAGATTGTAGATAAACGTCACCAGAAAAAAAAAAAAAAGTTCAACAAGAAGAGTACAATTCATTTGGAAAGTAACAACCACCAAAAATCAAATCAAACCAATCAATCTCCATTAAGGCCAAAGAGTAAATAAATCATTAATGTAACAAAAATTAAAAGGCCTCCCCAAAACAAATGCATAAATAAATTCAGCGTTATTAAAATATAAATTTGATGTCCATCTTTGCTAACTTTTGTTGGCAATTTTAAAAGGATGCATTTGACCACAGTGTTTCACTTTAAAGTTGTTTTATCAATTATCCTTCTATACTCTCCAAGGCACTGGGAAAGCAACCTGTCTTCGGAGCAGATGGGTATGGTCCATTTTCTAAGATATTTATGTGGGAGTGGAGTGGGGAAGGAGGAAATCAGTGAATTTCAGTCATTCTTACCATCTCTTACTGTGTAAATATTTTGACCTGATCAGTAATGTCAAGGGAAGCATGCAGAGCCACAGGAAATAGCTTACATAAATGAACTTTTTAAGCACTGCCCTCCATCCAAGTGATTAGATTCCGAAAAGCTGCAAACACCAGGAAGGCTAAAGTCTATCCATCAATACATCCAGCTTTACATTTCAATATATATACTTTAAAATGAATCTTAATGCTCTCTCTGCAGCATTAATGATCACAAGTGGTAAAGCAGACAACAAATTGCAGCATTAAATATATTTTGTTTGGTATTCTGTAGGATTGCCATAATAATTTCTTTTAGATACAAAATGCTATCGAAGCAAAAGTGATTTTTAAATGAAGAAATAAAACTTCTAAAGTTACTATTATATTTGTAGTTTTCTTTTTTAATCTGAAGCTGCTAGAATAAAGTATGTAGGCAGAAAGAATAGGAGAAAAGAACATACACTAACAGAATTTAATTTAATTATGTCCCCAAACTGAACACATATGCCAGAGAAGAGTTAATGATATATGTATCGCCTGATGGCTCCCTGAGGAGCAATTTGCCAATACAGCTCCATTACATCAGACATAATAAAAATGTCTACGTTGACCAGTAAAAGCCAGGTCTGGTTCTCTTCAAACTCCATCACTGTGGTGGTATGTGAATCATTCTTCCTTTCCCCTCAATACTAGCAAAGCTAGCTCTTTAGTAACTATTTACATTTAATGTCAGGAAAGAAACTTTCATGAAAAACCATGACTTTTGAAGATAATTTATTATCATGGCTAGCTGCTAAACAGACAAAAGCGTCTGGCACTAGCTACTGTACGTGTCTTTGTTTCTTAAAGAGTGGAGTAATAAACCAGGTAGAGGAACCCTTAATTATATGAAAAAATAAACCTATCTGCATTCCAATTTCAAACAAACTCCACGAGCCTGTTCAATATTGAATGCTGATTAAAAAATTACTGGTTTTCAGCTAGCAGGAGCTGGAACCATAGTTATAGCAAATTATACTACGCAATAACTAGCAAGAAAAACAGTAAGGCCCTGGGGATCAGAAACAAAAGCTATGTGCTACGGAACAGCATACATGACAGCAGAAAAAGAAATCTAGTAGTTTTCTTCCTTTTCCGCTGCACCACTCTTTGCCACACTTAAGCATAAATCTATATTGAGTGAAAAATGCAATTCAAATTGTTAGCCTCACCCACAAACGACTATATCTATTTCAGTTTACCGCTTGCTGATACAGCTCAGTGATCCCAGTACTCAGAAAGGAGATGGAAAGTGGTTATGGAAGAAGAGGACACGGTTTTAAGTGCTGTTTTGAGAAGAAACTACTCATGGCGCATCTGATTATTTAAATCAATGTATGTTACATAATGTAGTCCAACACAGATGCAATTATACTAATTTAAATTGCTTTACACAAACATGCCTTATTTGGCTTCATCAAGTAAAATATAGTATACGTATATAAACACTTTTACAACAGCGTATTTATATAGGGAGATGGAAAGGTGACAGTCAGGGTAAATGACTGCTTTAATTACATTCTAAGTGGAGTTAAGCGACATATTAAACGGAGAAAAATCCTCCTCTCCACCTTGCCTAGGAACAAAAGCTTTGAGGCAATCTTAAAGGCCCCTTCTAAGGGAATCAGCAAGTGCGTCAGCAGATACCCACACCGAGCTGCTAAAGATAATGACACAATCTCACCCTCAATGCCTAACATTAACCGAACCAGAAAAACACCAGGGAGGGGAACAGATGTCCCCACTGGTGATGTAGCCACTTAACAACCATCCGAGTGTCCCATCCTCTAACAACCGAGGCATGACTGCACAATCTTTATGACTGTATGCATAGAGACAATTTATCCTTTTTCTTCTGCAAAGAGAAACAGTATACAATTTTGAACAAAATAAAGGCAGATAAATCTAACAGTAAGACATACCTTCTTTTAAAAGAATAATTTCAGTGATGAAAAACATTAAATGATGGAAATTGAAATCTGCTATCCAGCCTTATACTAAACAGACAGGAACGATCTTCTTTACTCCATTACCTTTTATACCTACTTCAGTATCTTTTACACCTATGTGAGCAGTACCCCAGTCTTTTGCACAAGTTCATACCTCAGACTCCAACTCCACCCACTACTCTACTCTCCGAACTTTATAGTGTGTTTGTAACACACAGGCAATAAAAATATCCTTAAAATAAAAATCTTAAAACCGCAGATATCAAAATACAACAACTTTTTTTCAAAATCAGAAATGTAACACTTTCCCAAAGAAAACCGCGAGTACTTTTGTTCTACTTCAAGATAATTATCATCAAATTTTACTTATACAGATTAAGTAGCACTAGGATTTTTTCCAAGCAAGTAAGACGAAAAGGCACAGAAAGTAGAAGCAATCCCTACTTCAAATGTAACACCTAGTTTACACTTACTTCTGTCAGTGAAGATTACCGAAATCATAATCAATATAGAACGCGAAATATGAAGACTCAGAGATCTTATCCTGTGTGCCTCTTCTGATATAATTTTTAAAGGCTCTTCAAATGTAAAAATACTCAACACACATAGTCCAAGTTCACGGTAAGGAGAACCATGCTCTACTGAAGGTGCCCAAAAACACCACAGCAAATGCTGGTTTCCCAATGGGAGCAAAAGAGCAACAAACACAACAAGAAAAGAGGGAGAGAATGAGACAGTAAGAGTCCCAAACCAGCAAGGTATGATGCAAAGCAAGTCTGAACCAAAAGCTGCAGAACCACAGGAAATCCACAGAGACAATCAGGTGAATCTGTGCTCTGGGCTGACTTACTTAGAATACCAATGAAGGTAGATGAAACTGCATCAGATTAATTTTAATTGGAGACCAAGTTGGAAAAAACCCTAGGTCAAAACCAAACTGGGCATAAAGCTTCAAGTAAAAAGAAAAAAATTAAGATGAGAAACAAAGCTATCTCCTTTAGGAGCTTTTCTTTCTTACAACAGTTAAGAAGTAACAGAGATGCTCAGGTGAGAGGATTAAACTATGTCTTTAGCTCGTAAAACTGCCCTGCCTGGCCATCAGAAGTAGAAGCATGAATGTTCTCTTAGCTCCTCTTTTACTACTGCTTCAGCCTTATCATTTCTAATGCCCGACAACTGCATTTTGCGACCTCCTCATGAGAAGTGCTTGTCAACTCATGGCATTTTTTTAAGAAAAAAAGCTAAATAATAAAAGCACAGGACACTGTTCTACCTCTGTTTTTAAGATAGGTTACTGTTATACGCTCCTTGCTTTCTGTGGTCAATAACTGCGTTTTATGATTGCCTTAAAAGAGATGCTTGTTATCTCTATTTTTTTAAGGAAAAAAGCTAAAAACGCACAGAAAAAATTTATGTCCTGAAAGGCAAAATATTATTCAAAAAAACTTTATCCAACCCAAAACATATTTAGAAGCACAGCTACGCAGATCAAGAAGGCACGATCTGAGCCAGATGCACCCAGCAGAAAGGTGCTGGAAGTCACGATTAGTTTTTGCTAGTAAAAATACCTGCCTGTACGTATATATCATCAGGAACATATACTGTATTATCAATAAATTTGTACAATTCCACATCTGCTATTTCTCAGCATTGTTACTTACCCCAGTTTTATCACATAGACGCAAAGTATGAAAGGACCCCACAGCAAATAACTCTCCATCCACAGCCCAGGCAACAGATGTTATGGGATATTCATGGGGCTGTGAGCTGTACAGGAGACGCCCGTAACTGTCCCAAACCTTCAAAAAAATTTAAATAGATATCAATACGAACATAGTTTGGGCATACCTTTACTTATTCTAGAGCTATTATTTTCCCTCATGATCACAGGAGTTGCAGAAATATACTAAGTTATTTCAGTGCCTTTTTGTGTAACTAGAAAAATCACATATATTATAGTTCACTTTTCATTAAAGGTTGTTCCTAATCAATATTGGTTCGTTTAATGCAATAGACTTTGCTTTGCTGCTATGGCAAATGTCACATTATTCTGCATAAAATATTTTGAATTTAAGAGTTTTGTTTCCTGCAAAAGAATGTAAGTCTGTAAAATAAACACAAGGTTTATTCCATTTGCACTCATTTCCCAACAACGCGAGGCACCTCTTCAAATTTCCAGACCAACAAGGTTTTCTCACTGATTGAAATCAACAGAATACCAGGAAGCCCATTCACAGAGTGAAGTGATTTGACTTCAAATATTTATATATTTTTTTTAATTTCTTAATTGCGTACATTTTCATGACTGCCATTATACACTTATAGAATGACAGAACCAATATATGACACAATTAAAATTACATTCCTACTTAAGGGAAGAAACACAGTATGTGCTTTCCATTTTGGATACAGAACATACTAACCAAAAAATTTCATAAGGGATTCACTAAAGCTCCTGTAATGAAAAACAATAGCTTTATTTCCTCTAATTTTATATATCATTACCTTTTTCAGTATATGCCATAGCTTATACTATTTCAAGTAATAATTTCTATATTTCTACATATTTTCCTTTTGGAGTTTGTTTCACTTGCATTTTACCTATTTTTATTCTGCCTATAACTTTTTTTTTTTTTAAAAAAAAATATCTGATTTTATGCTACTAGGCAGAGCAAGATATATTTACAAATAACACAACTTAGGGTAACAAGTTTTTCCTGAAAACTGAAAGACTTCTCATTTAATTTTGAGCGTCCAAGTATTATTAAAATTAGAAAACATCGAAATGCCTAATATCTTTTTTGGTCATTTAGTTTACCTTAAAAGTTAACCAGTACTCACCTTATATTTACAGTCTTCACCTGCAGAAAGAATAAGATCATTAACTGAGTTCCAGTCAGTTTTTAAAATAAGTCCATCATGGCCTTTCCACTGAAATAGAAAAAAATAAATTAAATGTAGATGCCACAAGTCTGACAACTTCTATTTTTAATATTTATCATTCATCAGTTAGTGGCATTCATACACTCCAATGTAGACCAGGGGTTTCAACAGTACAAATAGACGTCATCTCTTCTGCAGAAAAATAAATTAAACACAGCCTGAACATGGCCTAATAAAAGCATAACAATCTGCACTAAAAGCACATTCTAAATGATTGCTGTTGTATCTCTTTGCCTTTTCGTCACAAATGAAAAAGGAAAGGCTTCTGTACCTTTTTGCATTTTCTTTATGGGAAATGCTCACTCACATGCCTGAAGAATATCCACAGAAGAAGTTGTCTTTTTTTTTTTGTTTGTTTTGTTTAGGGAAATGAACAATCTCCTCATTCTCAAAATACTCAAAAAAAAGGGGGGGGAGCGGCAGCAGGGGGCAAGAAATGAGCAGTACACAGGCTGCATGGAAAATTTTAGCACAAATGTTTTATGTTGGGCAAAACTCTAAGTAACTAAAAAAACACTCTTCACGTGGAAGTGTGAGACAGTCTTAATATATTAATGATACCTGCAAGACTTTAGCATTTGGCTGAAGAGGTTTAATAATCAGCTGCTTCCCTGAGGTATAGAGCACTTTTTCAGAATCAGGTCCCCAGGCAACTGAGTACACTGGTGTTCCTGTAGACAGAAAGAAAGAAACATCGCATTTCCTATTATTTATCTGATCAAATTATGCAGAAACTGCTATAGCCACTTCAAACTGGTTACTTAAAATCATACATCAAAAATTCAGGAGTGGGAGAAAGCCAAACTAGAGGCAACCATTTGTCCTCCACGCTTGTCTGACTGCACTTATGGCCACGTTTACTGGTTCACTTCGTCTTTTAGCCAGCTGCAGGAACCGCAGTAAGAGACAGATGCAACCCAGAAGGACAACTCTGAAGGCTTTAGCTCGTGCTGCATACCCTTCCATCACTCCTCAAGGAAATAAAAATACATAGAGTGAAGTCCTGGCAAATTCCCTTGAGTAAACCATCAAATACCTACTACTTTCAATGGAGCCACTCTAAATTTAACTCTGAACAAATCAACTCTACGCAAAACAAACAATGAATTGATGGCTTGTCTACTACCTCTGGGTTACTGAAATCACGTATCACTTTACTACTGCTACAAGTATCTCCTTTTCTCATATTGTACCTATCCCTTTTTACAATGCATCACTTAGGACCTACTGATTTTACTGCAAGGTCTGTCCCAGCAGACTCTGACTACATTTACCACTTGCTTCTTCATTTCGTGACCTCTCCAAAACCACCTTTGAAAGAATTAAAAATCACCAAATTTCTTCTTCTATTATCAGATTTCTTCTTCAGTCAAATCACCTTCGTAACTAGACAATTTTGTTTCTTCAGCTTCCCTGAACCTCATGTATACGCTCCACTTGTTTTTGTTTCCTCGCTCCTAGAATACAAATAAAAATCTGACTAATTTATTCCAAGACACAGTGGAGCAAAATAAGACGGGATTGTCCTTCTCACCTTTGAGTCACCTTTCATCTTTAGGGTGCTTCTTAACCAGGACACTGCAAAGATTTGTGCCACCCCTTCCATCTGTACAGTTCTCCCTATTATATCAAACAAAGCCCTTCACGGCCAGTTTACTTTTAAGGTCTATCTGCATTGTGGCATCTTTCATACAGTATTAAAATGTTAACTCTTCCCAACTGACCAGTCTGCAAAGTCAGCCTTCAAGGCCCAGCTGTCACATCTTCAGATCTTCTCTCTTATAGCAAGACTGTTTAGTTTGTAGACACATCCTACAAATACCCACAAAACCATTTAATGTCTACCTTGAAGTTCCCGCAAACTCATTGGCCAGAAAACCTACAATATGATTAAATCCAATGCTGAGACAACTGCCTGTGATGCCAACCAATACCTGATTTAAAACCAACAGATGTTTGTATCAAAAGCAAGCCCAGCAGGTCTGGTAGATGGTCTACCATGCCACCACCTATCATTTTAATACTGGGTTTCTGATACCGCATCTCTCTCAAACCTCATTATCGGTTGCCATTTACCATGCTATTAATTTGTAAAACTTTTTTATAAGTGAAGAGCTTTACACAACTCCAGAAAACAAACAGTAATAGCTGCATTTTATGTTTACCTAATCTTTTATACTCTGATGCAATTTTATTCACAATTGACGCTCAAGAGACACAGAAAATCAAATCCTAATACTTAGCAACAGACATCAGAAAATACCTCTTTTCACCTAAAATAGTGAGACGGAACACAAATGTGGGTAGAAAAAGCTTCGTATTGCACCTAAATTATTCTTTGTAAGATGTTTAGGTTCCATAACTCAGTCTCTAACAGAACACATATTTTTGTTACACTGCACATATAAAAAAACAAATACCCCATACACAAGCAACTTGCAAAACAAATGACAACAAATGAAACTAGAAAGAGTAAAAATTCCAGACTTCACAGAACCTTTCCCAATTAATTGAAAACTTTTTTTTTTTTTTTGGCAGATTGAAAACTTGAGAATGGTACATCTAGAATAAAACTGACTGTTCTATTTTGAAATCATGTTATGTTGCAGTTTTCAAATGACCTTTTTTGAAAATAGAAGAAGGTAAAAAATTACACGGAAAAAGTATCCAGGAAAAAAAAAAAAAAATCAGACTTGCCAACTATGCAAATATGTTCCATAGTACTTGACAGGATTAGTCTCCCCTGAAGAAGAAGAATCAAAGTATTACGCTACTTGATCCCTTGCAAATAAAACTAAGAAAGTTAGGTAAAGAGCGTGTCCGAACATTTATTTCTATCACAGCAAAAGCCTGTAGCAATGGACAGCAAGTTTCAGCATGGCCTCAGCATCACACTGCATATAAAACTGCAAGGAGGGAGACCGTCAGACCATTCTCTTTCCTTTTGTAAAACTCGCTTGCATTATCTTCTGAAATGGAAAAGAGAAGGCTTATTTCAGGCTTCTGTTTTTCTCTAACAGCCTTAAGATTCTCACTGGCAGAAATGGGGCCTTCGAAGACACGATTCAATTGTCTAAACGCAAGCAACTAGGCGATGTGCTGCACCTAAGGGACTCTCAGATACCCGCATGGAGCTTACGGACACGACACAGGACCTGGAGGAGATCCACTGCCTCCTGGAATAGATTTGGAGGTCAGGCAGAATAGCCCAACAAACCTCAAATGGCACTAATGGCACAGCTACATTAACACAACTGATCTGTACCACAAAAGTTCTGTTTGAGAAATAAGCAACCTCAGAAGGAGCAGTTGTTACAACCTATATGATGGTATTTAACAATTTCATGATTTTAGAAGAGGTAAATGGAAAGAATTTCTCCTAAATTTCCAGAGCTACGCACTTCTTAGGGACTCATGCATATTTCAGCTGATAACTACACATCAAATTGATCAAATGAATTAAAATTGATCAAATAAACAATTTTTATATATCCTTACTTTATGATAATACTCCCCCCCAAAGGCTTAAGAAATGCTCTTACAAGGTAAAATTTTCGAAGACACATTTGGCAGATTAAATTCCGTATCTTTTTATGGGAATATTTTGATGAGACTCAGATACTTCAGTGATTGAACTGCTACGTCAGCTGTCCTAAAATCATCTCTATCTTACCACTTAAGCCCTCGAATTTTCTCTCTGAACAAAAAGCTGATTTTATCATGGCAAATCAATTCAGCACACTAAACCTGATCAGAGCTTCCAAATACTCAGACTCTAAACTGAGGCCTGGCGTCATTGCTCCTGAATATTATTGTACTTCATACATTTTATTTTAGGAAGGCATTTCTTTTATGTTACTTAGAAATACAGAATTCTGTAATTATTTTTTTTTAACTTGTCAACCATTAGAGGAGACAACTCACAGAAACATACAACATATTAAGTAAATCTGGCACTAGCTGTTTTCCTACTGGCAGCAATTTATGTTGAAAATGACATAAATTCTGTCACCAGCTGTACAGAAATTCTAAATAAACTAATTTTTGTCCTGCTCTAATGCTGATTTAACAATCAGAAGACTTTTATATTTAAACCAAATGTTTAACTTTTTTATGACGGCTGACTACTTAACCACAATTTCCAGGGCTTAACAGCAGGAGCTAAGTTAACTCATTTCCTTCTGCACTTAACAAGAACTTGGTCGGGAAAAGACTGCCAACACATTGCATTGCTGTGGAAAGAAACATTCAGCAGAACAGACAAACTGCAGAGAACATATATATTATACTGGTGATAAACAGTTTCAGGAAAAAAATACTCTCTGGGAAAAGATGTGGGAAAAGCAGAAAAGGTGAGATCTGAAGAGAGGATCTGAAGGAGGAACATCAGCGTTAAGCACACAGGGTGGGCTTCTTCACATCTCGGTGCTCTGCTAGCAGATGTTAATCCCCAGTGAATCATTCCCGTGGCCGATGCATATGGCAGAGAAAGAGCCAGGGTTGAGGGGAGGGGTGATAAAGCAGTCACTGACACTTTCAGCCACAGCAGATACTTTGCTAATTACAACAGTAAGTCTGTGTGACTTCCACAGAAGCAGAAACATTAATTCAGACAATTTTATGTCTCTCTGTGGCAGCACAAAAAATAGGAGCTGCATTTGAAATACAGCTGTCCCTTAAAAAGGAAGTTTCACTTCACTATAAACATGTTGTAATTAAACCGTTTACATTGCAAGTGTTGTGATTTGGCTTCCATTAACCAAAAAGGCAACCTATACACCAATTATTCATATTAGTCCTTGGTGCTTACCCAGCATACCAGTCACTGGAAGTCCATCAGAAAGGCAGGGCCAAAAGATAAGTACTCAAGAAAGAGAGAGTCTTGAGTACTAGACGACAAATTCAATTTGAAAGAAAAGTGACAGAAATCACCTGAAGAACTAGAAACCCATCTGAGGTAAGCCGGTAGGATGTGCCGCACAGGAACAATGGGTCTGTGGATAATGATGTTTAAATGATAACTAAGTGTCATATAATTTTATAACAGGAAGTCATGGCTTCCCCGAGAATCAAAAAGCACAGAGAGAGCACTGACTTGGTCTGCACAACCTATGCGTATTGTCGTAAAGGTTATGGTGATGTCCTTCACCAAATGCTCTTAAAGAAAATAAGTTTCCATGGCACAAGAAATAAATTAATCCCTAGTATTTAAAATATGACTTTCCTGCAAGGAATTACTCCTGTCTTGACTGGAATTAGGGACTACTTACCAGGATTTAAGCAGGTGCTCTAGCAACTATATACTTAGGATGGATCCATGAGCCTTGCTTGCCCTGAAGATTCTCAGATCTTGGAGTAAAAGTAAGTTAGTAGCAAAGCTGTCAGCTTGACTGGTGGGATAAACTAAAGAAATGATCCTACAGAATAATCTTGATTGTAGTGAGGAAGGCACACCTGCGCTCTACTTAATTTTCAGCTTGACCAGTATGTTTGAACTCTATAGGGGACTTTGAGGGTGAGAGAGACAGCGGTTTGCGAACCTCAGCAGTAGTGATTTCAGACATACATCTCAAGAGAGGATACGCAACTGTGGGCTCAGCCCGGGTCCTACTAACCTGACGTTTGGCCTGCGAAAGACTCCGTTACTGCAGGTGGCACCACTGACACTACAGACTTCACCCAAACAATCTTAGTGTCAGAGTCTACAAAGCACCGTAAAAATCTGTGCTGCTAGAGCCATCTCTCCTTCCAATTGTGGACCTTCAATACTTCCTACTCTTCACAGTTTGGTGGCCCTCTCCAAAGGAACACAGACGCTTTGAGCACAGAATCACGCTGCAATGCATACATCACAGAAGACATGGAAATCCTGCTTTAATCATAAGCACGTGGTACCAACATATACCACAGAGATCCATGAAAAAAAATTACTTCATCAAAATGTATTAGTATACCATGTCAACTAGAAGCCCGAAGGACTGCAAACACAGCATTTTTTGAAAAGAAAAAAAAAACCAAACAAAAAAACACCAAAACAAAACACTTTCATTTCAAGGAAAAGGAGGAACAGAAAGAAGAATAGTAAGATAATCTAAGGATGAAGAAGTAAGATCAGGCCCAAAGAACAACACAGCCATAACAGCAATATTACAGCTTGAGGCTGACTGCAGTAGAGGCTACGAGGTCCCACTAACTTTATTCCATGCGTCGGCATGATGGAGGGACACGTGGCCAGAGGGCCCCATGTAAGTACTGAAGAAGTTAAAAAAGAAAAATGTATCTTCATGTTTTTGTAGTGAATAAAAATCTAAAGATAGAATAGGCATGTGGACCATCATCCAAAGATAAGAGCCTGAAAATTTATTTCTAATACAAAGAGTGGAATGAGTAGAAAGAATGTTAGCAATGGGAATCCTTTCATTTCTCAAGAAGATGATAAAGGAAGTATAAAATTAGCTTAAAAATTATATACCTCTCTTAACATAACAATTTCTGCAGAATCCTACCCTGATCCCAGGTATGTCAATAGCTACAGACCGGTCTGTGGGAATTTGATCCTATAAAATTAAAGTTTAAAGGGTTTCTAAGCCTCCCAGGATCTTATCTTAAAACACAAATAAAACCCCCAATTATTCCACGGGGCCTCAACTGTACTTTTATACTGTACCAGAAATGCTAAGAAATCAATGAAAATTCAGCTTGCATAATTCAACCTGGAACATATCTCTTACTTTATAAGCTTTATCCAACCTCAGATAAGCACAGTTAAACATAAAAAAGCTTGAAACATACCACCTAAGAAATAGTGAAGTGTGTGCTTCAACTTTTTTTTTTTTTTTCAAAAATTACTGTTCAGTTGGCTTATCTTTTTACATTGTAAGCATGAAAAAACATTGCATCTGAATATGAACTTTCCTAACAGAATTGAAATACATTTTACATTCACTCCTGTGGTTAAAATGCCTTCAACAGGTTGAAAGAATTTAGATAATTTGTTTTAGAAAGAGATAAGGGTCTGACATTTAACCCAACCCCAGGTGCATGTGGTTTCTTAAAAAATGTCAAAAGGTCACATGATCTCAATGTATGAAGACTGAAAAACAAAATCTAGCTCAGTACCCTCACCGAAATAGTACAAAAATGTTAGAAATTATGATTATAAAAAAATAGATTTTTAAAAATATCAAACATAATTTGTATAAATATGTATTTGCAGCTTACACTGTTGCACTTTACAATAATGTGATTTCAAATCGACTTAAATAAAAATAACTGGAAGGCTCTAGTATGCAAAAAACTGTTGCTACAAAGCCAAGACCAAGGTTAGGTCTCCATGGCTCCTGTTCAACAAAGAACTTAAGCACGGGATCGTTTCACTTCAGTAGGACTGTTTGCATATACTAAATTAGTCACTGGGTTAAACAGGTAGTTGAACCAAGGGCTGTTAAGACTTTTAAAGTTCAGAGCAACTAATGTACATGCACTTTGCATTTTTCAAGCATTCTTGCAATGCTTTTAAAGATTACTTTTTTTTTTATTTTTTTTTTTTTCAGTTTTACCATAAGAATCTGTTGTTTGGTACTAAAAACTGGATCTTTTAATTTTTAGTTCTTTAGCCTTTCCAGAATTCTTAGGGTGGAACTGAAACTATTGTGTAAAAATGTTGCAGTAATACTTTTAATTTGAAATATATATTTTTTTAAGATAATCATCTTATTAAAAATCCAGTTCCCCCTGTAGTCAACTATGATTTAAGTTTAATTTTAGTTAAGTTTATCTAGGCTTTAAAATCCTTAAACAAACCATTACTGCCAGATTTAGGATCTGTTACTTAAATATATTTCAAAATAACCCAAATTAAAAAGTTCTGATGGAACTTTAAGAAAATTAACTTACCTTGCTGAGCTAAAGTGGATCTCAGCATTCCACTTTTGGACCAGATTTTCACTTGGCCATCTTCCCCAACTGTAAAGTTATCACAGAAATCACCAACTTAAATGCAATAATAAGTCCAACAAACACAGCTCTTGTATTTATCTAAGAAACGCTAGAATTAAATAAGTCCAGGTCTTTTTACAGGTAAATATTGTTTACGCAGTCTTCCTAATATACTCTCTATTTGCACATTAAGGAAAAATTATTTCAGACTGTTGTTCTGCTACCATCAACAAGTCTCTTCCTCTCCTGAAAATCCCTATAGTGTTCTTATCTGCAGCTGCTTCTGGGAAGAGAAGTCCATCACTATTTAAGTATCCCAAGTTCTGTATTTTCTATTCAGCATTGCTAGTACTTTTCATCTATTTACAGTTCAATGGCCCAGAGGCTGATTAAATGAGTCTCTGAGGAGTCTGAAGAGAGTAGGAGCAGATTTTATGTATTAAACTGGAGTCTTCACAGTTGATAAATGGTGAAACTGAAGATAACTGAAGGCTCCGTTTGGAAGGCTTAAGTTTTATAACGTAACTGCATGTTACCAAGAAACTTGGTTTACTTATTAAAGATTAAGTTCTTATATATACACTATACAGCATAGTTATGTATGCATTAAGAACACAGATTTCCTACTGCGCTATCATATTTAAAATGTACAGCTCTGGGCCTTCATTTAGGCCTCCCAGACTCAATTAATGAGGAAAAAGGTACACCCGGACACTTAATGCCATTCTTCCATTCGAAGGTAATTTGCTTACCAGATTTCAGGTTTTTATATCTGGCTGATGTAGCTTCTAAGTGTTTAAAAAGCGTAACAAAAAAAAATTTAAAAATCTTATTTGTGCACTTTTGATACCACTAAAATACAGCCATAAATAATATTTTAAGTGATACAGTATCATCAATGATCTACTCTTCTTCAAAGTATAGTTGCGGTATAAGAGTGGTTGATCTTCTCACTGCTTCAATGTGGTGATGAATTCCCATACTCCCCCTAAGTGTCACGCAGTCTTTCCAAAAATAAAAAATAATAAAAAAAAAAGATCGAAAAGGCAATTTTGACTTTTTCTTTGGAGAAGTTCCTGAGGCAAATCTGTCTTTAAAAAGAACAATATTTCTATCCCTCTGGGATTTCAGAGGAACATGCCAGACAGAGTTCCTTGAAGCAGCGTTTTCGAGTCAGACTGAGTCTGGAAACAAGCAGATCCAAAATTATCTTCAGTACTTCTGGACTGAGTTGGAATTTGTCCAAAGAAATCAGCTGTGCCAGATCAACAGGAGGCTGCAGAAAATTCTGACACCAACAGAAATCCCATAAAGGAGAAGTCTACCACAGGAAATTTAATTTGCTTCCCCTTCATATCAAGATAGAAGTTTTTGACAAAAATGCCAAAAGCAACTCATTACCAAAAGATTTAGGACAAAAATACGTGTAGAGATGCAGACACCAGGAGATGACTCTCCCAGCCTCAATAGAGAAGAGTTAAACTGCTGCTGGAGCTACACCACTCTCAATAATTAAGAGAGAGAAGCAAAGGAACGTTCAAGATGCTCATGAGGCCTCAGTACACTTTGCTGGCAAAAAAAAAAAAAAAAAAAAAAAGTCATGTGCAGGGATAGAAATGTACCAACTTAGCAACCTTTTTTGTAACAGATAAGAAAAAAAAAAATCAAATTTTCTCCTTTATGACATCCACAGATGTTCTACAGAACATCCACAAAAACATCTAAGCTCTCTGATACTAAAACCATTTACTTGAAAGTAAATAGGATAACATCTAACAAATAAGGATCACTAAAACAGATAAATGTTTTTACTAGATCTTTTATTAAGACAGACAACATTCTTCTAAAACAGCATTAAACAGTGCAAAATGAAATTCTATTAAGCAAGGTGATAACAACCCTAGTGATAATGAAGACAAAAAAAAAAGGAACTTATTAAAGCTAACTTCATCTATACTGTTGATTTTGTGTTTCCATTTTTCCACCTTTTCATGAGAATTTCAAGCTAGACCAGTGTGTGAACACTTGATAGACTCAGTTTTGTTCATTCAAATTCAATGTAACTACAACGTAAACTATGAAATTTAGGAGTACATAGTCTAAACATATGTCAAAGACTAAATTACTTTTCCAAAACATTCTATTGTATTTACCCCATAAAGTACTCACATTCTACACATTTATAAATTTTGTTTAATCCTGTATTTTTTTACCCTTCCATTTCTTCACAGCATGTCAACTTTGTATATGAGAAAAACAAAAGGCTTTATTTTGAAAGAGCTCGAGCTCTTCTGTTATTTTAGTTTTCAAACCACTTTGTTACTTTAAGAATGCTTACCTGTAACCAGTGCTGTTCCTTCGTAATTCCACCTTCCTGCAAGTACAGCTCCACAGTGTGCTTCTACGCTTTTCTCTACTCTTCCTAACTTTGAAATCAAGTGGAATTTCCCTAAACAAAAGTTCAAGATTCAAACAGTATATCTAATGTTGTGAACTGGTATTTACGACTGTTACCGTGTTCTGTTTAAAAAACACACAAAACAAGACAAGAAACCAACAACAAAAAAAGAACAAAACATGCAGTTATGTTGTTCACAGCCCAAACAAACGAGCTCACGCAGAAGAACTACTTGTAAACTAGCTATAATGTTGCCTTTTTTTTTCTTTTCTTTTCTTTTCGGTAAGTATAATCTTTGCTTTGCCTATTCATTTTTCTTGTGTCCCTCTAAAGTTTGCATGTTTCTCTGGGGACAGCACTGCCTGAAGTTATTTCATTGTCTGAAAGCTAACAAACAGAGGTATATACGCTGCAGCCCAGGAGAGTCCTTGTGTTTTCTTTTTTTAAGATCTGAAAAATCGCTCAACACCAAAAGGATAATGGAAAAGCTAGAACAATCTGACCATCAGTGAGTGCGTTGCTCTGCGGAAGTATTACTGCTTGCATTATAGAGCTGTTATGGAAATTCACAGAAGCCAAAAACAAAGCTATTAATGATTTCAACAGAAGCATGAGGAAGTCTTTCTTTCCAAATGAGGGATGTTGCTTAAATCCAGGAAGATCAAATTTAAACTGGACCAAAGAGCAGACAAAGGAGGACTTGGAAACATGTGGCAGAACAAACGCATGGCTTAGAATAGTTCAGTGATTCAAATTAACTACTTTAAAACCAAAACTCTTTTTAAATTATTTTATCTGATCTGCCAGACAGTGAGCCACTACAACAATTTCCAGAGTGACCACAACTCTTCGAGATACACCGTACACAGATACCTCACGCTAAATGTGTGCAAATACTCCCATCACTTAAGATGGGATTATTTTTCCATTAATACCATCCTGCCTGGGAATATGAATTATAAAAGCAGCCATACCTGAGGAGCCAGAACCATTAACTAAGTACCTGACTGTTTCAGTAAAGGACCACATTATCAAGACCAGTATGTGCATGTAGGTGATAACAAAATTAACTATGAACTGCGTAGAAGGCAAAAACTCATGACACCACCGCACTACACGTGCATTCACATCACCAAGTAGCCTAGATGGCAAAATTTAAGTCGTCTGCACTGCCAGAAGCTTGAATCAACTGTTACTGTGTTCTGGTTTCCCGTGTTTTATTTTGCACTTCAGTTTAAAAAACAAACCAAACCAACCAGCCAAACAAACAACAAAAACTTGAAAACAAAGCCAGACTAAAACCAAAGAAAAAGCATTCTGGTAGGTCTGTCAGTAAAGAACCATGAAACATACATCAGGGCTCTCCGTAGTTTTTTCAAATGAATACAATTACATTTTGTCTTCATTTTACTTTTAAGTACATAAACAAAACGGCAGAATCATCCAGCCAAATCTCTGCCAATGCAAGATTTCCAAGCAAAAGATTTTTAACACTGAAGAAAAAGAACGGTTTGTATAAATCAGTTTATTTGAACAGACCGTTTAAAATATTATACACAACTATACATTTTTGCTTTTCTTTATCACTTATGTTCTTATCTACCAGACTACTCTGAAGAGTGAGTTCATTCCACTTTTTTCTGAATTCACAGAACTAATGTTATTACTAAGACCACTTCTTCCTCATTCAGTTAATTTTTGGTTTCATAAAGTTTTCAGTATTGGTATTCTACATTTAATACATTATGCTATTTTATAATTATAAAATATATTTTATGTAATTATTGCATCAGTTATTTTCTAGAACACCTCTCAGGTCTGAGATTCTAATTTTTTGTGCATAAGCAATAACTGGACTCACAGGAACGGCTATGCTATTTTTTCCAATTAAATTGTCAAAAGGGCTTTGTTTGGTTTTAAAATTACACATTAAAAACATGTTTTATGTTCTGATCACCTGTCTTTTTTGATGCATAGTGTACTTGTCCAATCTGTAGCCAACACCTTTTTCAGTGCAGAATACTTAAACCTAATCTGATCACAGGACTATGAATATTCCCATGTCATCCCCTACAGTATTCATCATTAAGTGGCTGAGCTCTTCATAGCCATTATGAAGATATTTCACTGATTTCCGTTGGGAGAAAAAAAAAAAAGCTTTGCAAATCAGGAAATCAGGAGCTAACACACAGAGAAATGTAACTCAAAGGCATTCATCGACTTTCAGTATCCAATCTGAAACATTCAGATTTACTTTTTTAAGGATACAAAGAATTCTATGGCGTTTTATATATTGAATCCATAAGACCTCAATACTTGGGTAAGCAAACCCCTCAACACGCAAGAGAAAACATGAATTAAAATGAAAGAACAGACAGTTGGCAAGCAACTGAATACTTTGGTTTAGGTCACATTATCAGGAAAACAATGGGCCATGTCACAGAGTACAGGATAGAATCCTGTTATACAGGGAAACGTTCAACTCATCCACCAATATTTGCCATCCTTTCCCACTCCAGAAGCTTCCTCTACTAAGTAAGCTCTACTTACACAAGGCATCTTTCATATAGGGAAACAGTAAATTGTAGCCTAGCAGGAAAGAATACAGTTGCATACAAAAGCAGGTCCACCTTAGGCACCAAGATAGAATTCATCTGGAAAAACTGTGGTCGTGCATTTAAAAACTCTATCAGAACCCTTACGTGGAACAGGGCCAAATCAAGTTTTCATGCATATCGTTTTTAATTCTGCAACTTCTTTATTTTTCCGACATGTGAATTTACAACTGATGACAGTCAAATGATGTGACTCATTAGACACTGCTTTTCTCACTGCATTCACACATAGAAGTTGTTCCAAAGGCAACGTTTCAATGGATTTCTCTGCCTTCTGTTCCTCAACTTAACATTGAGGTAGTAAAAGCTTCCAAATTAGAACTTATTGCCTTATACACAATTAAGAAAGGGAAAATTTTAGCTGCGAGCTTAGAGCAGCAAGAAGTGACTCAACTTAATCTTACTTTATATCTCAGATTTGTAAAATACGGTTCCTTTATTTTTATTACGTACTGAAGCCAGAAGCTGTCCTCAATCTTAAAGTGACTCTCCAGTTTTGGAAGAATTTCAAGTGGGAGATTAGCAGCCTATTCAAATACGGAATATAAAACATGTATGTTTTGTTCATTACTTTTCACAGACTTTTAAATGGTTAAATTATCAGTATCATTAAAAGTTGAAAAAATAGGTCTATTCACTTATGATTTGTGCTTAATAAGCAGTTTAAAGTTGAACATATTCTTTGTTTTTGCAAAAAAGCAGCAAGAAAATCAATGTAAGTAGGAAGTAAAAGAACAATATCCCACAAGAGACACAACTCAGAAGAAAACCCAAGAGGATTAAATTTACATTTGCTCTAATTTCACAAACATCTGGAGTTCAACCAGGAATTAATGCAACCCTGTAAAGACATTATAATCCATTTCCATTGGATTCAGCAAATTTTCAGGAATCCTTATCACAGAGATGAATTAGCTGTTGCAGGAAAACTGCAGGCTTGACACGTAAGACCTGCTATATAAGTAATAGTTAAACAGAATTTTAAATGTAAGGTTTTTAGAAAATAGCAATTAAGGATCAAAACATGTTCGTGCACTTTTACAATGCAATAATTCACTTGCATATGCAAAAAAAAAAAGAAAAATTCTTTACAAGATAAGTTCTCTTTACTGAAAGTACTAAGTTACACTAGGAGATAAAAACTTGGAAATTTTCTACATTAAGTTTTTATCTCAATTTATTCTTTCATAAGTTAGGTTAGCACTGGCTTGTATTTCGATTTCACTAAAAAAAAACCCAAACAAAACACAATTATGATTTTTGGCAAATATATTTCATGAACAGCTTTCCAGAAGTTGAGTGTTCAGGATTAATTTACCCATCAGTGCTGAGAGCTTATCCCTCAGTCCTAACAACAGTTAACTAGGTAAAAAATCCCCACAAGCAAAAAGATGAAGTACTAACTTGCGCAAGACAAAACCTGAAGATCTCAGGTTTTGTGATCTGTGAACTAATTATGGCAAAAATAACTCATTCCGTAAGTAACGTAACTCCATAAAACATCATTCCATAAGTCATTCCATAAGTAACAGCAAACCAAATCAGCTTTTGCTGCTGGACTCCCTACAGCCTAAGAAGGGACCCCAGCTGAATCTTTCCCTTTAGTGAGGGCAAGCGTAACAACTCCTCCCTGAATGAGACCTCTGCAGCCCATGCCACAGCTGCCCCCTCAGTGGGCATTTTTCCATCATAACGCTGCTTCTTTCCATCAAACCCACCAAGGAGCTCCGAAGTTACTGATTACCTGCCAGCCAGCCCCCCTACAACACCAGTTATGGAAGTCTCATTTCCTTAGGGAACAGAGCTTAAAGGGAAAAAAAAAAAAAAGAAGTTTCTAGGTCAGTTTCTTCATCCAGTTTTGTTTACATTTAGCACTCTGTAAACAAACAGGAATTAACCCTCTTCACTTAAACAGAAATTACATTCTATCTTCCTTCTGCACTATCACGTTATCTTCCTTCTGCAGAGTTATCTGCTGCTCTGCTTTGCACTGCGCTACGCTAGCAAAACGGTAGCATTCAAATTAATGACAGGAATAGCAGTAAAGGCCCCAGACGTCCAGAAGGAATGCAAGGGCTAAATACAAACTCTCACTGAACAATAAAAAATTATCTAACAACGATCACCGGACTGGCTCGAAGAACTAAAGGATGTGTCATCTTGGGAAACGGGGGAAGTTCATGGATTGCAGGCTTTCATCAGGCGGTACCTACCCCAGCTACACCACCATGAGGATGATAAGCCTTAGGGATGTGCTTAGAACTGGACAATGTGAAGGGCCTAGACTTTCGTAAAAAGAAGTATAAAAACCAAAAAAAAGCCAACCCACTGCAAGAAAGCTGGCACGATAGCCACAACAGTTTATGATCTATGCAAGCAAGAAACAGCTGCATTAAAAGAAAGTGAAAGTTAAGCAAGCTGATCTCCAAAAGCTGGACAACAATAGAATGGATAGACTCACAAGTGCATATGAATTCTAACAGAGATATAACTACACAATCACTTACGTGTTTCACAGAATTTTTTTCCTCCTTCAGTAATTTTTTTTTTTTTTTTACAGTTATGGAGGAGACGGAATTTTTCCTGACCTTCCACTATGCCTCATGGCTGAAATCTTTATTGTAAAGTACTTCAATATTAGCTAGAATCTTAGGATGATAACTTTAGGTTAAACAACAAAAGTTTAGTAAAAGCGATAAGCAAATGAACACAAAATTCTCATCGAGGAAAATGCAGATTAACATGAAGGGACTGGTTTAGAATTTGTTGGTCACACACAACTAAAATCTTGACCAGCAAGAAAAATCAGCTGTTAAGCTGCAAGTACCCCTCGCTTTAAACCCCTGCCATTGACTTATGTCACTGAAAGTAATCCAGCTTCTAGTAGTTAATTGCAAAGGTCCTAATGCATCCTGGAAAAGATTCTAGGGGCCTACCTATACATGGTGCTATTCATGAATCTTTATTCCTAAACTGTAGCTCTTTGTTGTAGTTTCAGTTAATCCACTTACAGGAGAAGGGCAAGCATTCATACCTACCAGACACCACACTTAAGAACTGATATATTACATAAATTTGCACTGGGTTCACACATAGACTAAAGTACTCGCAAACATACAGCTCCTGCAACATGCTAATTTTTGAACATTTCTTAAAAAAAAAATAAATCAACTTTCAACCTCTCTTAAACATATCTGTGAATACGATTTATTTTTCCTTACATATCTTACTGATATAAAAAGCAGAGAAAAATAGAGAGGAAAAAATGCATAGCAGAGATTTAAAAGTTATCTTTTTCATGAAGGCACTAATAGCCCTTATATATTTCTTCAACCAACTGCCAAAGCATTATTCAAGCAGAACATGAAATACTACCACACTATTTTAATAACACTGGAAAACTGACTGAATAAATTAAGAGGAGATCTGACTTACTACAGTTGTTCTTTTGCTCACTATTTACACATAAAATTTAGAACTTTACAGAAACAGGTCATTAGAAATACAAATGTGAAAACTGAGAAAGAAAAAGAAAGGAGGAAAAAGCAAGGAATTAAGAGCAAGAGCTGACCTACTGAAAACCCTCCATCCCATGTTTATCACTGAACAGAAAAGAATACAAATCCCATAGAAATCAGCTCAGTGAGTATTGATCACTGAGTGACATTCTGAAGAACATCTTTGTTTATGTAAACCCGGCCCCCTCAAAGCATAATATTAATTGATACAAATGAATTTTCCTTTCAGCTTTCACAAAAGCTTCCATTTCCACCTTAAGAGCTCTATAAGCAATACTTCATTAAATTCAGCTGCCTAAAATTCACAGTAAAGTTCAGCACCAAGTATTGCAAAAATTACAACTCTACTTGGTCAAACTTCTCATCTTCCCTCCCCACATATATCTAGGAAGCACTAAGGACCCAAAAGATGCCCTGCTTTTGTTCCACCAGTTCAGTGCATTTAGGAAGTACTAAATACCTTGAAGAAACCTTGGCCTCGACTCTGTGAACTGAACTCTCAGCTCTCCTAATTTTTAAGTGCAACTATCGCCAGAAGTCAGGGAAATCTCCAAAGTTTCATGCAAGGAATGAATTTCCTCTACCTTCTTCAAATACATGCTACCTCTCTCCGTCTGTACAGGAAGGCATGCTGGACATATCAACTCCAGACTGCTAGTGCCCATAACAAACCTTCTGTTCCCAATCAAGCTCACTGTGAAGCTAGCCAAAAGCCTACAATAAGTTCCCCTCACCAAAGAAAACACACTGGACCCACAAATTCAGGGTTCTGGCCAAAACATGGGCAGAAGTTAGCTGGAAATTCTCCATCAGTCCCATTAAAACTATCAATAGGTCCCTGTGAAAGCTATCAACAGGGTCACGGGCAGATGGCCATTATTATCCTGATGGAAACTCTCTACAACAATTGACCATGATCTGTTCTGCTTGAAAAAGCTGGCAGAAGTTTAGAGCAGCATATTGCTTTCAGTTCAGTGTTGAGAAACTCCCAACACTACCATTTGTGCAGGAATACAGCTTTACCACCAAGATCTTTGACCGCTAACAAAAGAATACAAACTAAGTTTAGTACGTTGATGCAATCTGCTTCTTTGTGGCACGTAATTACTACTACCAGTGGGATAATTTAATTTACTTTGGAACCTTCAACAGCATTATCAACTGAGTAAAACACAAAGGTATAAAAAGTTAGGATCAGCATAAGGACTGTCCAACTTCTGCAAGCAAGTCATACAGCTCTTCCAAGTCACCTGCATGCCAAGTTCTTGGATGTAACGCACAGAAGTATCAGAAATCATTCACGAACTAACACACGAACCCCATCAGCAAGTTCTTGCCAGTGGATTGTCAGCAAGGCAGTCCCAGTCTACACCAAAGACTTGTTTCTTAGCAGAGCTTTTATTCCAACACAATTTTTGTAACAAGGTCAATGTAAACGAGCAGATTTTATAGAGGATCAACCCCTTTTTAGAACTGGTAGATTCAGGAAGAAACACTCTCATCCAAACTCCAGGGTTTCCACGGGTTAGGTTTTTTGTAACAGAAATAAAGGGTGGGGGAGGATTTTCTGCTTATCAACAGAAAATTTATTTTTACCATTATTTTCCATATTTCGTTCAAACAAAGAATTAGATCAAGAAGAAGAGAGTCCAAATGTTTTTCATTAAAGAAAAGGGATGAGGGAAGAAAAGGAAAGGGAAACATGCACAGAAAAATCCTGATGGCATGGAACATAATCCCCATTACAGGACTGAGAATAAAGGAGACAAAGCCTGACCTGAACAGTATGGGCTGCTTCATAATAAATGTGAAGTAATAATGAAACAAATTACCTAAGATTTCTTCACGGAACTGGGGATATGAATATCTTCATGCAGGAAGAATAATTTGACTGTGTGCAAGTCAGGCAAAATCAATTCCTAGTCTCTTTGTCGAGGAAGACAAAAAAACCCCAAGCAATCATCAAATCTTGCTCCCACCTCCCTTCCACAAAACAGAATCCATACGCTGGAATACAGTAGCTACTATATTGGGATCATATAGTCTAGTATTAGTACACTAGTATACTGGACAAATAGCAGCATACTGGATACACATATGTATATATACACCTGCCAGCATAGTGGACAAATATACTAGTCTTACATCTCTCACAACATCCAGAATTAGATGCTTCAGAGGGATATTCAAGACTCCATGGAAGCCAGACACAAGACATGCTCTTGTAACACGTCCAAGAAATGGACTACATAGATTTTAAACATCAGTTAAGCGATTTTAGTAACTTGGTCATCTTCAGTTTTCCTAACTATAAGTGATATAGTATCTATATAGGCATGCAGTGCAAACATAAAGCTACTGTTTTATGAAACTGAAAAAAAGACGGTAGAAATTGACTTTACCTAAAAAAAATAACGTATCTGCTGTCAGAGATATGTTTGATAATGTTATATCAGAGAAAATAACAGTTATACAATGTATAAAATTTGAAACAACTACTAATTTTACACCAGCACAACTGGTGTACAGGTATTTGAAATTGCTTTATTGCAGACTACTTAACTGCAAATAATTTCTCGGGTATTTGAGTGACATAAGCAGAAAGTGGTACGAAATTATAAATATTTTAAACTGACTTACCATCAGAACTTGTTAGAACAAAGCTCTCTGCATAGGACTGCTTCTTCCCACCTACACTTCTCGGAAACCAGTGAAGATCTATGGGATAAATATCATCTGGAAGTTTCACTACTCGAGTAGTCTCACTAGTTAAAAGGTTCCATTTCATAATTTGGTGATCATCACTGCAGGAATATAGCTCCTCAGCTGTAGTCCATCCCACACAGCTAACTAATTCTTTATGTTTAATTAAATTAAGGAAGTCTGAAAATTTTAATTACTAAAAATAAGCTTACAAAATATTTCATCTAGGGTATACAGAACTGAAGGAACAGTACAGGAAGATTATTGCGACAAGATTCCATGGAAAGTTTTATATAAGGCAAACACGCTTTTTTTTTTTTTTTTTCTTCTTTTGCTTCACAAAAAGAGCTGGTAGAAAGTCAGCAAAAAATAAAACAAACTGTTGTATAAAAATATAACTCTTATTACGATGCATACTTATTGAAACACAGCTGAAATGTTGGGTTACACCTCTAAAAGGGTCTTGGTGCACAGTGCAAGTGCAAAACACCCAACTATCATTCAAATGTGTCAGTTTATTAAAACCAGATCATATATAAATTGTTGATGTATCTAATTTATTAGTAGGGGAATTACGATTTCATTTATATCTGCTACATGCATGTCTTACTACAAGCAAGTAGATACATCACTACTCCTATTTACAGTCTGGTATAACTACAAATACGAAAGGAAAGAAAAACCCAAAACTTTCTAGCAAAACTCTGATAGCTTCTGAAGGGAAGGTATTACTCTAAGAGCATTCAGCATTCAACATCTTTTAAAATGTTGCCCTTAAAGGCTGCACCGAATGGCAAGGTGAAGGAAAGAAAAAGAAAAAACCCATCTGCAATTTACAAATATTTTACTATGACATTTATGATAAAGAAATTGTTTCTGAAAAAAAGGCTATTCAGAATTAACGTGCTTTTCTATGGTTTACTCTGAGACAAAGGATATGTTTTGGTTCCTTTAAAAGTGAAGTCTTCAGTCTCATTTCAGTTGTTCAGATGGAGCATTAAAAAAAGATAGGTAGGTATAACTGTAATAAAACAAAATAAACGCATACTCAAAGTCAAAATTGAAAAGGAAGACACTAACACCAAAATAGATAGTTTTGAAGTAAGTAATATTACATTAGTACTGTGGCAAAATAAGCAGCAAAACAGACCTCAGTTTTCAGGGGAATTCTGTTTGTACAGTACCCAATGCCACATTTATCTGATCACTTAGTATAGACACACTGGACAATTTAAAGAACAAGCAATGCTAGGAACATATCGCTAAACCATTATAGGTTGAAACGCTGAAGTTCTCTCATGCTGACATACTGAAGTTCTCTCATGCTGCCATGGAAGTAGCAAGGGAAAACCTGGAATCGCAAACTTTTCAAGGAACTTCATGCTTAGCACTGTGAGAAAATTTAGAGGAAAAAGCCATACTACGAAAATAATCCCGCCGTGACAAAATGACACAACATCCTAGTCTTTCGATGTCCACGATACTTTACCACGACACAGTAATTCCATAACCAGTTCACTGGTGTTCCACCCTGTCATCCCCATCCCTCTTGCGACAGCAAAAGCCTTTGTGTGTCTGTGTCTGGTCAGCATAGAGGCACTGATCCAGGTTAAAACTTTTCTGTCTTCCAGGATGGAAAGAAGTGAGAGCAAAAGGTACACTGTGAGGAGACCATGATGATGCACAACGTGCCCTTCTAATCTTCTGGAATTTTTTCACTATAAAAATGACTGTGTCTCAAACGGTTACTATACAGAATTTAAGCAGCATTAAAAGGATAACAGTCCTAAACCATGTAATTTTCTGTGCCCAAAGAATAAAATAAATTATTTTCAACCCTACTTTATGTTAATTGATAAACACACACAACAGTTACTTTTATTTTTAAATAACTGCGTCTGTCATACTTGAACATCCAATTTCCTTCTTCTACCCTTAGCCAAAAAACATATAGGGAAGCTCATCATCAAGGCATTTAAAAGAGGCCTAAGTTTGTGCTAAACTTTCAAAGTAGCTTTTCACTCATGTCCTTGACTTCTGCGTGGTGGCAATGCCGTTGTCCAGCACCTGCATATATTCGTTCAGCAGATGCCGCAACATTTGCTGATGATGAGTTGCAGGGCTAGTCTCTATGCCACAAATTCTAAAACTAAATTCCCAAACAAAACCATGTCAGATTTGTATACAGCAAAGAAACAGCGTGGAGCAAAACAGTATTAAAGATTTATTCTTCGCTTTAACGTAAGCATCTCTTTTCTAACAGAATACCTCACATTTATTTGGATGCATGGATCTTATTTGCTTCTATTTTCTGTGCACACCACACCTTGCTAAACCCACCTTCTCAGTTGCTGCTTGGTAGTTTTTAATTGTTTATTTCTCTCTTAGGGTTTCAGCAGGCATGTCGCTACTGTCGGCTTCCAGCTTGTGCTCCCTCCCTGCTCCCAGTACACGGAGTTCTGTTATTCTCCCTTGAAAGACAAGACCGGAACTTTATTATAATTTCTGAAAACAGCTTTAAACGCCTAAAAGGCAGAATGCTCACCCTTATCTCGCACAGCTCACCTGCTGCCATCAACAGGTACATCCATCCTAGTACATACGCTACATACTACGCCGCAACCAGCCCAACAGCAGGTTAGCTAAAAGCATTTACTTGGAGTTTTTAAAAAGATGGGGCAGTAACGAGGACTTATCTCGCACAGCTCACCTGCTGCCATCAACAGGTACATCCATCCTTACCCATCCTAGTACATACGCTACGTACTACGCCGCAACCAGCCCAACAGCAGGTTAGCTAAAAGCATTTACTTGGAGTTTTTAAAAAGATGGGGCAGTAACGAGGAGTTATCCTGTCAGGAGGAGCGTGGCTGGGCTTTTCCCAGCCCCCCCGGTCCCGCTGTCCCACGG
>NW_009648255.1:2950720-2983781 GCF_000708025.1 Charadrius vociferus
CTCCCCGCACCGGTGGGGCACGGCGGCCGGCTTGTCCGTCCTGGCTGGTGTCGGCAGATGGGTTTGAGGAAGGGGGGAATGAGAGAGAGTCTTCTGCAGCCCAAGGGGAAGCCCGAGGTTTCCCGCTGTGGCCTTACGGACCTCTGGGGACCGCGAATCGGAGACCCACCTAGGACGGGGAAGGCCAGGAGTACGTTTCGGTAGCACAGAGGCCCGCTTTTAATCTGCTTACAAAGCAGGGACCCTTCCGTAACTAGCTCTGCCTGCTGCTTTTATGCTTGAAGTACGAGACAGAAATCCTAAGAAAGTCCATAACGACTCGGAAAGACCGTGACAAGGGCGTAGTTGGACTCCTTAGATTAACGGATGGATTAAAAAAAAAACCAACAAAACAACACACCAAACCCCAATTTTTTTCACTGACAGGGGTTATCGCTATCAGATTTAATCGGCTGTTGATAAGGAAGCCTCTCTGTCCGTCTCTGACTCCCTTTTTCGCCATCCTCGTAACAAAAACGGCGCTTGGCAGGGGATCGCGGAGAGATGCTTTTAACAAACACCTTCGAGCTGACTCGGGGGAGGGGCTGGGCACGAATTTGTTAAATTTGTTAGCGAGTATGTGGCAGCTGATTTATCGCGATTTAAAAGCTGAGGTCAAGTAGTTACGCTTGTTCATTCTGCTGAAGTGTCTGGGGGGAAGGGTTGGTAAGGTAAATAGGTCTATATTGCACAATTCTGTTGGAGTGGAGCAGTTTTGGAAAAAAAAAAAATCTGGTACTTTGAGAGGCTGTAATTGTCTGAGACAGCCATTGCGGAACACTTCTGAACAGGGGCATAGACTCAAATTGCCTTAAAATGAGTTCTTTCTCTCATTTCCCCCCCTCCCCCATTGTCCCAAATGAAGGACTCTCATGAGAGTGTGGGTTGGGGGTAGGTCTGAAAACGTCAAATGATTGGCACCAATTGTAAGATGACTTTCTAACCACGTCAGTTTTTTATCTTGTGAGAAGTAAACTTTCTCATGTCTGTTTTTCTGCGAACTAACTTCGCCACTTGCTGCAATTTAAACTCTTCGGAGAGAGTTTTGCTCCTGCAGTCGTCGTTCTTCTCATCAGTTGCTTTCTATTTATACTTTTTGGGAGCTGTGCTTAAGTGCCAGCTGATGGACTTTTGTAATGTTTCGTTCTTGATCAGGTTACTTTAACATCACAACTAGATCAAGGTATTTTGTTTTGCTTTCTTTGTTAAATGCTGAATGCTGGCAGTAGTGGTTGTGTTATCTTTTGTGAAATGAAGTTGTTGATTTAAGCTGTTTAAGAGACAAGTCTTTGCTATAATTATGCAGGTCTTTTTGTTAGAGATATCTATCTATTTATCCATATAAAATATATAGTCGGCATGGACTGTTGAAAGTAAAATGCGTGTCGGGTCTGAAACGTGTATGTAAAGAGTGCTTCCAGAAGACATATGGCTACTCAATTTGTTATTGCGAATGTGTCTTTAACTCTTTTGCCCCCAGCATCATGGTTGCTTTCTCTGAGTATAGTAACTACATTGACCATGGCTGTATGAGTTTTCGGTAGGTAGATTCATGCTGTTTCTACAAATTCAGGTCGGTCTGTTGTTTTGAGGGGGTGATGTATTTTAAAATACATCATTATGAGGCTAAGCTTCAGATTTTGTTTCAAGTTTGGATTTTTGTCTTCAAAATACCTCTAGTCTTTAGTTTCTAAATTAGTCAAACGTCTGGGCAAATGTGGAGGTATATTCCTTAGGGGATTGTAGTTCGATGCTTAGATCATGGGGTTTTCTTGTTTACGTTAGCAAAGGAGATATATCCCTTCTGTAGTTTGATTGCTTGGAATGGAAGGGGAACAGCCAAGGGAGATCATGCCAAGTAGGAGCACCAAAACCTCTACAGCAGCCCATCGGAAAGGCAGAGAGCCCTTAGAGGAGTCCACCAGTGACATGGAAGTGGAAAATGAAGGTGACAAACAGCTTGGTGAAGTACCTCCACAAGGTAGGTCCGAATATTGTGGTTCTGATGGTGTGTAAACTTTGAGTGATGGTGCCTGTTTAGCAACAAGGTTCAGTTGAATTTACCAACTGTTGCAGATAGGATTTGCTCTTTTCTCTTCTAGAAAGGAATATTGAAAGCCTTGACTCCTGGCAAGTTTAAACGGCTTTTGAAATGGTTGAGAGCTTGCAAAGAGTTAAAGTGTTTGGACCAGTAATTTAGTACAAGTGCAAAAGCAATTTGTAGACTTTTTCCTAATAAAGCCTATTTCGTATTCCTGATCTGTAACATTGTACTTAAGATTGTGGTACAACAGCAGGATTTTTCAAATTTATATGCAGCCAATGGTATGGGATTTCTTGGAATGGAATAAATGTCAAGTTTATTTACTTAACTCTTAAAATGATTTGACTTTCTTTTTCATGAAGCAGCGTATTTTCTTGAGTTTCCTGAGTTGAGTTTTTGCTGAAAATGTCTGGAAAAACAGCAGTGTGTGTCTGTTTAGGTAGCCAGATATGCAATTATTAAAGCAAGGTATTTGACAAATAGATTAATATGTTGAAATTGGTGGCAAATACTACTGTCTATTTGAAGAAAAAGTTGCTTGTAACTGTTGAAAAGCTGCTTTGCTTACAACTAGCTGATATCCAGGGGGCCAGTTTGTTTTCGTAACAAACTTCCTGTCTTTGCAGAGTAGTTGTGCTGTCATTACAGCTTTCAGAGCATTGTGCAGCGATCCCCAAATCTTGCAGAGTGACTTCTGAGCACGCTTGAAATGTGGCTTTGCACTTATTAATTAGAAAGACTTTGCCTGTTTCAGATTTGTAGGCTTATTGTGACGGTTGTAGCTATTGTAATTGCAGAGTGCCTATTAAAGTGTGTTAGAATAAGAATTACATAATGAAAGAAAAAACCCACTAGTGAATCGATGGGACATCTTAAGTATCTCTTTTTAAAGAGTTCAGTTCATGGAAAGAAGAATTTTAATTCCACTTAGCTCATTTTAGTAATTAGAGGCAAAATTACAGCTTTGGTTCATATAGAAGTTATGTTTGCTTTTCCAGTTGAACGTTTTAAAAGGTGTCTAGTCATTGGGAGCTTATAGTCTTTTTTTTTTTTTTCTTTCTTTCTGTTTATTTTGGATGGTTTTTAGCAGTCTCAAATGAGGTGCTTGATAATCGAAGTTTAGAAGAGATTTTGGGTAGCATCTCTCCTCCCCCACCTCCAGCAATGACCAATGAAGCCGGTGCTCCTCGTCTCATGATAACTCATATTGTAAACCAGAACTTCAAATCCTATGCAGGGGAGCAAACTTTGGGACCTTTTCATAAGGTATCTTTCTTTTACCTTAAGCATTTTTTAAATGAAGGTAAGACTTCGCTATGCGATAGTATTCCTTCCTGTATTTTTATGTTAGCTGATATCAAAATAACTGAAAAATATTTAAATTTTAGAATTACTTCTACAGTGATATTCTAAATTTTCATTGACAACAGAGAAAACAGTAAAGTGCAACTTTCTGATACTGTACAATTTTAATTTGTCAGTAAACCTTAAAAAAAGCACACTTTTCTCTTTATTTCGCTTACTGGAGAACTTTTAGGGGTGTGTTTGAAGAATAAGAATTATTTTTTAGTGCCCACAAGAGACTTACGTGGCTAATCATGAAACTTTCCTTGCGAACATGCTTGCTAAATGCAGTATCGCTTTGAGTTAACAAGTTAAAATTTAGAAAGCTGAGTTGAGGTGTGGGGTTTTTTTCTTAAATAAGTTGTACTGCTTTACCTTTGGCAGTAAACACTAAGCTATCAAATAGTCTGCAGTTTCATGCAGTAGAAATAATTGTGTTTTAAACTGTTCACAAATGAAGTAGGCGATGTACACTGGCCAGGATCTATTTCCCTTTGAATATCACCTTTTTTTCCTTCTATTATGCAGCGTTTTTCATGTATTATTGGGCCAAATGGCAGTGGAAAATCCAATGTCATTGATTCAATGCTTTTTGTGTTTGGGTATCGAGCACAAAAAATCAGATCCAAAAAACTCTCTGTGCTGATCCATAATTCTGATGAACATAGGGACATCCAGAGTTGTTCTGTGGAAATCCACTTCCAAAAGATCATTGACAAGGTATGTATGCTTCTATTCAGAACAGTGGAGACTTCTTTTTCTTTAAGGATTTGAAAACTTTTAATTTTTGGTTATTTTAGTTTCAGCCGGGGAAAACTTCATAGCATGATTAGTTTACCTTTGGGATGTAAAACATCAATCCGAAGTTAATTAGCTTAAAAAATTCCTCTATTGAGTAGTACAATTCTTAAAATATTAGTAGGGATTCTTTTTTTATTTTCTGCAAGACTAATATCTGGTACATGCCCGTTTTTAAACTATTTAGAAATATGTAATAATCATTTCAAGAAGAAGTCGTTTTAGAGTTGTCATCTGTTTTACCTCAAGTGAAAAAAACCTTATTTCTGAAATTAATAGGACCCCTAAAAATTTATAAGTCTACATTTGGACATGTTATGTATTCTTAAGTTTATAATATGAGCATATATATTAAGAAACAAAGCCTATTTAAGCAAAACTTTTCAAACCGTTTAGAAACTATTTTAGGTTATACAAATTTAGAAAAATATATAATGCATCTGAAACTTTTATTTACACTTTGTATACTGTAAACATGCCTGCAATTTTAAAATACATTTTTCATCTAAAATTCTGGACTTCACTTCCTACCACTAAATATTTTTGAACCTGATATTTTGTTTGAATGAAATAGAAAGTGTTGGCAAATTTTAGAAAATATTTCTTTAGCTTGCCACTTCATGTGTTGATAAAAACTTATGGACATTTTTGTTGATTTATTGCAATTACAATGCCAAGGCATTTATTTCTCGTACTTTATTTAAATTTAAATTTTGTGCACACATTCTAGCTGAAGTATCAACTATTGAATTTGGGGTCAGTCAAAATAGTGGGAAATGTACGTTGAAATTTCAAAAATTGTGTTAATAAGGTGACAATATATACAGCCTTTGAAGGAACTGTTTTAAAAGACAGGGTTTTTTTCTTTGACTTGATATACATACACACATACCTTTTGCTTGTATTTATAATAACCAGATTAAAAAATTACTATTTTTTTTCACTTGACTTTGTATTAACCTCTAGGAGCTAACTTTATGATCTAAAAAAGTTCTGCATATACTAGATACCAATTTGGTTATGCTCTTGGGGGTTAATTTGGGAAAGTGGTAGGCCAGTTTAGAAGCATTCATCAAATTTAACTTCTTAAAGTATAGTACCAGCTTTATTTTAGTTGTTGCTTTGTAGGTAAGTCTAAAATATCTTTTGAAGCTGATGATGTCATATTTGTCACATCTTTAATGTTTTGCTTTTTTATCTTCTACAGTTTCTCTTTAGAACTACTTAGTTAAAAGTAATTCCTTTTCCTAGCACTCTAAAAGAGGAGTTTAAAATGCAAATAGTACTTAAGTCATTCAAGACTTCCTAATCTAAAATTTGAAGGGTGGGATAGCACAGCCACTTTAAATTTGAAGTAGGCCTTTGCCTTTGTGATTTGAAGCAATGGTAAAGAGAATAAATTATTTTCAACGCAATAGCTTGTTTTAGAGGTGAGGAAGGCATAATATGAAGACCATTCAGTTTAAGCTGTTCGGGCTGATTTTGTCCAGTTCTCAAGTATTTTGGTTTTTTTTTAATATCTTTCTGAGATATGCAGCTTTAAGACAGTTCACACTTCTACTAGACCTCAGAGTGCAGTTGACTTAAAAGCTGAACATGATAGAACTTCTGTGCTTAATTGTGAAGTATGAGGTAAATCTGTGATATAGTAATTGTTTTTCTGACTTTGTTTTTCCTCAAAACAGGAAGAAGATGATTATGAAGTCGTTCCTAACAGCAATTTTTGTGTATCTAGAACTGCCTATAGAGATAATTCTTCTGTCTACCACATCAATGGAAAGAAAAAGACATTCAAAGATGTCGGTATTCTTCTTCGAAGCCATGGAATTGATCTGGACCATAACAGGTTCTTAATTTTACAGGTTGGTATATGAATAAAACCAATTTTAAGTAAAGCTGTATTTCTACTGGTAATTATAAAAAATACTGTCTAGGTTTTAAGTCTTGTGTTTGAGGCCTTAAAGTACTCTAGCAGCACATCATGGTTTGCATGCTGTAATAAAGATGCGAATCATTATTTGCTGCTTTAGAAATTTAAGGAACAGAAACAGTTGAAGATACTAATATAAATTTTTCTGTTAACAAATTTGTGTTCCTGACATGTGGATGAATAGAAGAGTTGTCATACTTGTTCCGCCCTAGCAGCACGTAAATATTGGCGTAGTAAAATAAACCTTAAACCCCAATATTATTGTGCTGCTTAAGCGTGGCAGAGATTCAGCAACTTGTTTATACTTTAGATAAAAGTGCATCAAGATTAACTTAAATCTTAATGATTCTACTGTTAAGTTATCTACAGCTCTTATATATAGACATGGTTTTACTGGAGAAGTATGTATATAAAAATTAACTGTGCATAAAAATTGAGTGCAAGAAAAAACCACATGAAGTGTACTTTGTGTTTACACTTGTTTAACAACTGTAGAGGACTCAAAGGATGGCAGGTTTATAGCCAATCCAAGCTATGTTTTTAAAAGCTACAGTTCACAACCCATACTGTAGAAATAATCATAGAATTTGTCAATATATCATCATTTATATTCATGTTTGAACTTAAAATTATAAGGCTTGCTGGCATCTGTTTGCTGTTTAAAAGAAAGGCTGAAGTGAACTACACTGATTTTTTATTTTTTTTTTTTCCCTAGTTTTTAAATAATAATGGAGAAATTTGCTTTGTGCCAAACAATTACTTAAAATGTAAATTGAGCTCAAGTACTTGATGGAAACATTTAAATATTAATTCAATTGAGTAACTATATCCGCAGTTACCTGTAATTATTTCACTACTGTTACTAACAGGTCCCAAATCTACTTTGAAGGATCGTGGCCTAGAAAATTAGTGAGCAGGGGGAGCCTCCCAAGGTCTGAAATTTTTCAATAGAGTTTATTTTAGGCCTGTTTTTGTCAAAGGAGCTTCCAGTTCCCCTCTTAAAAAAAAAAAAAAAAAAAAAATCAATCTAGATAGGTCGCTGTGCTTGCTTCACTTCCTCAAGCCTTTTCGTGCAGTCTTTTTTATAGTTACACCCACAAAAAGAGGATATATCTGTTTTGAAGTCTCCATGCCAATTAATTATTCCCTCCAACACTTTATTCCTGTACTTTCTGTTTCAAGATGGAGTGAGAAGTACCTCCAATGAAACAACTGTAGTAAATATACAGTTGTTCTGCAGTATCATTTTAGCAAAATCTTAAAAAGGGGGAGAATGCAGAGTCAAAAATTAAGCTAGGTAGAAATTATGGTGCAGAGGTATCAAAAGCTTAGTGTTAGAGACCATGCCCTTTTACCACTGGGAGGAGGGGAAGGGAACATTTGAGAGGGAGTATTGCTAAGCTTTATTTTTTTCCCCAAAATGCAATTTGTTTTCTTCTCCCATTGATCACTTCCCAGGAAGTTATCAATGAGGAGTACATACCTTTTCCTAAAAGCTTGAGTTTCATGCTTTCCTAGCTGTGCAAGGGAAATGAGGGGGACATATAACAAATATTAAGGCATAAAGCAATGGTTCCCATAATTTTTTTCTTTCATTCCACTAGACTCTGTGTGAGTAATGTCGTAGCATGAATGGCAGGGGAAACTGTACTGAAATTTTCTGTGTTTCTTTAGTCTTTCTGACAGGCAAGGTCCTTTCTCTTTACATGTAAGGTTTTGTGCCTTTTTAAAGTGAGATCTCCTGATTTGGCGATATGAAGTCGAGTGCTTTCTAGTTGGGAAATGTAGCAGTATTTTCCACATAATGACAGCAGAACTTCAAAACCCAAATATTAAAAAATACAGTTAGAAGTAAATGGGACCCTGTCAGAAGGCTAAGGCTGTGCACTACTATCACAAGGATTGCCCTTTTTTTCCCTAATGTTTTTCAAATTAAATTATTTAAAATTGTGAGGGGATAAGTAACAGGTTTATTTAGCTTTGTTCTTTTCTTGTTATAGCTAAACTAAGTTTAACTTGATATCAAGTCAGAGTAATTTCTTATTTTAAGCAAGTTATAAATCTCTTTGAATTTGACTGTGTCAGTGGGGTGTGATTAAAATATTTTACTTGTAATCTAGATTCTGGGCAAAAAATATTAATTAAGGATTATCAAATGCTGGTTTTGGTGTGTGACAGAATATTCACTAGTTAGTACTAAAGAAAAGGTGTAAGAGAACACGTCCTACATGTACTAACAAAACCTTTAGCTACTTGATTATATCTTGCTAGCATATTTATCATTACTTAATGGAAAATACGTGCTTTTTAGACGACTGCTTTATTTTTGGGGGGCTCTCCTAACTTCACCCCCTATTTTACAGTCTTTCTGACATAGCAGATTTTGGTGCCTTTTAGGATAAAATTGGAAAGATTAGGCCCGACCGAATTTTTTAGAAGTTGGGTAGGGTGTGATACAGGTACTTCTGCTGATGCCATACTGAAAATATTAAAATCAAACCACTTCTGTGAGTAACGTTACAAAAAACACCTGTGGAAAAACAGACCATTGAAGACTGAGTAGTTCTAGAAGTATTACAAATCCTGTGCCTGAACTAGCTAATTGAAAAAAATCTTGTTTAAAAATGGCTTTAGTTACAATGGGATATTGCCAACATTTAACAGGAGGAGTTTGTCACTTTTGTGATCCTTAAGTTCTTACACTACATATTTCGTGTTTTTAATAAATTGCTATACGCTTTTAGTACTTTAGGAATAGACAACTGTTCAGGGCATTTTTAATGAGCATGCCACAGTCTGAAATTGCAACAGGAAAAAAACCTCATCTTGTCACTTAAAAAAAAAAAAAAGCAGCTAAGCTCTGTTGTAAAATTTATTTAGCATCTTGCTGCTACTTTTCTGTCTTCCATGCCTAATGCCCCAGCTTTGGTAACTGATATAGCTGTAAAGAACATCAAATAAAATTACTTAGCTTTTCTCAAAAGACTTACTTGAACATCAGTGTACATGTACAGAAAACTTGTGTGGGTTTTGTGCTCTGACCGGGCTGGGCAAAACTCATAAGGTAAGTATGTTTGCTGTTACTCAATAGTGACTCCTCTGAATAGGTTAACCTTGAGGCCAGAAAAAAAAATCTGTCTCTATTCTGGCTGGTTTGCCTCTAAGGAATTATTAAATAAATGGGGAGGACTTGAAGAAATGTCAGTTCTGGACATCACAGGGTAGGCATGTCTGGGGAGCAAAGCAAACGGCCTGCGGACAGCAACCATTAATGCTTGCTGAAATTGGCTTTTGCAGTTTTTGAAGGTAAGAGAATTATAGTCAATATATACTTTTTAAAAGGAAAGTGGAATTTCATAGGTAAATCCCGTTCAGTGACTTTGCAAATGGATATTGTTGAAATGGTAATAAATAGCCCAGGACTTTTAATTTTATACTAAAAGACAGTATCATGGGAGCAGACTTCTATCAGTTGATTTCACCTTACATTAGAACCTACTTTCAAACCAATGGAAACTGTTTGAAGTAAATTTTGTACTCGTTATAGTGCTATTTCACTTAAATGCATTTGATAGACTTCATTAAAATCTTCTCAAGCAAGTATATAACAACTGCGGTGATTTTATATGTATGTATTTTTTGAACTGATTGGAACAGTATTTTGTAATGTACGAAGTCTTATCCTATGGCAAGATTATATTGCCAGAAAGGAAGTTTAGTCAAGTTTTTCACCTGCTGCTTTGTGGAAATAATGTAGGAGTCGCTCTTTCAGTGTATTGGAGAGGAAATGAGGGAGAGCAGATTTTCTTCTCGCTTTGAGATAAGCCAGAAGTTCCCAATTGTTGAGGTCTGCTTCCCTGATGAGGCACACCAACATTTGAGCTAAAGCACTGAGTGGAGCACAAGCTGAAAAGCTCTACTGGGATTATAAATGGAGATCTATGCTGCCAACATTGGTGGTGAAGAGAGGTTTGTTCTAGAAAGGTCAAGGACAGCTGAGCTGGAGTGGTAAGAAGAATTAAAGCAAGTGTGATAATATAATTGAGTAAAACTAGATTATTTGAATAAAATACTATGTAAAAATAGAAGCCTCACACTGATTCATAGAGTACAGAATCAATTTCACTGACTTTAAATATTAGGCTTTATGCTGAAGTGAATACAGAGCAGCATAAGATATGCTAATATGTCCGTGTGCAGTTTCAGTATGAATTCTCTTACACTATCAGAAAACTTACTCTGGCAATTCATATGATATCACATTCATATGATTTTTATTTTGCAACTTGCGACATAACATTGTAACCAATATTTATTAGGCTTTCTTCAGAAAAATAGGGAAACATGAAAAGTGGAGGGGCACTGTTGTAGGGGCAGTGTGTAATTTAGACGGATCAATCAAATAGCTTAATTAGAACATACCAATAATCTGAATTAAAACATTGTAGGTTGAGTTTGACAATGACTGACTTAGATTCCAAAGTGACTCTAGATTTGCACTCAGTTTGTATTCTTGTATTAAATACAAGAATGTCCTTAAGAAAGCTTCTAAAATTAGACAGATGTGCAAACAGCTTGACAAAGGCTACTTTTAAATTATTTCCAGAATGCAGAATAGTAGTTTTGTGCAAACAACTGAATGTTGTATAACAGGCTAATTCTAAGTTTTTCCTCATCTTTGGACAGTAGTGGCCTTGTAGATTTGTGTATGTGCATTTATTACTTATTTGACTTTCTTTATTTCCCACCTAGCTTATAACACTTTTCTTGGAAGGCAGAGCATGAAGTTGAGTACTTGATACTCTCTCCCCTTCTGTATTATATTTGTAAAACTGAAGGGTAAGAATGAAATATGACTGCAAGCATTAAGTAATAGCAGGAATAACATGGAATTGGAAAACAAAAAAAACACCCAAACACTGTTGTGGCTTACAAGAGCTGTATTACAGTCACATTTCCAGGAAAAGAAGAATAAGGTGACAGGAATATTGGAATAGCGTCCAGTGCCCGTGTATGTAGAATTCGAACTGATAGTCAAAACTTTACATGAAGAGAGGGGAGTATGGGCACAGTGTCAAAATAAAGTCAAACTGAAATTACTGTTATGGAAAATTGAAGATACGCACATTTAACACTTTTTTTTTTTTTCCATTCCTTACTGTACTCCCCCTTAAAAAGGGAGTGCTATCATTTTGGTAAAGTAAAAAAAAAAAAAAGTGAAGTGTGAGCCCTGTCATGCTAGTCCAATATAAGAAAAATAAAAAATGGGAGAGCGGTTGGAAACAGCGAAAGTAGCATACAGGGAAATGGAAAGACTCATCTCGCGTTGCTTTAGTGGCTCATATAAAATAAAAATGCAGTTTGGGTGCCTTTATAGAAGGGGGATTACAGAAAATATCCAGGAAGAAAAAATTGAGGCAACTAGTGTCAGATGCAGAAACTAAGATTTGTACAACTTCTAAGCTAGCACTTAGCACGCGATATGACAGGTTGATGTTTGTTACTACTTTTCCTCTAATTTTACTCACAATTGACTTTTGCAGCAGTTACAAGTTCTGTCAAACAAACATGTAGAATTGGAGCTGCATCAGAAAAGAGCCTTTTTAGTAGTAATTTAGTATTAGTGCTAATTCTAATGTCAATGTTCAGGAGTGGGTTAGAACAGAGGACCAAGGCAGGAAAAACAGTCATTGGAATTTCCCAAAATCACTTTTGGATTTTCTGTCTCTTAAATCTCGGTATAGAAACAGCTTTTATAGTAAACATTCTAAATGTTCTAATGTGATTTCTCCTTCAAGCAAATCCATGATGCCACTGGTTTCATGCTACTGGCTGCATAAGCCGTTGCTCTTCCTTACGCTGATGATGCTAAGAAGTTGTGCACACTGGGTGTTCAACTCCTGTAGCTGTCTGGTGAAATACTTGCAAAATCCTTTGTCCGCATTCCCCCTGCTCTGGGGGAGATGCTTCACTGTTTGAAAGAAATTGAAATATAGCTGTGTTCTATAAGATTAAAAATTTTAAACTTTACTATTATTTTATTATGAGAAGTTTGCCTTATGCCAGGTCAGTTCTGTCTATCCTTCCATATTAAAAAGTTAAAACAATTGACGTTGGGTATAATTTGGATTGATCAAGATTGATTTTCTTCAATAGGAGAAACAATAACAGATTTTGCCTACAGCTACTGTAATCCTCCACAAAACTTTGAGTTAGATGTGGCTGTTATAACAGCAAGTACTGTTTTCTCAGCATTCTGGATATGCGTGCTACAACTCGACTGCTTGCTTCAGTTCAGTGCTTAAAGGCCAAGTTCCATTGATCATCTGCTGCATATAAAGAAAACTCAAAGTTCAATGTGGTATGAATTTTTTAATAACTCCAATGGCGTTTTTTTGGGGGAACAAATGTTCATGGTTAATCTACTTCAGTCTAAAATTCAGTGTGTTTACACTAAATCTTTTTTTATATGTGCATATATAATAATACTGTCACAACCATTCCAAGACTGTTCATCTTGTGATACTTGACAACATTAAATGAAACCATGTTTTGACCAGTGTCTACTTTTGCCTGTCACTTACATGAAACAGAATTGTGTAATACTGTAAAGTTGCAAACTGTAATTCATTTAATGAGTTAATTTAGTAAGCAAATTGAATATACATATTTGCAGTATTAAGAAGTTACAAGATTGTTGTCATTGTGCTGTAATAGGTGTTATGCTTGGGATTGCAGTATAGCCTGCTGATACCCACCCATCACTCAAAGATTCTGGATTTATTAACAAAACTTCCTTTTATGGGTGTTTAAAAAGCCTTAAAAGCTAGTATGTTTCCAAAAGTGCTACCATTACAGTGAGACTAATAAAATATTGTTCTGAATTTTAAAAAGCAGTGATTGCCTTAAAAATATCAAATATCATAGCCACAGTTGTCATATGTAAAATTTTGCAAGTTTAATCCTGCAACAATTATCTGTTTTGACGCTAACCCCAGACACCAGCTTTCTCTCCAAATACTGTAACACTTGTGTTACAAGGCAGGAATTAGAAATGGGACAGACTGTAGTAGTTAGGCTTATTTTACTTGTCATTACTGCAAATGCTGGTAGCAAAAGATTTTGGAAACGGGGCTATCATCCTGTATTGATGCAGAACCCTGGCTATAGGTAGATTTGACAGCTAGATATGAGAGGGTAAATCCGAACGGTGAAACTTCAGGAAACTTTGTAAGGGGAAAATATCCAGGCTATTACAGGAGATCTTCCCTGTTTGCAATAGGCTTCCTTTGTACAAATTGTAGAAGTAAGAAGGCTTTCCTCCTGTCCAGCTCATCAAAGGTGCAGAAAATGTAAACAGAACGAAAAGCTTCCATAAAGGATTTGTCTAATTTACCGGTATTAACAAAATGTGTGATCTTTAAGCCTGAATTCAATTGATAAAGTATCTTGGAAGTTCCACAAAAGCTTCAGAAGGTGTTCTTGTGTTCTACTTGCAACAGTTGAAGTGGGAAACTAAGACAAATAGGATGTCCTGCTCTCTAAGGTAATGCCTCACTCGGTTTCTCAACCATGTGTAAAAGCACGGAAGGTTTTTCCAGTATATAGTATTGCATCTTCTAGATAGTATGTTCTCTAAAACTATTCCTTATGAGCAAAACCAAATGCAAATTTCAATTCAGTTAGATGTACATTAGTCAAATTCAAGAGTTGAGTAGTGTTGAAGAACTCCACTGCCAAAACCCCCTCCAAAAGCCAAAACACAACTGCACCAGAAAATTCCCCTCAAAAAACCACCCGGAGTACCCAGTACTCCCCCCTGAGAGTGCAGAATGTTTCCATCTATTGGATTCCAAGCTACAAAATTTCCTTGCTCCAATACGTGTTTTAATATGCCCATGGTTTACTGTGCTTCAGAAATGTTCTTGGAGCGTGGGTTTTAACGCTCAGAAGTCAGTCCAGTTTGTTGGGTTGTAGAGGATCATGCTAATCTAAGCCAAGGTTTTCAGCACTTCGTTTTAAAGCTTCAGATTAAGACACCAGAAATTGACAACCAAAATCCTGGAAAATTGTTTTTACCTACTTGCTGCTGTAATTATTTTGTGGAATACTGCCAAAGTTGATCTGCAAATGTTGCATTAACAGTTTAGTTGACAAAAGTCATTGTGTTGCAAGACAACTGTCTTCAAAAGTTATTTTTCCCAAATTTTCAGGGATGAGAAGAAGAGGCAGTAATTGGTAAGCAAACATCTTTCTCTAGAGGTTTTTCAGAAACCACTAGTCATAATGAAGGAAAGTTTTCACAAACAAAGAGGTAAAAAATTGTTCCTTTCTTCATGAAGAGTTTTAAGGTTGCTGTTTGTAATCTTTCAGCGTCAAAGGGTTTTGCTAGCCCTGTCTTGTTTCATACCAGAATTTTCAAATGGAATCTGAAGGCTGTATTCTGAAACCCCATAATTCCAGTTCCAGCACTATCACAGACTGAACTATTGTGTGCAGCACAAATTACCAACGACTGCAGTTTGTCACCATTTAAGGCTGGATAACGTCAGCATTGGGATTAGTGCGTTCTGCCACTCGGATTTCTTAGCTTTGGAATTAGCGCTTCAGCCCACAGACCCTACTGGTTGTAAAGGAAGGTTGCCTGGAACATGATGCTACTGTCTGCCAAGAGCAACAAACAGGAGTTATCTGCAGAAGTGAAAAGTAGTATCCTGTTTCAAGGCTAGCGGTAAGAGTTGCAGAAAGGCAGCTTAATGAGTAGGTCAAAACTTTCCTTTATCGAGCAGTTTGATAACCTTGTTTAAAATCCAAATCTCTATATGCCAGAAAACACTGGATAAACTCAGATTAACAGCTTTCTGTTCTGAGAGGATCAGCTGTTACAACAAAAGAATGTGTAATTTTAGAGGAAATAGTAGTACTAGTTTTAAGAAACGAGGTAATAAAAAGTTTAGGGGTTTTATTGTCCCACCTTTTGAGGGCTACATGGGAAGTGAAATTCTTACCCTTCACAAATTTGCTGTAGGAAGTTACATACAGCAATGGAGCGTGGTTGTTTCAGTAAGCTGCCTGCACTGTTAAAGATGTGCTAGTCCTACTGAGAATTTGGCTAACATGAATACAGAAGAGTGTGTGTGCAACACAGACTGAAATTTGATGAATTCTGTCTATAGATGTCTTACAATAAGTGTACAGGGTTCCTAATGTACTCCTAGGCTGCAAGTATCGCTTCTACTGAAATGCACAGAACTCAAAATAGATAGACGCTGGACTTCGCAGCCTTGTAACGTTAAAATAGTGATAGATCGTGCAGATGGTGTCGCCGCTTCTGTTGCTTCATCAGACATCTTTATGGGCACCTGCCCCCGGCATCCTCCTGGGCTGGAACACAGCAGGCATGAGTGGTCCCGACGCTCCTGGCCAGTGTGTTTTGCACTGCTGCTGCACCCGGTGCTTATGCTGATCCTCTCACAGTTTCCTCGACTGAGGCGTTGATTTCAAATGGTTAACTTTACTATGAGCAATTCAAACGCTTATTTTTGAAGGCTTTTACAATTTACTTCGAAACTTTTGTGCTTTACTTATGCACAATAGAAATTTAAATTTGGACAATGTCTGAAACACGGCACTGAAATAATTCCCCTCCTCAAGCGTTCAGCTACGCAAGGGAGGGTGGAATCTCCAGCTTCCAAGTTCCTTGAAGTTGCTCCTCATATTTTTCACTAGAGGAAGTGGCTTTCAAACGCAAGCGGCTCTTGCCCTTCTTTCATAACTCTGTAGCCTGCTGTCAAGCAAGGTTCCTCGTGATTTGCCACAGCTGTCAGTTAACTTCATTGCTTAGAAATTTCTCCACAGATAAACTTGTGTTCTCTATTAGAATGTACCAATAATTGTTTTCTGGTAACTAAGCTGAGGCATTCTTAGAAACTGTTATTTATTATACAGCATTTGAGCTGCCTGTCTCTGCCTAGTGACGTGCCAACATCCCAATGACAACTTCAGTCTGATGTAGCGACTTCCCACACAATGCAGAACCTGAAATTGGGTTTGTAATTCCATTTGGAGTTCTTGCACTGAGTGTACAGCCTTTCCAAAACACCCAGTGCATATTTGATGCTTTTTCATACAGAAATTACTTAACTTTTGTGGATGTTTCGTTCTTTGTTAGCTGGCTGCCAGTGTCACCAATGTCTTAGTGTTGACATCCATTTTGTTTTTCTTCTCAGCTAAATAGAGGATTTACTTTTTGTTGTTCTTGCACATCACTCCCTCTCCTCTCATGAATTGGTGCCTGTAAGCTAGAGGGAGATAACTGAGGCAAATAATGGAAGAGATTTCCTGGTGGTCTGTTCTGAGACTTTTTAAATTTAGGTGCAACAGCTACGTTAAGCATGCCCAAGCATGTTTTCTTCCTTTCAACAAATGTCTGCCTGCTGCTGCCTTAGTTTCACTTTCAAAAATGCTGTCCGTATTTTGAAAGATCTTTTACTAGATAAATGAACAAGGTTGTATTTTTGGTTTTTTTTTTACATAATTCAGATAATGGGTCGAGTAATAAGCACAGTTAAAATGTTAGGAAATAGTTAAATCGACTGTCAAGTTTCAGGAGAAGGCAGAGTTGTAAAATGTCTTTTTCCCCTGTTAATCATTGTCATGACTACTTGCAAGAAGAGCAGGTACAACTTTTACGGTCTCCTTTATCAGTGTAAAATACCTGGAGACCTTTTCATTTCTTAATGTGTGAGTGGGCTAAACAGATTTCTTAATAGATTAACTTGGTAAATAATATAAATATTAAATAATAATACTTATTGAGTTAATAATACTTAACTGAATAAGTATTATTTATTATTTATAGTTAATATATTCTAAATGTTTTCATTTTTGCCCCTGATAAGAAAAGAATCCAAGAATTTAAGTAGGTAGTCTGTCCTACATCTGTTCACGTAAGAGGAAGAATATGTAGTTCTCCAATTGCTTGTTTATGGTGAAGTAGAGGAATTGCATATAAAATTGGCAGTAGCCAGCCTGACCAGTTAATTCACATGCGTTATCTTCTCAACAGTACTCGGGTCACTTCAACTTTTCAAATTGTTATTGCATGTATGGCCTATACTACTCATTAGTTATTTACTATTTCATTAAACATTGTAGTTACATTCCGTTACATTAATGAGCTATGGAGAACCCTCACAACTACGTTGTCATCTTAGATGGTTGTGGCTTAAAGATGGTTAATTATACTTAGCCACATCGTTAAAAAAGTCGACTCGCATTCCTTGCTTGTCCGTAATTCCTGTGTTAATCCAGGGCAGTTTTGTGCTTTACAGCTGCACCTAACTGCAGGCATGTGCGTGCGGTGTAGAAAATTCTTAGACTTGATGCTCAGCGCCTGAATTAAATATCTTTTCTGCTATTGTTTTTGCATGGATGTAAGCAGAGGAAATGCTTTAATGCAAGGAGAAACAAAATAGAGACTTAGAACAATTTCACAGAAATTTAGGAAGTTACACAGTTTCCTACCGATGAGCAGTGTCTTGCTAACAGGTGGGGTTTGGTGTAGAAATCATATACTATCATTGTAAGGGAGCAAATGTGTAATTGGAGTTGTATATAACAACTGCACTTACTAGAAAACTAATTGTTTGGCTTTTTGATATGTATAAGAAATTAAGAGTTGGGTTGGGTTTTGGTTTTGGGGTTTTTTTTTTGTCTTGTCAAACCTGCTGACGCTTTTTCAGGAATAGTAATTACCAGAAAATAAAAGCTTCTACTCAGCCGAACAGTATTTACTAATTGGAAGAAAAGCATAGGGCCACTAGGTGTCATTGTATACTGAGTATGTGGAACAAAATCACTTTGGCAAAAAATTCTCGTAACTTCCTTAGCTAACACTCAAGGGTACCTTATCCTCCACTTTCTTAGCTGGCGGCAGCTCTGATTTGCAACGTTTGCCTGGGAATCCTGCCCTTTGTTGACTTCTGTGACTGTCCTTTCTGCTTCTCCAGCAGTCTCATTCATCACCCCTCTGTATGTTCTTGAGAAGTTCTTCCTCATCCATACCTTTGTAGAGACTTAGCTGTCGGCTCACGCTCAAGGAGCAGCCAACACGGACAACTACATTCTTAACTATATTTTCACTCTCTGGCTATAGACTTAGGGGTTTTTTACATACGTAGCTCAGATACTGGCATATAAATTTGATTTGGTTTTGTTTTGGTTTTTAATCTTGTCAGTTCTAAAACTAAATTAAAAACTTTAATCCAGCTTGTTATTTCATTTGTTTAAAAATCGGTCAAAAAGGCCAGTACTGGTACTCTGCAGTATTGACTATCTGTTTTACAAATAAATTGTCTCTTGTCATGTGCGTAACTATATGGGAGTTCGAAGGGTAGATACTTTTTACTCTTTGTTCTCTTTATTTAATTTTTACTGCATCTATCACGTCTATTCTTGCTCCAGATACCATTTTAATATGCTTATATTCAATTTCATGTCCTCACCTTCTGATATATGACCGTGTAACATACAAAATATAATACGCATTTTGAAAGATTCTGTGCTGCTCTGTCTCAAGTATAAAAAGTTGATAGTGGATTTTTTTGTTGTTGGCTAATGATGGCATCAGTAACAGAAACAGTCCTTGTCATTGTCTCAGTTTAATATTTCCTACTTTGTGGATTTTTTTAAAAAATGAAATTATTGTTACTACTCAGCTTAATAATTTAAAGTTAATGCTGTAAGTGAAGGAAAATTCAATGAAGGAAGCCTCATACTTAAATAATGTTTTTCTTTTTCCAACAAGGAAGTCTCAGTTGTATGAATTACAAGTCCAGTTCATCCAGCAGACATGATTTTATGGATCCTCTGTTTTCTAAAGAGAACCTTCCAGGGACTTGAATCCTGATTAAGTTACCTTAAGATCGTTGGGTGCTACATGACCTAGAGGGCATGCTTTATTCTCTTCTGCTTTTTTTAGGTTGGGGAAATACGTTTTGAATCTTTACAGAAATGAAGCAATGTTTAGACCTGAATGTTGGCTTTAGAAGAGCCACTGGGTTTTGTCCACATCACCACCATGCACTCCCTGGAGGAAATTTCTATTCGTTTTCATCTTAGTTTTCCCACATATATTGGTACTCTGAATAGTCAGTTTTGATTACTGCATTATTTTGTTCTTTTTTATATAATGCTAGAATATGGTCACATACTTGCATTCCAAAGATGTTTGTATTTTTCAGAGTACTCACCTCTTTCCCCCAGGAAAAAAAAAAAAAAAGCATAAAACTTCTCTTTTCCAAGGGGGAAGTTGAACAAATCGCAATGATGAAACCGAAAGGCCAGACTGAACATGATGAAGGCATGCTTGAATACTTGGAAGACCTGATAGGATCTGCTCGACTAAAAGAGCCTATCCAAACTCTGTGTCGCAGAGTAGAGATTCTAAATGAACAGAGAGGAGAAAAGGTGAGTCTTAGAAAGTTTTGTTTGAATTATAAATAAAAAATATGAACTTGCAACGTTTCACTATTGGATTTTGTAGCAAAACAGTTAACATAAAGACTTGGTTAAAATTTGGCACTACTCTACAAGAGTACAGAGAGTACAGAGTACAGAGAGATTTTGAGTTATCTTCATGGCATCTGCTGTTTCTCTCAATTGTAAAAGAAATGGTCAGCCAGTATCAGTTGTCCTCTTTTAAACACTTATAATGCTGTTGGCTTTCTGTTCCCAAAGGTTTGAAGGCTTGAGTTGGAACACGGAATTTTACCTGCTGAACACTCTTTGATCGTATCTGCGTGCATTAAATGCTTCGCAGACTGAATAGAGAAACAGATTATCGTTATCTGAATACGTCCAGATCGGGCTTTTTATCTGCCTGACTCGTACTGCTAAACAGCAAATAGGAGAAGTGGCAGGGAAACCTCTCCTGTGCTATGGAAAGGAGAGAGGAAGAGGGAGGCAGAGCACTGGTGAGGTGATGCACACACAGCTGTATGAGTCACAACAAAATTAGTTGTGACTCGAGCTCTGTAGATCTATTGCAGGACTTGCTTCCATAACATTTTATTTATGCATTGAGTTCTAAAAGTACTAAATAATATCAAAGTTCTTTTTACTTGCCACGACGTGTCCTTGGTAAATCCTGATATGTTGCAGACTTTTTTTAAAGGCTGGAAAGGAAAACAAGAGACCTGTAGTTGCAGGAATTAACTTAAAAGGGGCTAGTCAAAAGGTTGAAATATAGAAAAGAACAGATAAGGACTGTCTAAATATAACTCCTCTTTATTTCTCACCGATGTTTTCCTTGATTTGCCTGAGCTGTTTCTAGCATTTGTAGGACCCCTTTTTAGTTTTAAATTACTGTTTGAATTGCCCTGAAAGGACAGTCTCCACTGTGGAAATGGTGTTCTGTTATTTCAGAAAGGCTGTAGTGCTAAATTGCCTCACAGTTAATTGTTGAACACTATCTCTCCAGAGGACAAATGTGTTATGAAGGGTCTGGGTGTTTTCTCCTTATGGTTTGTTCTTCTGTTGTTCTGGCAGTAACGTCAGCTCTGACTCTGTTTTGTCTAGTTAAATAGAGTTAAAATGGTGGAAAAAGAAAAGGATGCCTTGGAAGCCGACAAAAATAAAGCTATTGAATTTCTTTGTTTGGAAAACAAAATGATTAAAGAAAAGAATCATATCTGTCAATACTATATGTAAGTACTTCTCTAAAGTTTTGATTTGGCTTTAATGTAGCAGTGTTAAACTCTGTTTCCATATCTCTGATTAGAAATATTTTGCATTTCATAACACCTGTATCAGACCTTCAAAATTTGTCGAATAGCATGTGGCTAGTGATTTTTGTTTAGAATTACGAAGTTAAAAGTTACAAAATAGAGACTGTTTTCACAAAAACCTTTAAAAAAAAAACCCCAAACAACAAAAAACCCTAAAAACACCATCACTAAAAAAAAAACCCAAAAGCCTGCTTGCCAGCTTTTACAACATAAAGTAGTCTGGCAAATTAATCTCTTCCAACTTTATACTTAAATTGAGAGAGTAGATCATGTAGAGTGTTTTCATCTGAAGTATCTAAATTGTTAGATGTCCTTGCTGTTTTGTGTTAAATTGGCAAGTTTACTCAATAATTAATATTAGGGTTTGATACTTTACATAATCACTTTGTTACACTTAAGATTGGAAATATATATTCATTCTGAATGTTAGCTTTATGGGAAAAGTGGAATTCTGGGTTTTGTGATTTCTTTTCCTAGCTATGACCTAAAGAAACGGATAAATGATACGGAAATGCAGAAAGAAAAAATTAATGAAGAAACAAAAGATATTAATGAGAAGAGTAGTAAACTTGCAGATGAAATGAAAAACAAGACTAAAGCTTTGAAAGAACTTGAAAAGTAAGTACTTTAGGTATAGATTCGTAAGCTAAAAGTACTGTGTTTTATACGTTCTGCATATGTGGTGTAAAGAGTTAGCGAGATTTTCAGACAAAGCTGTGGTAGTTGTATAGAGCAGGGGAACACCTGAGAAAGCAGAAATATACAGGTTTTTAGATACACAACCATAATGCTTAGGTACATGCGTGTTAGGTATTTTTCTCTGGTTTCCATATGAATCTCTTAGGTATAAATCGTGTTTCCCTAAAATTGATTTGTCTGGGTGCTAATCTCCAATCCAGCCACAATATTAACCTTCTCATCCTCTGAGGTCATAGTAAGATACTTGTGAGAGATGTGAATTATAAATTCTATCAAAGAAAAAATAAAACTTCTGAAAATGTGTTTAATATTGCTTTGTTAGTTGATCTCTTTCTGATGAAACATCACTTCCCTGGGAAAAATACTATGAATATAGTAGGCATTGGATGTTGTTTTTCACAAAAACTAACTGGTATTGGTTTAAATTCTATATGCTTACTTATTAAGCGAAGCTCTACTGACACTATTTTTATAGGGTATGGAATAGATTATTCTTTCTTTTTTGCCCTTCAGAAAACTTGATAAAATTACAAAGTTTGTAGAGGAAAACAAAGAAAAATTTAATCAGTTGGATCTGCAGGATGTTAAAGTAAGGGAAAAACTAAAACATGCCAAAAGCAAGGCTAAAAAACTGGAGAAGCAACTTCAAAAGGACAAAGAAAAGGTAGTGTGCACTGCAGTTTGGTTTACTTAAAGAAATGTAATTGTACTTTGTGTGAAAAAGAAGATGGAAAAATATGTTTTAATTTTTTTTTTTTAATCAGGTATTTTATGTCATTTAGATCAGCTGGGGATTTTGTTTGCAAATCACTTACTGAAAGTAATGCATGATTCTCCCTTAAACCATTGCTCATTGCACAGTTTACTATGGGAGACTGCGGCCAGCAGTACCAGGCTGTTTTCTGCCTAAAGGCAAAGTTGAAAGCTTTCCTGTTCCTTCTCAGCTCTGTTGGGAGGTCTCATGGCTTCAAAAGCGTCTTTTTATCATGCTTGTTGTGTGTTGATTACAGGAATATTGCATGTTATCACAGTTACTACCTTTTCAAAACACTTTCTTTTTTCCTGTTGCCCGAGTTAGTTTAGTTAATTTAAAGGATATATTTTACCAAGTTGGCTGTTGCCAGCTGTTAGAGAGCCTAAGTCACGCTCTGGACCAAGACTGGCCTGCTGAAAGTAGGTATTGAAGAATTAAGCCTTATTGTCATTCAAAGACTTGAGTTCTTCTGTGTAAAATTATGTTCTTTTACTGCTGTGGCTTGCTTCTCTCCGGATGGACTCTAGAACAGAACAAGCCTTGCAAATAAAATCCTGGCCTGCTAAAGCCACAGTGTATCTTAACCTATGAAAACACGTCAGCTTTATTAGGGCTTACGCTTCCTTTGACTTCCACGTAGCCGTTGAAAGGCAGGGGCTTAAAAATAAGGTGAAACTGTTTTATTTCAGTGGGAGAGGAAGTTAAAAGGCTTTTCCTTGTGTAGGTAGAAGAATGGAAAAATGTGCCTTCCAATAGTGAAAAAGTTATCAGCGAAGCAACATCTAAGAGAGAGCTTCTGGAAGAGACAAAAGAGAAAGAAGAAGAAAAACTCAAACAAGTCATGGATAGCCTTAAGAAAGAAACACAAGGACCTCAGAAAGAAAAAGAGGTTTGAACAGTTTTGACTACACTGTCTGTATTAACTGATGTATAGCTTTTACACCTACAAATGAAATGATCACGAGATAGTTATAAAATAGCATTTTACACGACAAATACCCTATTTCATGTGTTAGTGCAGAGGAACCTAACTGGGAAATTAATTTTGAATTTATAATCAAAGCTAAATCATTCTCATTAAGTTGTTTGCTTTTTATAGTGATCATGTGTCAGCCAGTATATCATTCCTATACATATATTAAGTAATTGTACACTTCCTTTATTTGAACACGCTTTCATTTTCTTCCGTCAAAATGTTTAAGCCAGTATGTTGCTCAAATAAACACATTCTGAAATGGTATGTTCCAAGTCTTTCACACAGCTCTAATCTGTTTTTGAATTCATAGACAACTACTATAACCCTTGGTTATAGGGTGGTGGCTTAGCTGGCCGATCGTTGAGCACCTGGAGGCTGGAAATGTCTCCTGTAAATTTGGGGGGATTATTTTCTGTACTTGAAAACATCTGATCTGTAATTTAGCACTATGTTGAGAAAATTGAGTGAGTAATTAAATGGAGAAAGTGGTACAAAGCTTGTATGAAAATGTTCTATGACAATTGCCCGATTTCTTTACAATTATGAAAAATGCCTTATGCAATTTCCATACAGAATATGTTAATAAATGAATAAATACCTCTAGATACCGTAACTGTTCTGCTGAGAGGAGAGCTGGTAGAAGAACAAGCCCGTTTGCTCTTTTTCTTTCATATAGTGTGATTGATGTAATAAATCTCCCAGTTGTCTGTGTTTAGTTGTAACACTGTCCATTTTTGCAGCGCAAAGAGAAAGAGCTTATGGAGTTCAGTAAAGCAGTGAATGAAGCACGTTCGAAGATGGATGTAGCCCAGTCAGAGCTCGATATCTATCTCAGTCGTCACAATAATGCTGTGTCTCAGCTAAATCAGGCAAAGGAAGCTCTGATGAATGCTTCAGAAACCCTTAAGGAAAGGAAAGCTGCTATCAAAGATATAGGGATAAAATTACCTCAAGCTGAACAGGAATTAAAGGAGGTGAGGCTTAACTTTCATATATAATTTCTTTGAGTTACAACACAATGTTGCAACACATAAACCAAAGTTCCACTGTGTGTTAGCAATAACTGTGGTGAAAATAAATGAAAAACTGCCTCCAGTTTTTCATTAACACTTAAAAATTATATTCTAATACTCACTTAACTGGGGAAGTAAGTGTTTGATTTCAAAATTACTTTAGCTTAAGCAAATGTTAACATTAAGCACTGAAAATTAAATCCTATATATTCCTGCAAGGGAATCAGTTTAAATATCATACTGAGACGTGTTAAAATAAATAAACGGTTATGTTTTGATGTTCTTTTGAATTTCACTTCATGCTCTTCTCTTATTCCCCAAAGAAAAAAAAATAATCCCACTACCTTGTCCCAAGCCTGATTCATGAATTCATGAGCTGTTGTATTTGTGTCACAGTGTGCTAAATACTAGCTGAAGTGTATCCAAATACCAGCCTTTCCTCTGGTAAATGGCTGCTCTTCTGCTTTTCAGTGGCTGGTTTCATTGCCTGCACAATCATGAATCTAAGACTCCCTGAATACAGTAGTTTTTGTGAGGCTAAGATAATGTCTGTCTCCTAACCGTTAGAAAGAGAAGGAGCTTGAGAAGCTGCAAAGACAAGAATCGGATGCTAAGAATCTTGTTCGAAACCTGCGTCAAAAAGTAGAAGAAGCCCGAAGTTCTTTAGCACAGAGTCGCAGTCGAGGAAAAGTGCTTGAGGCTCTGCTTCAGCAGAAGAAATCTGGAAATATTCCTGGGTTATACGGAAGACTGGTAAGTTTTAAAAGGCTATTCTACTTTTAGTCTTAAACTTTATGGGAACAGAATGGGGTATCTGTAATTGAGTGAAAGGTAGAATTCCTCACTCCTCTGGTGCTATTCATTTGGACAGCAGAGTTGCAAATCCTGTGGACTTGCTATACATTAAATAGAAGATTGTTGAAGTTCCTCTGCTCGGTACTAAGGAAAGGCAATGGCTATAAAAACTGCCATGAAACTTAAAAAAAAATCTTCCAACTTGTATATGACTGAATGTGGAACTGTACACATTATTTAATTTTTTTTGCTTCAAAATTTATAAAATTTGGTAATCTCTTTGCTGTTTGTTTCCTCTTGGTTTACTTGCATACATGTCAAATCAGAAAGAGCATTATCGTTTCAGAAGACCAAGGAAAGATATTTCATAGCAAAGTATTGAGTGTTATCAGTTCTTTCCAAGCAGTGTTGATTTAAAGTTCTGAAAATCTGCAGCTGAGTTCTGCATTTCTTTTTTTGCTAGCACTGAACAATACACGCCTATCAGTGTATGTGTAACAGTGCTGTTTTTCTGTTCTGCAATTTTCTCTTTTTTCCCCACCTGCTGATCCAAGGAGAAGTATGTCTGCTTCAGAAAACTCAGTTTATTTAGTGTATGTGTATTTAAAAAGTGTGTGTATGGATTTATTAAAAAAGGATAAAGTTCAAACAGCAGCAGAGCACTGTCTAGCACAGCTGGCATGCATTTTGTCTCGTGCTCTGTTATCACTTGCCACAGAGAGGAGTGTGAGGTTAATCTGTTCTTGGATAGCTCGCTGTTGGCTGTGCACGCTCTTTTTATCTGCAGATACACAGGAGTTTTTCAAAGATGATGAATTACCCCTGTACCCCGTTTTTCAGATCAGCACAGGACAGCACGCACAAGTCTATGACTTGCTGGGTCCCACCAGCTGACCGTACACAGAACACATTAACGATTTTGGTAGGCCAGACTGCCTCACTAAAATGCTGGCATATAAAATTTGACATTTGTCTACAGAAAATAAATCAAGGCTACCACATTGCTCTACAAGAAGCACCACTTTTGAAGCTCTAAGTATATGAATTTCTACCGTGGAAACAAGTACGTTAGAAATACGTCAATAGCAGCGTGCAGGAGAAGACAGGGGTGGTATTATTTTACAAATTCTAATTAAGGTTTAAGTTCTTTCACAGAAAAATATTTTATAAATAGTTTTCATCTCATTTCACTTTGTGTAAAGCTTTTGTCATTTATTTCTTAATACCATGACAAAATTTTGATTCCAAACTAATCGGTGTACTTCTGCCTCCTCCCTCCTCAATTACTAGGGAGACTTGGGAACTATTGATGAAAAGTTCGATGTCGCTATTTCATCGTGTTGTGGTTCCTTAGACCACATTGTTGTTGATACGATTGATACTGCACAGCAATGTGTGAATTTCTTAAAGGCAGGAAGAATTGGGGTTGCCACATTTATAGCCCTGGACAAAGTAAGTACTAGCGCTTCGGCAGACCAAATTGTTGATTTACCCTAATGTGCACAGTATTAATACTGTGTATGTATAATGTATTAATATGCATGTGTTATATATTAATATCTTACACTGTATATGTATTAGTACAGGTAAAGCTAAGATAGAAAATGTTTTAATAGGCTGTTGGTGCCTTAGAATATTCTACTAGCAAATGATAACGTTTACTTAGAGAATTACAAGGCTTTTTAGATACCTATATTTGTACAACCAATGTTTGGTGTGTCTTTTATATTTTTATATTTAGAATTTTTAAGAAATTGGCTAATTGAATAATTCAAATAATCTAGTAACTGCAAACTATGAAAACTATGAAAGAGAATACTGAGTTATCAGTGAGTTTTTAATTATAGTGGATGTAAGCAGAGATCCCCAAGGAAAGAAGCTTTGCTGTTAATTGCAGTACGATTCATTTGCTTTAGAGCCTTAACGTACCTTAGAATAATGAAATGACCTCATAATTTATCTGAAAGAATCTCTCATTCATTTATTAACATTTTTGATGTAGATGACTGTTTGGGAAAAAAGAATGGAAAAAATTCCAACTCCTGAAAATACTCCTCGGTTGTTTGACCTGGTGAAAGTAGAAGAGGAGAAGGTTCTCCCGGCTTTTTACTTTGCGTTACGTGATACCCTAGTAGCTAATAACTTGGAAGAAGGTACCAGAGTAGCATTCCAAAGCAATAAAAGATGGAGGGTGGTAACCCTAAAAGGACACATCATTGAACAGTCAGGTATTTAAGTGCAAACTTGCAATTATATTTTAAGCACTTTGTAGATGATATCTAAGCACAAAAAGCTCACAAACTTCTTTTAATCTCTTTTACTTTAGGAACAATGATTGGCGGCGGGAGTAAAATAATGAAGGGCAGAATGCGTTCCTCGTTTCTAATGGATGTTTCAGAGGAAGAGGTTAGTACATGATCTTAATTAAAAGTGGAATTTCGGCAAAGTTCCTTATGTTTTGGCAGTTCTTACACACATGTGCTGTGTCCTTTTAAATCGGCGTGAGTAGTCCGCAATCTGTGATGCAAGATACATTAACAGGGATTTAAAGTTCACAAGGTTATCATAGGTTATATTGCTCTTAAGTGCATTTGTTCACAGCCCAGCTATCATCTGCCTATTTAATTTTTAGTCTCATAGTGCCACCTTTGATAGCTTGGCAACTGGTTGAAGGTAGGGATGAGAACATGGAAGATAGTGATCATAAGGAACCATTGAGCTGCCAAGCAGTATACACAGACCTCAGCAGCAAGAAAAGTCAGGTTTGGTCCTTCATTTTAAGTCCTTGTGAGACTTGTCAGGGAGCATCAGAGCTTTCCTTCTAATCTGAATTTCAAGAATATTTTGGAATACCGAGATACCGCTTGCTTTTCTTCTGAATTCTTTTAGGTTTTAGTCTGTAGTTTTATTTAGTGTGGATGTAGCCCGTGTCCTTTTTGTCCAGTAACTGCTCATCAACTTAACTGAGATCAAACTGTCTTCAAGAAGACAACTCCCCTGTGGAACTGACAAGTAAATGGTGGCTCCTGACATCGGTCCTCTCTCTGCAGGAGAAGGAACTTCTGCTCTTTAGGAATGAGAGCTATAAGCCAACACAGGGGTTGAATATTTGCTTACCACTAAGGACACAGAAACAGTAGTTAGTATTTTTTAGGTGAAAATACTTTCAAATTGGAGAACTTAAAATGAAGCTCAACTTTAAAGTTCTCTCTATCTGATTTATCTGGTGGAGGAGATAACCATGTCACCACCTTTGCTGTCATTGCTGATGTTTCTGCACTTCTTAGTTTTATCACTGAGAGGTTAAAATATATATCTATTCTTTTCTCTGTCTTATGTATTTTCATCTTCACTCGGCTTGGAATACAGGATTGCATTGGCTAAGAAAAGATGAAATTCTGCAAACCCTGGAGGGTTTGACATAGAACTCCTCTTTGTCAAACCTGTTCAGATAATGCTGTACTTGCAGAGAACGAATGAACTGACCTCACGGATAAAGTGTTACTGCCCTAGCCTTGTAAAGGGTCAATAAATACATAAGGCAGCTCATATTTAGGTCTTACTGATAAGGGACTGTGCTATTTCTTGTCTTCACACTTTAGATTTATTCGTTGTTCTCTCCAAGAGACAGGCTTATGTACTGTTTTCTGTTTGGCCTATGAGAGATACTGTGGCACTCGATAAAGATGAGGAGCTATAACTGAATTTCTCCATTTTCAAGAGTTTTGGCTCTGTACCTGTCTAGCATAGTTCTCCAGGCAGAACAAGTATATTCATATCTGCACCTGTTAGACAGTTCTCTCTATGTAAAAACAGCAAATGGGCTGAGATCTGAAATGTATCTGTATTCCTTCTGCTCTTGAAGGCGAATTGCAAGACTTGGCGGCTTGACCAGTTACTCCTTGCAAAAGCTTGTCTGCCTAATGCCAGATTACCGCAGAAACCAGCGAGCCTCAAATCTTACCTATAGTAGAAATGGCTTTTTTGGTTTCTGCTTTCAGTACTGACTTAAGCCTTTCAACCTTAATGCAGGTTTATTTCCTTAAAACAATTCTCCGTTACAAGCTATTTTAACAGGGATTCTTCAGCTTACTTTTTCTTATGCTTGCTCCTCTTCTTTTGCACTATTATAATTGATCTTCTCAGCAGTCAGCCTCCATATTCTGCCCTGCTACAGCAAATTTTCAAGTTTTTACTCCACTTTCTTGTGTTTTAAGAGATCGTAGACTGCCGAGCACACGAATGAGATCTTGCTTTGGTTTGTAGTGGCGACACTGGGCGAGTGATCCTATCTCATTTTTATGTAGGTCAGTAAAATGGAATCTCAACTGCAGAAGGATTCTAAAAGAGCAGTACAGTACGAAGAAGAGAAATTACAACTTGAAGAAGCCATAAGAAAACTGCACCAAGAAGTTCAGGAAATGAGAAATACTTTAGAAAAGTATACAGCAAGTATCCAGGTGAACACATTTGTTATTGAGGCACTCTCTGGCTTCTCCATGAATGTGCAGGGGGATAACTTCTCAGCCTCAGCTTAATAGTTCGTGTTAGTATCAAGGATCTTTTTTAAAGTACAGGATTCTAACATAGTTGTGTTTTCTGTAGAATTTATCTGACCAAGAAATTCATCTAAAAGCCCAAGTTAAGGAACTTGAAGCAAACGTAATTGCTACTGCTCCGGACAAAAACAAACAAAAGGAATTGGAAAAAGTCCTTAACAGTTATAAAAAAGGTACATTTTGTGGAGAGGGGATTAAACATAAAAAGTCATATTCTTTTACTAATACAGGAATGAGTGGTTACAGCTTTGTTCTTTCAGATTACCAGCACATCTCTCTGGAGAGATGGCTGCCTTCCACCTTTCAAAGCTCTGCTTTACCCCTTCTGTCCCCAAAAGGAAATTCTAAACCTGCAGCAAACTTGGTGTGGGATTTTTTTGTTTATTTTGCCCTTAAAAAACTAAGGTGCTAAGTTGTTTAATTTTTGGAAGCTGTTCAAGTTATTAAGATGGTTTTGTTGAGTTTTAAGTATAAGCTAAACAAGGAAACTACCTCAAAGGTAGAGTTGGTTCTTTTTATTCAGCATGTAATGCCAGCTAATGAGCAACAGTTAGTGGCCAGTTCTTACAATTTAACCCCTTTGAGAATCTTCCCATTAAATAAACGCAAAGACTGAGCTTGGAAGAGCTTCTTGTGTACTATCTCATGTATTTAAGTACTCTATATACATTAAGTAATCTAATCAAAATTTTTGGTGGCCAAAAAAGCTTAGGTAGTATAATAGTGTCAGAAGGATGTGGGTGGTATTCCTCTTTTTCCCACAGTGAAAAAACCAAACAACATTTTTCACAGTGTAAAGAACAGTACTCAATATAGTAATACGGCAGAGCTTTTTATGACTTAAATCTTGATGCATTGCATCAGTCCAGTGTTCCTAGGGACAGCGTAATGACCTTAACTCGATTTCGTTTATTGACAGATTATGAGTGCGTTGCTGAGAAAGCTGGCAAAATGGAAAATGAAGTTAAACGATTACATAACCTCATAATTGAGATCAATAATCATAAACTAAAAACACAACAAGACAAACTTGATAAGATCAACAAAGAAATAGATGAATGTACTTCAACTATTACTAAAGCCCAAGTGGCAGTCAAGACTGCGGACAGGTACAGTAGTGCTCTGCGGTGAAGCTTTAGGCTGTAATTGCGTATTGCTGCGATCTGCATTAGGTGACAGTCAGACCTTTCCGGGGGGATTGTCAGGCTCGAGGAGATGGTTCTCACCTCTTCCTGGCTAGAGGAAAACCAGAGGGAGAAGGTCGTAACCTTTTTCTCTAAACTGATTTATTTATCTCAACCTGAGACTGGTTCTTTTTTAAGAACCATAATCTTTGTTAATTAGTGTGCCTTACAGGCAAAGGATCAGAGACGTAGAAAGCTTAGCGAGACCTGAGCAAGGAGACGCACGTCAGTCTTCAAATGCCTGTACCTGTTGGCATCAGTGCCCGCGGGACACTCGCTGGTTTTAAGTAGTCTCCATAGATTAAAAATCCCATGATCTTAAAATCTCAATTTGCAGTTGCGTATCTAATACTAAATGTTGTTTGTGTCAAGGAGGTAAAGGGAAGTAAAATTTTGTAGTTTCTAATAGGTAGTTTAAAAATCACGTTTAATCAGTATTTTTCTGCTAATGTTTGCCTATCACTAAAATGCACCATTTCAGGATAAAGATTCAAAATAGCACTTCATTGCCGTGCAGTGGAGCAGTTCAGATCTGAAGGGACTAATTTTATTATGAGGCAGGTCAGGAAATAAAATGTGATTTTTTTTTTAATGTTAGCTTAACAATACCTAATGACTATTTAGAACAAACGTCAAAACTGTCTCTGAAAGAACAAATTAAGTCATTTAACGAGGCCTGTCTGCTATATGTTTTAGGAAGACGGCTTTGTTTTACTTGGATATCCCAGGAGTGTGAGAGTTCATGCATAAATTCAATAAATATAAAAATCACTTCCTCTTTGGTTGGCAATAGCTGGTGAACAATCTTTAAAGTAAGATTGTGTTTCTAGATAATCTTATATCATATTTGCACTCACATGAGGTTTACAAACATCTCCGTACCCATGCAGAAGCCTGAAAAAATCAGAAGAGTCTGTTCTTCGCACGGAGAAGGAAATTGAAAGTAACGACAAAGAAATTAAAGACTTAACAGAAGAGCTGGCTGTGCTAGAAGACAAAGCTACTGAGGTTATGAATGACTGCAAGCAAGCTGAAGTAAGCGTCCTGTTAATTTAGTGTATTTCTTCATAGAGGAGGCAGTCTGGGAAAGAAATTTTAGATGATAGTTGTTGTGTCAGAGTTGTCCTGATGGCTGACGTCTGTTACCCTTCGTCTTCAGCCGTTCCAGCAGGCCAAGCAAGGGCTTGCACTAGCTGATAGTACCTTCATTTAAAAAAAAAAAAGCCATTTAAGCCTCAGACATGACAATGCTCATCTAAAGTATCTTTTTTTTTTCTCAGTTACTTTGCTACTCATCCTCCAAAAATTCACATAGGGATAAAATGGCAAAGAACGTTCTTTTCTGTGTCCGGTGATACATTGTGTGCGTTCGTGCAAAAGTAATAATTTTGTTTAATCATTAATCAAAGTTGACCTTTAAATATAGATGCTGGGGGGAAAACAATTAGAATAAAACAGTCCTAGAATAAGCAGTTTGGTCTTACGGTAAACTCGGGGTGATGAGTTATATATTTTTATTATGTCCTAGTTATATCCTTCTGTTCTATTCTTATGCAAATTGTGTTGTGCAGCTGCAGAGTGACATTCCATGATGGTCAGGGAATGGGAACGGTGTATTTTTTTTATACTTACCTGGAAATATATCGTGACCCAATTTTCTGAAGCTAAGAAAAATCTTAAACCAAGTTTCCCCAAAGAAATTACTGCTTAAAACTTGCTTAAAAATAATTTTTTTTTCCAGTTATGTGAGACTTTTGTTTCTAGATTTATGTATGAGAGAGTGAAAACAACCACGATGGCTGAAATTCTTCCAGATAAAGCTGTTTGTTTGAGGCAGTCTTTCTGTAAAAGTGCCTTTTAGTTGAAAACATCCGAGTGTAGGACTCGTTTAATCCAGATCTGGAATGAAAATATAAACTGCAGCATATTTTCAGTCATTCCAGAATTCAGGGACCTGGTTAATCTAAATAGAAGAATATCTGTTTGTTTACATCAGTCCCTGGGATTGTGGAGAATAAGTTCTATGAATAATATAGCAAAAACAAATCTATAACCGGAGAAAGTGGTAACTTTTTTGTAGACAACTGATTAATACACTTTTTTTTGATCTTTTATGTTTAGGAAACGTTGCCAGCAG
>NW_009648255.1:2983801-2988784 GCF_000708025.1 Charadrius vociferus
TCAGCAGGAGCGTCGCAGTCTGCTCCAGGATATTAAAACTATTCAAGATAATGAACATGTACTTCAAAAGGAAGCTCTTAATATTAAGCTAAAAATTGAACAAGTTGATAATCATATTTCTGCACACCAGTCAAAGATTAAATATTGGCAAAAAGAGGTAGGGAAATCCTTTAGTTCCTAAAATTTGAACTGTAAGGTTTCAAAAAGGTTAATATGTTAACATGGAGTTAGAAAACAGGTAATTTGGGAGAAAATTCATATTCAGCTCACAGTTTATTGGTGTTTATGCTATAAAAAAACCCTCTAAAAAAGACGACCTTTCAGCCTTGTACTTTCTGGTTTACATAGAAGGTTGTGGATGAGTTATGAATGAAATGGTTTAGCCTCTAGCTTTTCAAGTTTTTTTTTATTTAGGAAAGTATGGCAGGATAACCATAACTGACATAACACTATCTGCGAGTAATTAAGAGCAATGAGGGAAAAAATATGTAGCCCATAAACGGCAACCAGGAGACTTTTTGTGCCTGCGTATCATCTCTGTACGTACTGAAAAATGTTTTAAAAGGGCAGATAACCTCGCAGGTGAGAGGAGCAAAGAGGAGTAAGATGTTGGTAACTAAAACACAAGTTGTGTGTAACTGTATTCAGTGCTGTGTCCACTGAGCTGTTCTTTATAAAACGGCAAGACCTTTTCCTTGAGAGCATTTCACCTTGGAGTCCATTTGATACATCAGGTTGCCAATTACAGATAATTGGGCCAACTGGAATTCTGTGGGCCTGGGAAGAAACTCTGCTCCTCAGCCTGTTGCGTGAACCAGCTCATTGAATAAATTGGACCCGGTGGGAGCAAGGAATTGCTAAGTGTAGGTGCTATGACACCGACCTGCTCGGAGGGAGCGGGACTGCTGGTGGCCTTCTCTCAGGCGCGCACGCAGACAGCTTTACACTCAGATCTTGTTTCTTACTGTCGTGTCCGTGCTAACAGCTCTAGTTCTGTTGAACGAGGTAGTTCTCAGCACGGTCTCACGTTTGGTGTGTTACTTTCAACAGTGTCTCTGATCAGCCTCTGGGAAGTGTTTTTAATTCTTCTGGAACCAATTCTGCACAGAATTCTGACTTTTTCTGGCCCATTGGGCAGCTGGGTGCAGGGTCATCGGGAGACAATGCTGGGGCTTGGTCTTGCTTTGGTTTTCCCAGTTTATGGAAACAGCAAAAATCAGGTGTGTCCAGAGAAGAGGCCAGTTAGGTGCCTGGAGCTCATAAACTTACGTTATCATTTTATATTAACTTTCTACTTCGTATTTAAATCATTAATAGAGGTAGGGATCTAGACCAGCAGGTGATCTTGCAGGGCTATTTTGGAAATATGTTCATGTGATAACTAATGTGATCTTGGAAGATCTCTTGTAACTGGTTTTGAATTTCAGATATCAAAATTAGCACTGCACCGCATCGAAGATAAACCACCTGAAGAACTTCCAGTACTAAGTGAAGAAGAGCTTGAGGCGATCAAGGATCCAAATGTTATCACTAATCAGATAGCTCTCCTGGAAACCCAGTGCCATGAAATGAAACCCAACCTTGGTGCAATTGCAGAATATAAGAAGAAGGTAAAGCTTCATTTCTGTCGTGTAGTAGTAGGATTCATCTTGTCGATAGTCAGTGCCGTAGTATGGAACACCCCTCACCTAAGGTAGGCGTCGTGGGCACAGCTTCGCTGCTTTCCAGTGCTTGAATCTGTATGGAATTCATGTCACCGCTTCTGCGGTTTGGAGGTAACCTTCAATTGTGCGGTTTTCTTCAGGTGACTGCTCAAAGGGATCCCGCACTTGAAATGCGTCACAAAATGTGCTCTTTGTCTAAGTGACAAAATAGCTCATCTGTGTTCACAGCAGGGAAAGGAGGTCCTGTTCTTCTTCAGTTCCTTTCCTTTGGAAACCGAAGTGGAACCCTTGAGTTTTCCCTTTCTCTGCGGGCTGCCCTGTTGCTGGTGGCCGGAATGGTGGTCAGCTCGTGCTGCGCCAAGTGTGACAGTCGTATTTAGGAGCTGAGGTCCACCTTCGGTATCCGATACCCGGATGGCCGGTGGAGGCAACTTTCTCCTGTGCCAGCTGGTTTATTCTCAGTCAACTACTCTTGACAGTCCAGACAGACACAATACTGGGATTATTTTTTTTTTTCCTCACGGTACTCACTTCAGTAATACTGGACAATTCAACAGATTTTTTTATTATTATTATTATTTTTTATTTTAACACGGGTTTTCCAGTGTAGAGAGATCAGCAGCATAGAGTATAGAGAGAAGAGAAAAAAGAGATGGTTTGGGTTCATTCTTTTGTTTCAAGGCTCTTAGCCGTTCTGGGGAAAACGATTTTTCAAAAGGTAGGAAAAATGGTTTAAAATCTAAATTAAGGAGACAGCTTGTTTATCTGTACTTTTGGTTTTTTTCTACAGGAAGAGCAGTACTTGAAACGTGTGGCTGAACTGGATCACATTACCAATGAGAGAGACAAGTTCAGACAAGCTTATGAAGACCTTAGGAAACAGAGGCTAAATGAATTTATGGCAGGATTTAATGTAATAACAAATAAACTGAAGGAAAACTACCAGATGCTTACTTTGGGAGGGGATGCTGAACTGGAACTTGTGGACAGTCTGGATCCCTTCTCTGAGGGAATCATGTTTAGGTTTGTCAAAATATTTGGTATTATTGCTGTAATTCTTAATTGTTGTATTCCTTTTGTCGACCTGCTTTTAAAGTAAGTTTTGATTGATCAGCGAACCAAGACAGTCCTCCCTCTGGACAAGGGTTGGCAAGATGCTGACAGCAGCCACAACTTTTTAGCATTGGGTAACGAAGAGAGTCATTTCTCCTGGAGAAATAAGTAACGTAACAGCAGTTAGAAAGCTTTGACTTTGCTGAAGCCATTCCTCGGGGGTTCTGAGTTCCCAAATCATTTCATTCTGCCTAGGGAGCCACGTCAGTCATGTTGGTAAACGGTGGTTATTCTGTCATAAATGGTCCTAAGAGTACGTTCATTACTTATGAGTAAAATAGCGATTTTGAAAAATAATTAAATAGCAGTTCTTAAGTGTTGTAGTTCCTACAGAGAATAGCTGAGCGTTAGTTTGAGTTCAGGCAAAGAGCAGCTGACTGTGTAGCTGTGCACGCACCCAGGGAGCGAGTTACTCCTCGGGGAACCGAAATAATCCCATTCGCTACCTCTCAGCTATGGAGGACGGAGAGTATCGAGCAGCTCATCTGTGGTTTTTGTCGGGCTGTTCTGTGTCTTCCAGGAATTCCCTCCTGCCTTGTGACTTGCTTTTCACCATGATATATTCATTTTTGTCATGAACAGAAATAAATTACAAACTAATTTCTTTCAGTGTTCGGCCTCCGAAGAAAAGCTGGAAGAAGATATTTAACTTATCAGGAGGAGAGAAGACTCTTAGTTCACTGGCTCTGGTCTTTGCTCTTCATCATTACAAGCCAACACCACTTTATTTTATGGACGAGATTGATGCAGCACTTGACTTCAAAAATGTATCTATTGTAGCATTTTACATATATGTAAGTATTTAATGGTAACTACTACAGAATAATTTTTCTAAGATATTTTCTTCTCTGCCAGAAAAGACAGTGGTAACACAATTATGGCCAGATTTAAAAATCTGGAACGATGGACTATTTTCAAAGAATTAAGTGGAAACTCTGTACTAAGCAGATTTCCAGAAAGATTTCAAAAGCTGTCTGAAGAGTGCTGGGATTTGCCAAAGGTGCCACATTTCCCTGTATCCTTGCTGCTCTGCTTCCTCTTTAAAATATACTTTCCCCAAAACAATCAGCAAGTCAGCTGAGAATACAGTAACTTACTGAGCTCTCAGTAATGTGTTGATGTATCCGAACTCATGTTTTCATTCTTGGGAGGAGCCGAGGTTCCTTGGTTTTATACTTCCATTTAATTAACACGAGCTGTCTTTATTAGTGGGTTTTTTCTTTCATACCTTTAAAAGTTCTGTGGTCACTGTATTTTAAGTCAAGCAAACATTTACACTGTTACAGTTCTGGTTGCTAATTTAAAGGTGGAATTTTCAGAATTATCCAAAGTATAACCACCAGTTTTGGGAACACCCTGAAGTGCCAAAGATTATGATTACCTACTTAAAATGAGGGAAATGCTGTGAAGACACCTGCCTGCAACTGTACTTTGAAATTTGGCTTCCACAATGCCCGTATTTTCACAAAGGAGGGTCCATCACCCTTGTGTGATTTGGGTAGAGCAAAGAGTTTCATTTCAATTGCAGACACCTCAGTGTTGCCATGCCCTCTCCCTGGAGCAGTTCTGCTTTTTCTTGTTGCTTAGTCAGCATGCCCCTCGCCTCTCTCCTCCTGCACTTCCCTCCTTTCCCCGAGCCTGACCCAGCGGGCTGTGGGGTCCCAGCTTGCCACAGCAAGGATGGGACCAGAGCTGTGCATTGGCTTTGCTCCTCCTGCTCAAGGCTCTCGAGCCCCATGGGGCTCAGCGCACTGGTGAACTTAAACTGATACTGCTGGTTTTTAAGGGTAGGGTTTGGTTTATTTTTAAAGCACCACCAAATTTAGATATTCTGTTCATCAAGTCATAGAATAGTTTGGGAAGGGACCTTTAAAGGCCATCTAGTCCACCCCCCTGCCCTGGGCAGGGACACCTCCCCCCAGCCCAGGTTGCCCCAAGCCCCGTCCAACCTGGCCTTGAACACCTCCAGGGATGGGGCAGCCACAGCTTCTCAGGGCAACCTGCCCCAGGGGCTCACCACCCTCAGGGAAGAATTTCTTCCTCGGATCTTGTCTAAATCTCTCCTTTGTCAGTGTCAAACCGTTCTCCCTCGTCCCACGGCTCCCCTCCCTGACCCAGAGTCCCTCCCCAGCTCTCCTGGAGCCCCTTTAGACACTGGAAGGGGCTCTGAGGTCTCCCCTTTTTCGCCTTCTCTTCTCCAGGCTGA
>NW_009648255.1:2988818-2991592 GCF_000708025.1 Charadrius vociferus
TTCTGTTGGGAGCCCCCAAGCTGGAGGCAGTGCTCTATTTTCTATTGTTCTGCCTCAGGGTCACAGAACTAGCATTCATCAAGACTTATCCTCGTTAGCAAAGGGCTTGCTTTCCCCTGGTCTCTGTGGATGGAAATAGGTTTGTTTTCCTTTTAATTCTTAAAGTAACCTGTGCTGTAACTGTTCAGGTAACTTGGTGCTACCCACCTTCAGTAAGTCCTGTGGAAATCACGTTAAAACTGTGCTGAACTGCAACTCTGAAAAGAAATTATGCACTTTTAATTGAATTCCCTTGAATAAGTCAATTAAAAGACTAAAGGAGGAAACTCATGCTGAAATAAATGGCAGTGCTTTGTGCTGATAGCGCGTTGTGCACACACCGGTTCTGGCCAGCAGGAGCTCAGAGGCCTCATCACCTCATCTGTTGAATGACAAAACTGTTAGTAGTGAGGTATTACTTAGTCCCTAAAACCTGTGCATAGAGATCATACGAGAACAGAGCTTTTTCAAATACTGCGGGCTAACACAAATAACTTCTCTTTCAGGAGCAAACAAAAAATGCACAATTTATCATCATCTCCCTCCGAAACAACATGTTTGAGATCGCAGACAGATTAATTGGAATTTATAAGACTCACAATACCACGAAAAGTGTGGCAACAAACCCCAAAGTGATTGCATCGAAAGGACTGGCTGAACTCGGCACTCCTGCGTGTGCTGTAGCTCAAAAATAGCGTGGAATAAACTTCCATCCTCATTGCTGCTGTTTACTTTTGTCTAAGATACTTTTGTATTTGAGATTTTTTTTTTTCTTTTAATATTGTGTTTATTTGAGCTTGTTAATAAAACTGGCCTCAATAAATACTGGGTTTTTTTAATTATACGCTCTTTAGAGATCTGGAAAAAAAGCTCTTTCTCAAATTCTAGCTCCATGTTAATATCCCGTGGGTAAGCATGGTGGCAGCACTTGGGTTCTGTACATGTCTGGGGTTTACTGTGTGTATTAAAGTAAGCAAATTGCTATTACACGTCACCAGAGTGTCCTGTAACATTTTATTAGATGAGTTCCACTGAGTCAAGTCGGTATCCCTAATAGTTTCCATGCCTATTACAAGGATGTCGTAGGTACTGCGGAGGGGTCTGGGAGTTGGCGCTTTGTATCCATTTTGTAAGGAACTGGTTGCCTTTAGAAAGCTGCTCTTCGGTTAATTTCCTCTCCCCTCTGCAGGGACAGCTCCTCCCTCCCTCTCACTGGGATTTATTAATTACCCCCCGAACTGTTCCCAGAATGGGTCGAGGGTCAGCACCTCTGTGCCCTGGCTGTTACAGCCAGCTCTCCCGTTCCATTGGCGTCTTATCAGCACTTCAGCGTACAGGTTTTGCTTTGAATCGCATTTTTTTTTTTTTTTTTCTACCTTAGGAACTGAAATTATGTGTTTCACTCAAATCAGGCTGGTACCTGGGCACACGTGCGCTGGCACTGATCCCTGAGCTAGAAGCACCTCTGCCTGGTGGTGGTGCGCTTCCTGAGGCGGGGGGAAGCTCCATCATGGCTGCTTTTGTTGCTGTAGTCCAAGTCCAGCTAAACACTGCACGCTGGTCCCAGCCACGGCCTCACCCGAGCCTGAAATCGTCAACATGGAGCTGCTCTGGAAAACTGAAGGGGGGCAGTAATCATTTCCTGTAAAGTGTAGAGAGATGCTTTCACTGTAATGTTAAACACTAAGATTCTATCAAATACGGGCAAGTGAAAATTAATGTATATGGAATAAACTGATGCATAAAATTATTGTCGGGGAGAGATCTTGGTGTTCCTTTGGGGCAGGTTTCAGAAACCACAGCTCCACAACCGTCACCAACCAGAGACCAACCAGAGCACAAATCAAATCCCCGCTACACCAGCCACCAGCACCGGGCATGGTTCTGCTTACCCAGCTCAAGACAAAGCTATAAAAATCTCGCAGTCCAGCTTCGGGATAAAGGTAGGGGCGAGATCAGCCCAGAACAAGAAGGTGCAGTCTGAGAGTAGCGCTTTTAAAGACCAGCAGAGGAGACCATGTTAGTTTCATCTGAAAGAGTCCTTCCCCAAAGAGCGATGCTGTGATTGCGCTCTCAGAGGCCACCTGGGTGTGTGGGCACCCTGCACTGTCCCCAGAGGCTGCCTGGGCCCCTGGAAAGGGCAGGCTCTTCCCCCACAGGGTCTCAATCTTTCCCAACTAGACTTCCCCTCTGAAAAAAACATAATCATCTAAAAAAATAAAAAAAATGCACGCAGCAAGAATTACACTTCTAGAAGGTTTCAGAAGATGGGAAAAACCCCACCCTAGGTTTGACAAACCCCTCTCGCACCTCAATTAAAATGCCATACGAAGACTTTATTTTCTTGAAAAAGCTTCCATCTGTTACGTGAACCTCATCAGGACTTGTATCCAGCCCAGAGGACAGCAAAGAGCAGGGCTGAAGCAGCTCAGCTCAGCTGTGCTGGGTAAGAGGAAAATGAGCTGCTCCTTACAGCACTGCCCAGAAAGTGCCTGCGCCGCACGCCAGCCCTTGCCTGGCTCGCTCAGTCAGACACCGCTACGCGCCAAATCACTGTCCGACGGAAAAAATCAGTAAAACAGAACTTGTGGGCAACGTGAAAGACCATGGCAATCCACATCGACCTACCTGGGGACATACCATTACAGAGAATCTTCTGCAAGTTCAAGCTGAAAAAAAAAATGGGGCACTTTGCAGAAAAAGAAGCAGAGAGAGAGAGCTGCTGAACAGCCACA
>NW_009648255.1:2991611-3000117 GCF_000708025.1 Charadrius vociferus
ATCCCTGCTCCGTCGCCTCTCAGCTGTCAGCGCTGTGCAGGAGCACAGGGAGGTTCTGTGCAGTAAGGAAATCAAGGCGTTAGCCAATTCTACTGTAAGAATATATTTTATTTGTATGCAAATTTATTAAAACATATAATGCATTGTTAAGTACAAGTACTAAATTTTTCAATCAGTGGTAAAGGCATTTTATAAATTCCCGTAGTCTTGAAAAATAAAATTGCATTATAAACTCTCTGTATGTTTCTAAAAGTCAGGAAAAGAAAAGGAAGGTAAGTCAAAAAAGAAGCCTCACGTGATAGTGGACAGACACGTAGCACCAGGTTTTGAGAGTGACGTGCCAAGTGACAGCCTGCTACCAGGGCTTAAGACAAAAACAAATTCCCAGTTTTATTGGGGAATTAGTATGATGGCATTTATCCAGTCCCAGGATCCACCCAAACACCATTTCAAAACCTGACCAGTGGCATTCATGGGCTTTGCTTTTAGAACATGAAAACATTACAGAAAGCGTATGTACAAATTCTAGAAACCACTCCCACCACGCCGGCACAGGCCCGGCCATCAGAGCGCTGCCGGCTCCTGCCCCAGCCAAACCCAGAGTCCACCGAGCTGCACGGCAGCCGTGCACTGGGACTCCCTGTTCTATCAGCACAGCAACAGCAGGGTCTCAATATTGTTATTAGGATCTTTATTTAGGCTTAAGGAATGTATCAGCACGGCATCGCTGAGGACTGACCTCGCTCTCAGCTCTCACTCAAGTCTGGCAGCAACTGGGATTTTGCAGGAGCCCACTAGTGCCTGCTGGTAGCAATGGGCAAGTTGTGGTTTGCACAAGGGTTTTAAAATACCCAGTAGTTAAAGGCTAGCCTCAGAAATCAATCGCTGTTTAAACATCTTCTATTATTTAAAAATATACAACAGCCAAGGAATGCTGCTAGGCTAGAATATGCTACTACTTTTATCAAGTCAAATACAATTAGTCATGGCGAATACTCATTTTTGGGTTTTCAGTGAGTTGTAAGCTCACCTGTTCTAACTGCAGCTCTCCGAGGCTGCCCCAGTACTTGCTGTGATCAGCCTGCTCCTAACAGAAGGCCAGAAATGGCTTTCACTGGGCCTTTTGCTCCTGAGCACTGTAGAGACTGGAGCATGTTGTGTTTCCCCTGTGTCAAAGTTAAGATCTTTTTGTTATTTGTGCTGAAAAGCTGAATATAAATTTACATTCATGGTCAAGTTCTTCCAAGAGCTCTTGACACCATCTGAAACCCTTACACCACTGACTTCAGTGGGAGTTTTGCTGCTTACTACAGTTGTGTCTCTATTTTCACTACATATTACATGATTTAGCAAAAAGTCACGGCTCACGTTAGCATCAGCGAGAGCTCCCTGCCGGACTAAACAAACACCCGATTTGTGCACAGCTGGCACTAAAACCCCCTATGTAGTATTTCACCAGAAGTCCTACAGGTACCGCTCTGTAACCTGGAGAGAACCATTTGAAACACATGAAGTTATTAAACACAGATTAAAAACAAACAAAAAAAGATTAAATCATGTCATCCACTAGTAACCAGGAACAAACCAAATGAAACCCAGGGCCGTGAAAGCTTTAAAGCCCACAGGTGCATCAGTTAAAATACATTCAGAGGGAGGTCAGTAAAAACACAAAATAGGAGTTTTGTGTACACCAGAGGCAGCGCCTGACCCGTCCAGGACTCGCCAGTTTGCAGCCTGAGGTGGTTTTTCAACCTTTACTGTTGTGGTGCTTTTATTAAAAAAAACAATTGAAAATTATGTTACCCCCCCCCCCAAAAAAAAAAAAAAAAGAGGATGTGTCAGGAGTTTTTACAACCAGGACTGCAGATTCCCATTTGCAAGGTGCCTGTAGCTTTCTCAGGCAGACACCGTTTCTGACTGGCTCCCAGTTTAAACAACCCCTACCAACCGACACTATCGCCTCAGCGGAACAGGAAGCCTGCTTTAGTGCAAATCCTCTCGGTTTACTAAGAGTTAAGTAAGATGAAATCTACAGAATACAGAAAAAGAAAGGATATAGAAATAGAAAGCAAAAGTGTAGAGCTTTAACAATCCAGCTTTTAAGTAGAAATTAAAAAAAAAAATCCTGGGGATTCCTACACTAATTTTTAATCTCATCATTGAAATACTCAAAGAGAAACAATCCTCCCTAAAAACTCCATCAGTAAATTAAATGTATGGCCCAGCGCATCCACTATATTCTGCAAACGGGTGCAGAAATCTTGATAAATAAGCAGCAAGAACGTGGAGATATAAGTGGGAGTAGCTTCAATTACAGCCAATGATACCAGTTTGTGAAATGAACACGCAGTTACCAGTACAATAAAAAGAAGCAGGACCGCTAAAGGATTCACAGCCTGGAGGGGCACTTTAGACTCTCTTCCTTCCTTCCCGTTGCCTTTGCTGCGTAACTTCCTTTTCGGAATCAGTTTTATTTTTGGAGTGAGGATCTTGTTGATCTGACCAATTTCAGTTTTACACCACACATCTTTCAACAGGTGCCCAACCCTTGGATAAATCTCCACAGGTTTAACATCTGGCAGCTGCTTCTGTTTCAAAGCTTTTATACGTTGATGCATATCATCCACCTTCTCAAGAAAAATAAGTGGGGACTCTTCTTTTTGAATAGATGTATTCAGTGACATTAATTCAAGCTGTTCTTCCCTTATTTTTTTCAACTTTTCAATGAGAGGCTCATATTCTTCCAAAACACGCGTGTTGATTTCATCCAGCGCAGTCAGCAGAGCTTGTTTTTTGTGCTCCAAGGTATCGCCAAGTTTCTTAAAATAATGTATTACTGCTTTTTTATCCTCCTGAACAATGCTTTCACACTGGGACTTCTGTTCTTTCAGCTTTTCAATCAGCAAACATACATCAGTCCAGTGTTTATCAGTCAGCTGCTCGAGAAGTTTTCCCGAAGCCTCCTTTTCTTTTATGTAGGCACTTTGAAGGTCATCTATGGGATGGCCGTTGTGTTTTCCTATTGTAAGGCAATGGCCACACACCAATTTTCTATCCAGAAGACAGTAAACGTTCAGCGGTTGCCTGTAGTGCTCGCTGCAGGTTGCAACATCAGAGTGATCTTCCTGTTGGTATTTTTCAATAATAGCTTTCAATGCAAAGTTGATGGGCAACGATTCGGTACCAGCGGCAGGAATTTCCACAATAGTCCTACAGTTCGGACACTTCAGAGGAAGTCTCAGGGGTCTCCAAATGGAAAAGCTGTCTGACAGCCGAATAACACCGTCCAGACAGTTCCGACAAAACGTATGGGAACAGGGCAGAACGCGTGGATCTTCAAATATGCTATAGCAAATGGAACATGTTAATTCTTCCTCAAAGTGATGCATGTCCTACAAAAAAACCCCAAAGAACGGTTTAATGTCTTTTTACAATCAACACACTTAAAAGCATTTTATTAACCTAAGTGTCTCAACACGAGATTTGATGACCTGTAACCTAACCGCCATCGGCAGTTTACTGCTAAGGGGGGAAAAAAAAGACAAAAAAGAGAATGAAAGTGAGCAATGGTTCAAAGATTTCAGCAAATTATGATCTGCACTTACAATGTCAGTGACTAGACAGTGTTCACCCATATCCAACTTCTGCCTTAAAAAGCTAGAAAAAGCAGCAATCTGCTACTAGATTTTTTTTTTACAGTGGAAAACAGTAGAAGAGAGTGATAAAAGTTAGAACCAAAGTTTCTAAATAGCCTAAGAATTATGAAAATTTTCTCCCACTATGAGTAACATTTTCGACATAAGAATAGAACAATAAGTACAGCAACTTTTTTTTTCTCCCCTAACTTTTTTCAAATGTTACTTTTGTAATATTCATTAGAGTATTAAGCAGTCAAATGTACTAAAAGCTATCTCTGGGCCCTGGCACAAACGAGAGCCTAACTCAGCAGCCCTTAAGCACAATACAGCTAACAGTAATTAGACTCGTGGGGTTATTCCTGGGTTACTTTAAGCCCAAAACTAAAAAACTAACTTTTGTTTTCCACCCTTTGTAATGTTGCCTTGCTTTCCTTTGCCAGCTTAGTGAAATCACACAGTAAAGTCACAAATAACAGTAACTCTAATGCCAGTTTTCATAATAAATCATAATTCTGTTTTTAATTCTCTTTAAAAAAATGGGGAAATCAGTATGAACTTTGCTTATCTTTATGTCACATTTTCCTGTCCCCTTCACCAGTTCTAGTCAACTCTGCAGACTTTGCTACACTGCAAAAAGAAACTGTCCAAGCGTTTAGTATCAAAGACGCTCAATTTAGGGTCTCACTCTAAATCTGAAAACAATCACGTGCAGCTGGGCTAACGCAGCAGCACCAAGTGCTACTGAACCTTTGTTTGACTCAGTCAGGAAGACCACTAGCTATGAGATGGGTTTAAGGAGGCTGTTTTATTCAGATGTGCCCTCCTAAGCTTTTTAATGTATTAACATATTTTTGCATCAAACTATCAGCATTTGTCATTGACGCCGAGATTAATAAAGTTTGATTTATTTTGAGTGAATCTACTTAAAAGGAATTGTATCATTAAATATACTCTCCTTTGAAAATAAAACCTTAAATTGCATTTGGAATTATGAAAGACAATAAGGATTAAATTTGGCACTAACTAATAAACAATTTACAATAAATAAATGAAGCAGCATTGTTCCTGCAAAAGGCACAGAGTTAACCTGATGAAAGTCAGAAGCTAAATACTCAGACCCCGGTTCTTTGAGAGTTAAATCAGCTCTGAACAGAGAAACCTATTCCGGCTGTAAAGAAATACGTGTGGCTTATCTCACTGTATTGAGACAGGCTAGTGCACCCAAAAGTGAAAGTGTTCAACAAAGTCTGATCAGATTTCTTTTGCCCTGTAAAACCAGACTGAGTAATAATTCAAAAATGAAATTTAAAAAAATTAAAAAATCTACTGGCCATCATCACCCAAAAAATCAAGTTTAATTCAAGGAGGTACTTTATGTTGATTATTGAGCAAGTCAACTTTATACTGAAAACAATTTTGATTAATTCAGCTTTAAAAAAACCCCACATCTATCCAACACACTTCAGGTCATTTTTTCAGCTAATTAATATAAAATGTTGATTCACGTATTTGAACTCCACTTTTTAAACAGACCTTGACAACAGTCAGAAGAAAATCTACTAAAGAGAGACATAATTCTGAAGAACCACCCTTTAAAAGAAGAATGATAAGGTGTGTTAGCATTTCTAACTAACTAGTGTATTCTTCTCGTTAAAGAGAATTAATATCAAGTACTACAGGCATTTAGCAAAAGACATTCACAACACTTTGACACTAAATCTACTTCGGTACTGCACTGCTCTTACTACAGACCATAAGGTATTTCTCTTTTTACTGTGGAGCCACAGAGCTTTATTTTCCAGCTTTTCTCATCAGCCACTGTGGCAACACTGGGTTCTTTAGGTCTACACATTAATAATTTCACATTTTTAAGTGTTATTCCAGACACTGAACTAAAGAAATGTGTCAATAACGAAGGGAAGCTGAACAAATCTACTCCACTGTCTAGATAAGCTCTTTTTTTGAAAATTATTTCCCATGGAAAATAAATTTAAAGGTTTTATTTATATATATATATATCAAAAGTTATTATGAATCTTAGGAATGTTACTTCCACTTAAACAAAAGAAAAAAAAATAGTTAAGCTTTTGCTCACATTTAGAAAAGAAAGAATCCTTAGTAAGCACTCTCATTCATTATTTTCTCTTATATATGTAGAATGAATATAGTTTAAAAAAAATCTCTATGTTTAAAATCACTATTTTTTCCTAAATCTTGGGCAGTAGTTCTCTTCAAAGGAACTGTTACAGAAGGGAAATTTCCTTTATAAAGAACACGTCTAGCTTATTTAACCTACATAAAGGACAAGATAAAATTTATCTTCAAAAAATTGACTGCAAAATAGTTGCTTGCTGCCATAAAAAACAAAGGACCAACTTTACAAAATTTTTCTTAGCTCTGTGATGAATCCCCTCAAACTCTGTAGGGGTAACCCCCCCAAGCAGGCAGTGCCCCCCCTGAGCAAACGCAGGCACCTTGCCGCAAGCCTGCGCAGGTTCAAGCAGCCACAAGCCCGCAGGCCTGCGCTCGCTCCAGGGCCGTTTCATAACCCTTGCAGCCGCTAGCCAAAGGGGCTGAAATTCCCATTTCCACAGAAACATACTGCTCTGTTTCCCAGGCAACTGAGAAATTTAAAGAGTGACAGTGGTTGCCTGCTAGCGAGCAGCTCTGGAAAGCCAGGCCAGCAGTGCGAGGGCAGGAGCTTTTGCTTTCAGCTCCAGCCAAGAGTGTGTGGGGCTGTGCGGAGCACCCCGCTCCAGCGGCCTCCCAGGCCCTGCCAGGGGGAACAGCACTTGGGGGTTTTAGTTATTATTCATCAGTTTCCAAACAGCATTTGGAATGCTAATATTGATGTTTGCTATAGGCACCTGTGGTTTTTTTTTTTTTTTAATTTGTTCTAGACAACTACTCCAGAGTTGCACCAGGGAAGCAAGAGGTAGAAATCCTGAAATTCAGTTTCATCCTGCACTGGCAGCAGCGCAGAGGAAATAGTCTACACATGAACAACGGTAGAAATAAAATCAGTAGATGGCTATCAGAAACAGAGACTGGGAACACCAATGAAAGGAGACAGAGAAGACCCAACATCACAGTTAAGCAAAGAGAAAGAAAAAAAGTTTTCCAGGGAAAAAAAAAAAAAAGTAGCAGGAAGCTGGTAAATGCTTTCCTGCACGGAGCAGATACTTTTCCTTACATGTTCCAAACAACTGTGGTAGCAAATATGTGCGTGCGTATATGTATTTATTGTAAGTCACTCAGCATAAGCAAATTACATGCTAGAAGGTATTTTAAAAATTCAAAAGTGTAATTGTGCCAGTAACACGGTGAGCTTCAGAAATCTTCCAGCAATAGAAGGCCTGCTAAGTGGCTGTGATTTTATCCTCTTCCAATTAGCGATACTGTAGACGAGATGAAAACATATAATACAGCATACCTATTTCTGCCAAACCTTTCAGTTAAGCAGATCAAAGTAGCGTAGTGTATTCCTTGATAACACTCCGTTCCCCACCTAGTGATCAGGCCACTGCTCATCCAGCTAATATGCAAGATGTCGTTTAGAAACAATTGTATCTGGAATACAGGGTATGTCAGTGTTTAGGTAGATAAATACCTACGTGCTAACAGCAAAAGCCAGCTGTAACAAGCCAGAGGATTTTAAAAGGTGAATTTGGCATTGGGTAACAGCTGTGACAGCCTACACCAAGAGTGACAAGGGGCACTTAAGGCAGACCCCCCCAGGAGTCAGTGCTGCCAGGCTCCCCGTTCCTCCTTCGCACCCCTGTCAGTGAAGAAAATGACATCTGCTCTCTCCTGAAGGACACTGTAACTCTCGACTTTCAATAAGGTACTGCACTTAAACCAAACACACCTCAGAACTGCTGTCTCCCCATCCCACAGTGCTCCATCAAGTCCTCTTGTAGCACCCGCATCAAAGCTCAAGTTTATGTTGTGCAAAAATAAGAGGTTAGATGACATTATGAACAATGTTTTCCATTTATTAGTCACCTTCATCGTAAAGGGTGACAGAACTTTTTTAAAAAAAAAACAAAAGGCCAAGGTGTGGCTCTGGTATTTGTCAGCGCATCACGAGGAATGGAGCCTGCTACTGAGCTGCCAGGTTTGCCGGGTGTAACAACAGGCCAGGCACCAGAAATCCAAAACAACAGCTAGACCTGAAACCTTTCTATTCCAGCCCGTTTCAGCTGTACTGCTTTACTCCGTGCCACAAATATCCCACACCCAACTCACAGCAACTCTCAGCCAGGGATGTTCTGCCCCTAGTCCCTATTCCTACCACAACTACTACCCCACTATCCCAGGCTTTTACACTGGTTTATGACCTGACAGGAGATGAAGGCAGCTGAGAAGTCTGTCTAGTCGCCCTGTCAAGCTGACCTGACAGTTCCCTGCTGTATACCCCTCCACCAGCTCTGTGTCTGCTACTAAAACAAGCCTACACAAGTTACCATGTTCAAAAAACCCAAATGTACCGCTCTATCCTTTCTATATTCATAGTCCGTTGCCAAGAGTCGCTCTCCATCCCTTATCTCTTGAACTCTGTCAAAGCTTCTAGTCTCGAGCATTCATTTTCCTCTCAGTACAGGGCAGTGGAGCCAGAAAGAAGCGGTCACCTTTACCTGTCACCTCCAGACCCCCTGCCAGCTCCCGCTGGCAATTCGGCTGCGTGTAACGATGGGAACCGCGCCTGTATTAATAACTAGAAAAGGGGATCGCCACTAACCCCAGAAACTTGCTAAGGTTACAAAGACAGAAACACACTTACAGAGGACGCGAGGAGGGGGCGGGTACGTGACACCTGAGCACTGCCCGAGGACAGAGGTGGCTCCCGGTGGCGGCGGGTCCCCCTC
>NW_009648255.1:3000451-3005069 GCF_000708025.1 Charadrius vociferus
GGCGGGCGGGCGACCGTTAACGGCCGACTGCGGTCCCCTTCGTGTGTCCCCCCCCTCCTCCGCCCCGCCATTCCCGTGGCCTTTGCTTGGCCGCGGGGTCCCCGCGCCATCCGTGCCCTCAGCGACTCGCCAAACCGCCTCTTCTTCACGGCCCGGGGAGAAATTCGGGCTGAAGCGGGAAACCGTGAGGCGTAAGAGCGGCCGACAGGCTGAGGGGGAGCGGGACCGGATCTCCTGCCGGCTGCTGAGCCCAGAAATAACAATAAATAAACGTTAAGTGGTAAAGGTCAGTTTTTATTTAAGCACATCCACCTACTCAGGCTTCTGAAGACAGTTAAGCTATTGTAAGTGAAGCAAAATTGCTGCTGTCACACATTAAAATTGGGCGATTATAACGAAGAATATAGCCATATATATATATATATATGCACGCACCAAATTCAACTTTTAAAATCCTCCAGAGCCAAAGGGGGTGTATTGGCTATGTGTATTTTCCCAGCAAAACCCAAGATTGCAGTAGAAAGCAAATGGATCAGGTGTTTTACTGACATCTGGAGCCTGGTAAATCTCAAGATTTTATCAGTTAAAGTATCCAGCGCTGCGCAGACTTTTTTCATACTCTAGGTTATCCTATATTTATTTGCAGTGCATCAAACTACATTAAACTAAAACTGTAAAGTTATTCTCAGATGTGGCTTTGACAGCAAATTTGAAAGACAAATGAAATTCATTCAGTGTTGTAATGTAAATCATAATACATCATCATGCAAAAGGGACCTAAACATCTGTCTTAAAACTGGTATTTAGAGGACCTTATACAAATATCTGGGAACCATCTGGAATTATGTTTCAAATAATAAAAAATTCCCGCTCTAACAAATTAACCATCACAGTTTAGCTGATGGGCACAGTTTACAATACTACATGGACCTGTCAGTGGTCTTTTTCATGCGAAGCTGTTAGGATAACACTAGCCTTACAATCATCAGTTACACCACTTTAGTTTTTAGTATTTCACGATTTTAACTGATTTTTTTTTGTATGCTATGCAGCTGAAGTTTTTCAACTCTTTAACCTTAACAAGTTGAAATAGTGCTTTCTGTCACTGTAGTTCCACTTGTGGCAGGACAGCTGCTGCGATTTAAGTGCAACTTGCTCACAATGAACAAGTTTTGTAAAAATACATAGATTTTTCAACTCCCATTGTTTCTGATTTTTGTCAGGGGGAAAAAAAAAAAATAAAAATCAGGCTGTTGATTCCTTTTGCTACCTGAACCTAATTACAGTTTCTAATACACATTCCTTACGATTATGCTCTCCCCACATTGGCTTTCAACTTAGTCGCTGTGGAGGGTAGGTTGATAAAATTGTTCTTGGTTTTGCTACCAAATTAGGGAGGGAAGGAGAGGGGATTAAAAAAATGCACCCCATTTTTTTCCTCTCAATAACAGAGGCAGGCAAAAACATAGAAGCAGTTTCCCACGAATAAAGGAAAAGGCTAAGTGACATCGGGCAGAGCTCTTCCCAGAGGTAGTGACCACATTCATGGCCTCAGGTGGCTTGCTCAGGCAACTATCCACCCACCACGCAGCGAGAGATTTATCCAGAAAACCTTATGAATTAGAAAGTTTCAGTAACGTTCTTATTTTGCCATAAAAGGGACTTCAGATATTGAAAAACAAACCCTTCCTTAAAAAACGTGGTTTGGAGAAACATTAGGTCATTCCTAACTTGAGAGAAGGAATTTATGTTGTTAAAATATTCTTCTAAAAGAAGGTAATATTCTTTCCAGAAGAGATACAGTAGCAAAGTGAGAAAAAAAAAGTCCAACTACTTCCATAAGTCTAAAATTGGATAATTTAATTCTAAAATTAATTCCAAAATAATAGATATGGTTCTTTACATAACCACTTTCAGTTTAGGTTGGTCTTAGATTGGTGGAACCCGAAACCAGTTAATAGAGATTAGAACAACATGGACTTCTTACTCTGGCTTTACTTCCATGCTGGGGCAATTCTGCATATTGGTAACAGTAGTATTGAGAGAGTACTTCATATATTTGTTTTGCAAATACATATCAAAACGTGGTGTATTTCTTTCCCAAGCTGTGTTGCTTCATTATATATTCCATCTGACTATTCCATATGTCCCACAGTAGAAGCTTTGCTAAGGAATAGTCAGATGGAATATATAATATGTCCCACAGTAGAAGCTTTGCTAACAGTATTCACTTGGTTTATTCACATTCCCAAACTATTCCCAGGAATAGATCAAAGAGGACTGTACAAGACTTGCAGATGCAAGGTTTGGGTTTTTTTCTTGTTATGCTTGGAATTAGACAAAATATGAGCAATCCAGAGCTAGTGCTAGTAATTATTTTCCTACATTAATAAGCAGTACATCTTACATGGTTAGTTTTATAGAGTTTGGTGTAAACTAGGGAAATTCCCCCTTTACTTTCTACTACTTTACAGTTTCATCCTTTCAAGCCAGGAGACTGCCTTAGCTGAAAGCATCAGGTTTTAAGAGTTGCTTGCTCTGTCGAAGCTGCTCTTTAAATCATGACCTTACTCTTAATTACAGGTGGACAGATCCCTGCCCATTGTGCTCATCCTGCCTGCTGACAGAACTGGAGAGCAGAGTCCTACATACCCTTGCTTCTGCAGGTTCTGTTTGGTTTGTGAATTACCTTCCTTGTCCCCTGCCTCCACTTCTAACCCAGCTTCACAACTTGGGCCAGTCTGCATCTATCACAACGGTAGCCTCATCCATCTCCCTTGTGCTCAAGCAGCCACACAGGCTCACCAAAGAACTAGCTAAAAACTAACCCAGAAAATAACTTTTTTTTTCAAAAACGGATCCATTGGCTGGAGGATTATGCCACATAATGTGTCATTACACCAGATGGGTCATTACCAAACCACCCGCTGCGGGTATGTCAAGATGATGAGAGCACATTTCATAAAAAGCCAGAGATGAACAGAATGTGTGCATTCAGTAACAGATCAGTAATCTAACTTTCTATTACAGGGATGTCATCTGACACATTTTATTTACTATTTGAACAAGAGGAAGTAATATTAAGCCAGATATACAAGTCTTCATATCCAGTTTATTCTGCTCTTGTGCCCAGTTTGTTGAAGAGGCTGCAACCATGTGTTCCATTGTTAGCATTACTGCACCACAGTGGGAAATCTTCGCAAATGAAATTTTGGGAATAAGTATCTTCTAGCAGAATTCTGCATCTGGCAGAAATTGCAATAGACAAGACAATGGGTCTGTGTTCAATCTGCACAGCAGACAGTCCACAATGTACTAATGCCAGAGCCATTCTGAAAACATTGGCTTAAAAGACAGCCCCCTTTTAACTGCATTCACAGGGTCTGGTGCAATAATAACCTGCTAAAAGGTCTTTCTGCAATTTAAGTCAGGTGAAATATGAAAATCACAACAAGAACTATGTTTTGAAGATGCTTAGCTAGTGCAGAATAGGTATCCCACAAGCCTACTAACATAAACCAGACGTAGCAATATCGGTGTCATTTGTCTCTCAATACAAATCAAGTAGTCTGGACCACACTTCAGAGGTTCACCCCACTAAAAAGAAAATCTGCATTTCTGTATTTATACAGAAATGTATTCTGTATTTATACAATTCTGGAAAGCTTAGGAAGCTATCATGTGGCAAAACACACAGCAGCTTTCAGCAGCTAAAAACCAGGAATAAGAATGCCATATAGCTAAGATAAATGCATAAGCAGGTCAAGGTTTGTAACAGCGTATTATTAGAACAAGTGATACAGTTAGAGAAAATACAACATTTTAGGTGAGGAAAGCCTTCTTCAGGTCCACGGTACAACCAGCCTGCTAACTAAGGCTTTGTTTCCACCACAAAACTCTTAATTACTGGCTGCACACTTCTGGTTCCTTATACTACCTTCTCAAAGATAGTAGAAAAATAAGTATGAACTGTGTAGTATGAGCAAAGGAGTCTGAATCTGTGACAGATTCCAAACAGCTTAAATGAGAAAGAAGTAAATTGGGTGTGTTAAGGAAAAAAACCTGAAAGCTTGTAAGGGGGGAAGTGACACAGTGGGACAGAGTAAGATTTTACTGTCATAATATTGCTCGAGTAAGGGTTTTACCCATGATAGCCATGCACAGAACTTCACAGGTTGGATGGGCAGCCACTTAAGACAAAACTCTGAGGCTGACAAAGCACTCAGATTTTTGCCTTAATTTCAATGCTGGACCAATTCCTATGGTTATCAGTTCCTCTTATCATTTTAGTATATTTGAGAGAACTGCATTTTTCAGACTACAAGTCTGTAGCTGTCCATGGTATCACTCTACTCCCCTCCCTCCCCTACCCAAAGCTCACTGACGTCTAATCTGTTTCAGGATTTTCAAAAGACGCTTCTCCAGCTCATCAATACTCTTAATTTTTGTGGTGGAGGACTGATGCTTTAGTCCAGGATCTATACTAAGTATACAGCAACAACAGAGAAGATCCAGTAAACCACAGTGCCCAAAAGAGTCTGAGAGGCACAGGCACTCAATCTGGGAGTAGTTTTGTTTCTGGGGTACATGCACAGAATAAAAAAATGTTATAATTCTT
>NW_009648255.1:3005114-3036147 GCF_000708025.1 Charadrius vociferus
AAGTCTCAAGGGAAAAGCTACAGAAGCAGAACAAGGAGCTTTTGACAACGATTTACAATATAAATAAATGATGTTCAGAGTAAGAATATATGTTTTATACCCAGTTTATTTTTATGTACTTAAAAGAATCAAGAATTCAAGATGAAGCAACATTTAATCTGAAAAACTGCCATTCTAGGAATGACATACTTGCTTCATACCATGACCTGATGTTGCCGATATGAAGTCTGACTACTGACCATCTGCCTTTCCATTAAATTACAAAACTTCTGTAACACATCTACTAATAGCTGGCATTTAAAGTTCCCCACATTTGCTGTTTTCCAGTAATAGCAGCTTTCAGTATTGTTTTCTAGAAATTTAAAGTATATCAAAGGTATTTACGTATGACAGTTTTAGTGACAGCTTGAAGAAAACTTTTCCTCAGCTTTGGAACACCCCAAACCAGCAGAATAAATACAGGACCCTCATCTCAAGGGATTTACAAGCAAAAAAAAAAAAGGGGGAATTTATGTAAATTAAGTTTCCAGACACTTTGCTGCAGGTATTGAAGCAATATTAACTCTTTCAATTAATTTTGTGTGCCTTCTGAGTTCTACTCTGGCAGTAGCTAAAACTTACTATTGGGAAGAGTTTGTAAACTTTACACATTTTCTGCTACTAAGTTTCCTTTCATAAAGTCTATTTGATCCAGATGCAGGACTTCAGTAATTGTTTCCAGCCTTGTGACCAGCATCCCTGCCAGTAATTTGGTGACATGCAGAGTTGAGGAAACATTTACAGTTAAAAGTGGCAAAAAGTCTACAAGTATAATATGAAGACATTCTTAATTATAAAGCAGCAATTTATGAAACATACTGTATGACAGGAGGAGTTAAACACATACACTTTTTTTTTTTTTTTTTTTGCTTTCAGGCAGAAAGTCACCCCTCCTTCCTTCATGGCACATCCACTGTTTTGCTTTGGCTTTTTGAGATATTCTAAGAGCAGAGCCCTGGTTACTTAGAATTCATCATGTTTTCTTGCTCAGGGCTGGCCGAGCTGCCTCAGCCAGCATTTCATTGTACTTGAAACCCTTTTGTTGCTCGGTGTCTTAATGCACTATCCAGAGATTATTTTTTAAACAGTTAAGACTACCCTGTTCTGCCACCAAAAGAGCAGATGTAGACAACTTACTGGGAATGCTTGTGGTCCACCTGAAGATACCATTCTGAAAAGAAAGATGAAAGGTATGTCCCTGTTCAAGGCTCCACACATCCAGCAAACAGCTCTCCTAGGCTGAAAGGCTCCACGCGATCAGGGGCTAGTCTGCTTGCAGTAGTGGGAGATAAAGAAACAGGGTCAACTTTCCTCAAACTATCCCTTTCGATTCAGCATACTATTCTTCCCTCTGTAGAACTACTCCTCCTAGCGAAATCAGCTAGCGCAACCCCAGGATGCTAAAATTTCAATTTGGTCCAACAATGCCGCTCCTTGGAATAAAAATCTTACCTAGAATAGTTTACACTATGGATTAACTTTTGTCCTTTTAATATTTTTAAGGTATTTTTCTAGGTATTGCTACCCTAAGTTTGGCTGAAAAGCTAGTTTTCTACTTCAAAATAGCAAGACAATAGATTAACATAGAACCTCACCTCCACATCTTTGGCTATTTTTATTAGAATTGAAGAACAGTGACCAAAGCGTTGCCATCTGCGTGGGTACAGACAATCTAAATATCACAGAGCAGAGTTCTGCTACTGAACAGCTTGAGAAGTACACTCGATGTCACAGCTTTAATGTTAAAAGGGAAACATCGGAGTTGCTTCTGCTGGTGACCTAATTCCACTGCTCAATAAAGTCAGAGGCTAAAATTTATTCGTCTTCACACACAGGCAGAAAATTGGTCTGTGACTTCCACTGCAGCAATGCAAGGTTATACTCATAAGTAACTCTGCCTTCTGACTTTCCAAAGTCCTAATAATCTGATTAGTACTCCTCAAGTAAGTCCTAACATTATTTCCTGCTTGTATCCCAAGCCTCCCAAACAACTCCCCTTCCCCCCAAAAAATGTAATTAATTACATTACCTCAACATGCCGCTTTTGGGGAAAAAAAGGCATCGGACAAATTGCAGTTTTGCTCCTCAAGAACTCTGAACACTGCCACCCTGTGGATGCTGAAATGTTTAAGCTTTCCATATTTTGGTAAACAGTGACAGGATCTGCTGTGAAGCAGGTGAAGAGAGTTTTTCCACTTAAAAAACCCCAAACACCTAAACAACAGAACACCACTCCTGACCACGTAAGAAAGTCCAGGCTGCAGCTAGAACAGCACCGGCTTAAGGTCATTCTCTAAGCGTATCACATCAGAGGATGTGCCAAAAATATATTTACTGGCAGTAAATGCAGACCTTGCCATAGTATTGGGGTTGGGTTTTTTTGAAATACAGAAGTTGCTACAAACATCTGTTCTCCTCTTAACCCTAAGAAAGGATTTTAACAGTAAAGCAATATTCTACAGTACATCCTTCAAAAAGACATTTTTGTGAAGTTAGTAATAGTTTTACTTATGGCATTGCAACTCCCTTAAAAACACCACTTTAAGCATTTTACCTCCTCTAAGGGTTCCCTACATTTTACATCAACACAGCCCTAATTTATTTAGTGAATACATATTATGCAATTAGGTAAGTTAGTTATTTCTTAATAATTATACCAAAATAATTATTTACCTCAAGCCTACGCAACACACCAGACACACTGACATTTGGCAAAGGAAAAAAACCAAAACAAAAAACCTCAGACAAAAGAGATTCAGAAATTTCACTGTAACTGTCTTCAAATGATGTTCTTCAGGTTTTGATGAAAACTGGAGCGTATATACAAAAAAACACCAAATACAACACTGTTGCAAGTTTAATGTTTATTTCCCCAAGACAGCCTAGCCTGCACTCTACTTGGATAAATTTCACAAGCTAGTTTCCGCTGCTTCTAGTTTTAAACTTTAACCATGTTTCTGATGACAAGGAATGCTGCAAAAATACTCTAGTCCAACAAAGAGTTATGATCACAAAATAATCTTTATCCATTCTACAGTGTTTCAGAATTACCAGTTGATTTTAAAACACAAGGTAGATATAGATGCTAATGGTGGCTAATCTGGTATGTTTTATTATAGCAAACTGTTGTTCATGCAACACTTGTGCTCAAAGGGGAAGGCACAGCATTTCCTACAATGAGCCACCTTATAAAGAGTTCATTTTGTACAAATTTGTAACGTCACCTTTAATTTAGTGTGCAGAACCTCAAAACTGAGGTATTACTCCAATTATAAAAACACTTGCATCCTTTTTGTGCAAGTTTTAAAAATACAAAGTTTTCTCTCTAAAGTGGCTCAAAATAGATTGTTCATGGCTGCCTACATCTAAGATAAAAAGAGTCTAAAACAATTGGATTAGGCATATTAAAGGTGTTCAAACCATGACTTGATTTGTACATCTATTCACACCTCTTTTTCGGTCTTTATTCGGCAGTACATATGCACCAAATTTCATTTTTAGAAGTTTCCATATCATTTTCATAGAAAACAAAGTTTGAAAACAAGTAACATTGAAACACAGCACGGTATTCTACCACAACGGAAACATTTGGTTACAGGACTCAACAAAATCTAAAAATGAACTATGCTGTAGATTACCACATGCAAAGGTCTTCATGTTATCTTTGAAAATGAAAAGGATGAGATTTTATTACCACATTTTACTGCTTTCTACTATTATGGCAACTTGTGTACTGCAACACAGTCTATTTGAAGGGAAATGTATGATTTTTGCATGCAAAAATCTACAAATTAGTTTTGATGATATGGAAAGCTTTTCATAACATCAAACATTCATCTGGTGCAAATGCACAGGGAAGCCTTCCTGAAATTCTGACTTTACAAACAACTAATAAGCCATACAGGAAAGAAATTAAAAATAACTAAAAGAAAAAATAAGAGGGAGAAAAAAAACCCAACAAAAACAAAAAAAGAAACACAGGCTGCAGGAGTAAACCAGAGTCTGCTGCTAAACCGGTCTTTGTTTTTGTGTCCAGTGTAAGTTAACACTTATGAACTCATTTTGATGATTTACTAGGTTTATTATCAGCCCCCTGAAGGCGAATCAAGCTTGCATGCGTTCACATACAGCATCACAACCATACTCTCGTACACACGCCACTCCAGGACTAGGAGCCTGCTTCAGGACTGAAGAGCCCCCTGTTTGAAACGCGAGCCTGGCTCCACAGCATCGAGTCCAGACATTCATTCAACGTTGTCCATTCACACGGTGCTTCATAGCAAGGCCTGGGCTCATTCTCCTTGGACTTATATGGGCATCCTATTCTCTTATGCTTACAAGGCTTGATGATGATAGTACTGCATTTCCCCCCAATTGCTCTAGTAAGTCATTGTTCCTTCTCAGGCACTGAAGATCTTTGACCTGTAGCCCTTTTTCTTTGAACAATCTAAATAAGCATTCAGTGTGAAGTTTTTCATTACATTTTGCCACTCATTCTCACTCGCACCCACTCGCCATCTTGACTTCATTTGGGCTTTTCTGTGATTCCAAATGAAATCTTCACATTTTCTTTCCCGATTTAATGCAGCAGCGGATCCCATGAGCCAAGATTGATGGATCAAACCTTTTTTTTTTATTCAGTGCTGCATTGTACCTAACTTCCAAAATACCACTCTAAAACTGGAACCCTTCTGCTGGTACATTGGCAGATGAATTGAAACCAAATGTTCCGCCTTGTATTGCTTCTGGAACAAGGCTAGGATCTTCATCAATCTGTAACAGAACGAGAACATCATGAGTAGGAATGGAAAAGACAAAAGCCTCACTAAGAAGCAGCCAGATAATCCTAAAGAACATCTACTCTTCACCTAATCTACTTCCTTGCATCAAGTCTTGCCATTCTTCTCCCCCATTTTATTAAGAGCACTATAATGACAAAGTAATTTAGGCCAAAATGGTTTAGCTTTTATTTAGCAGGTAGGCTACATGGCACTCAATAGTCTCTCTTGTTTAGGCAGTTTTCACTCCTGGAAAGTACTGTCAGTCATGCCTCATCCTTATTGCTGGTTTATAAACTGTCACAGTTCTTAAGAGAAGACCAATACTATTCAATCAAGTAAGGATTGAGCAAAAACTGCAGTTTCAATTTAAGCAGGTAGTATACAGGTTACCAAATGGACATTAGATTAAATTCCAAGTCCTGCTGTATTAGCAACTCAAGTTTTGCATAACAAGACTTGTGTCTTATTGTTCATAAAAAAGTGAAACTCTAGCACAAAGTAAACTTCAATGTGGACAGTAAAGCATGAATGCAACTGAGCTCTACCACTGTTTCAGTAATCTGCTCCCAGAAGTTCTTCAATCAAGTAGAAAACCCTCTCACTTCATGACACAGACAAAATTGCATTTCCATTATATGCACAACTAACTTATGTTTTAAAGTGCATACAAATCTAAAACCTTCCTTTGATTTACGTTACACTTTTAAACTGAAAAAAACATTGTGGATCACCACATCCTACCTCTGAAATCAAAGAAATATTCAAAATAGTTTGCTGCTTAAGAAGCAAAATCTCAGATGTGGTACTCGAGTCAGCAGGGAGCTTATCAAATGTGAAATGTCAAGCTTAGAAGCTGACAGTTAAGAGAACTACTCAAAGCCTAGTATTTTAATCCCTAGAAATGAGACTTAAATTAGGCATTAGACCTCTAGATACTTCATGAAGAATGGTAAGATATGCAACAGGTTCAAATAAGGGCTCATTCTTCACTGGAACACCAAACAAGTGTCACAGAGCAGGCCTTACAGCTGTTGCCTTTACCTTGAACCAGATTTATGAATATAAACAATTACAAACGCAGATTGCAGAGCTATTACACACTTACATCATCTGAAGAGAAGAACTGATCAATGATCTCATAAGCCAATTTGTAGATGTCTTCATTTTCATGATTTTGTAGCTGTTCAATTTTCTCCAGGCCTACAATAAGCACACAAGAAATGCAATAGTTAAAATACTAAGTTTAGGCAAAACAACCTCTGTCTCCTTAAGGCATCATCATACAACGTAATTAAAACCAAATCTAGGAATAGAGTGACTATGAATAAGATGCTGTTAAACTCATTTGAAATGCTTGAAGCATACAAGCTTCTTTGAGATTTGAGGAAATGTATTAGATTGAGGAATACAGATCAGGAAAAAAAAAAAATGTATAAAAAGCCAATCCCAGCAGTGATAGTACTTCCCTTTGCTCCTTGCTAAGAGTGGTTAAGCTAATTTGTGGAAATATGGCAAGGGCCAAGCACTAGGACATACTCCCTTTTCACAAAAAACACCTCTTCAGCACCTGGTGGGATAACCCCAAGCTGTGACATTCCAAATCCACATACCGTTGGTGGCACTCATGCTATCAGTTACCGACCTGTAGCTTGATTATATAGCGAGTCGCTCCAGTACAGTTTAAGTTATATATATGCTCTACTCATGTCTGCCAATAAGTATTTTTGAAGTTCTGACAAGCAAAGCTTTAGGCCTAAACACCTCTTTTCTCCCTGCCCCGCCAACACTGATCCACTAAGCTCCCCAGCCCACCAAGATTTTGTATTTGTTTTGTATTTTAAAGACTATGCAACTCCATCTTAATAAAATCAACCACAGTTTTTTACCTGTGGCAAAATTTAATATCACTGTTCTTTCGTCCTTCAAGATTTCAGTCAACTTAAATAGCAACCAATAAAGAGTTTGAAAGCCATTAGGAAATTAAAACTATCATACTTCTGTAACCCTTGTACGTAAAATTTTATTTTTTCCCCAAATTCACCTGGACATGACTTGTGAGTGATTAAGGTAAGCGTATCATCCCTGTATTAACAGAAACTGATTTGTCAAGTACACCAGACTGTCAGAAAATTGGCACCTAATAAGCTTTATTGCCACTATCCAGCTCCTCCACATTTTACTTGATCATGAACTTTATCAGTTAGGAAAATCTAAGTACATTCACCTGACAGGGATGAAAAGGTCACTTTTAAAAAAGGTTTGCTTAGAACACCTGTGCCAACACACAATAAAGCCAACAGCATATACACACAGGAAGAAGCAAAACCACCAAATTTCAGGAAAAATAGTACCAAATATTAAGCATCATACCTCCACACTCTTCTATAAGATTGGCTATGGTTTCCGCTTCATCTTCAGCCATTTTTAATATATTACTTAGTCCATCCAGAACCACTTGCACAACTTGCGCATCTTTTACTGTCAGCAAATTGCAAAAGGGAGGAATTACATTTTGTTGAATTAAGTATGCCACCTAAGGGGAGAAAAGCAAATAGTTAGATCAGGTACATGGCAGAAGCAAAGAATGCACCATAAGCACGCATGCAGACAAGCTGAATTATGTCAAAGTACTCAAAGTTCCCCAACAAGAGTATTCTGTAGCAGTCACTTTCAGAAATTCTTGTTTTAGAGCATAAGAAAGGTAACATTTATGAGTTATGTTACAAATATATTTCAAGTCTAGAACACACAAGTAGCAGATACCGTGAATTTTTCAGTACGAGACAAGGAGTTTCAACCTCATCTTTGAAGAATGAGACCACCAGCCCAACACTGCCACAAATGTAATATTCTGAGCTTACAAGAAACTAGCATATTTCTACTCAATGACTACTATCATTATACTTATCAGACTCTTATCCATAAAGGATAAAAAGTAGAAAGACAGATGTTGAATGACCAAGAATTTCATCAGAGCCTGAATGCAGTCGTTCATAGCTACTCGGCCATCCTAAGAGCTTCCATCCAAATCCCCATTGATACTCTTAATCTCAGGTCATTCCAGAAACAACAAGTCCACTCTTAAATCCCTTGTGGAAGCAGGAAGAGTTACTGAACAGGGGAGGAACCCAGACATGCGTAATCCTGGCACAGAAGTCTAAACCAATCAGCTGACGTACTCTCTCAAATGTACCCGAGAACAATAATGGACCTTTTCTTAAGGTTTGACTCACTTGGTCTTTTCTTCCGCTGATCGTTAAGTTGCTTATTGCCCAAGCAGCTTCTTTCTGAGTACCAAAGTCACCCTAAAATACAACCATAAATAGAAACAATCATTCCCATTTTTATGTTATATAGAAGCTTTTACTGGAATATACTATTTGTTACAGTCCATTCTGCACAGTATCACCATATCAATTTTCAGTAAGCAGGGAAAGTAGCTAACAAATCCTGTAGATGTTTGAGTCTACTCACTGAGTGTTCATCCCTTCCCTGAAAACACATTTTTAAATTGACCTTCCAGAGGAAGGGAGATTTGTTTGCAAAGTAAATAAGAACCGTAGTACTCCATTCTCTCACATTCCTTATCAACAGCTGTCATACATTACAGTGAGAGATAAGCAGTAAGTGTCAATTTTGATAAACCACTGTACATACTGTAACTGCGTCTGCCTCTGAAGTTAGTCAACACAAGTCTGCTTACTAAATTTAAAGAGAAAGGTTTCCAACTGTGTTCTCAGTGATCAATAAACTGGTAGTTAACAGAACTACTTGTGAACAGCTGTATGTTACTTAGGGGAAGAGACAAGTGTTTCTTCAGTCTCAATCCCAGCCTCTACACTGATGCAAGAAACTGCATCTTTGTTGTGGCTGAACACATCGTAAGGTTGGCATTTCTGGCTTCCTTCCACACTTCAGGAAAGAAAAATCAAGTAAAAAAAGCAAAAAGTAGGAAGTGTTTGAAAGATAGAAGTGTCATACTGTTCCCATTTAAAAACATGCTTTTAGCTACCCTTCTCTCAACCAGCAGATCCTTGGGAGCACAACATGGTTTGGAAACTGATGTTTTAAAAGACACTAATGTCCAACAACTAAAAAAGAAAACAGGTATTTGAAGTGCCAAATGATGACCCATTAGCATTCAATCTCTGGTAGGTCAAAGAGCATGAGAAAAGCATTCAGAAGTGTTTGAAAGCAACTACTTAAATAAAAAAGGCAATAAAAGCATTCATCTCAAGTTCCATCGATTACTGAAAAGAAGCATGCATACAGCTTGCTGATTTTCTACAGGACAAACTCTGAACATGCAAAAAGCGCTGATTATTTTCTATGGCCACCTATTTTTTGTTGATGCTGTTTCACTTGTTTAAAAAAAGGAATAAATGGGACAATCGCAGTCCATAATCTAGTGTCACAGGATCATTACTTGGATTACTCTCAGACTAGATAAATGCAGTAACACGAACAGGTTAATAAATGGCACTGTTGAGCACTTTGTTATGTTTCAAGATAACTCAGGGGGCAAAAAAGGATGAAGTCCTTAAGCTCTGGCAAAATGCCGAGAACTCAGTCAATGCTTTTCCCATCCAAACCTCTGCACACTACATATGAGCGTAAAGAACTATATCACCATTGTTTACAAGGTAAGAAAAAGAATTTAAATGAGTTTTAGAAGGACCTGAGAAGGAGCTTCACCTGATCTGCTTCCTTTCCCCAATAACATCTGGCACTCATCATCTCACAGCACTTCACAAACGTTATGTATTTTATCTTGCAACATATGAAAAATGCTCGATGTAGTTTACCCCTGCCCCCCACGTTTACAGTATGATGTAAAACATGAAGCAAGGAATTCAATGTCACTTTCCCAATTAAGGAAAAACTGTTAAATCCTTATTATCTAACCTTATCTAGAAGATGTATTATCATTGGAACAAGGTTCGCATCTATTACTGCCTGAACTTGCTGCTGATTTCCTGCAGTGATGTTAGATAGGAACCACACTGCTTCCTGCAAAATAAAAGGATGTGAGAAGTTATTAATTCAGATAAGTCTTCTACATCATATTTTATTTCTACTACAAGACTTTATACATTCACATTTTTAGATCTGCAATTCATACATTAGTCAATCTTAAATACAATCAAGTACTGTATCAGTTTGATTGTACATAGCTGAATTCCTAGGAAGGAGACTAGACATATAGGCAACAAAGCGGACAGTCACCTTAGGAGACTCCACGAGACTCTTCAGTCTTTTGTTGTTACCAAGTTACAACCAAATACTCCAAACCCACAGATTAAAATGAAAAATTATCTGGAGACAAAAAAAAGTCACAAGGCTACAAATGAGCACTCATAACTGCTTCCGCAACTGAGAATGAATGCTATAGCAGTCTTCAGCTGATGCTCAGATGAGCTCCAAAATGCATTACAGCATCACGTTTTGAGACATGAGTGGTAGAAGACAATATGTTCTTTACCTGCTTCATCATGTTTCTCTTGGCATCACTCATCAAGAAAATGCAGCACCTATTACTTAAATGCTTGCTTTTCAAGAGTACTCTAAAGTTATATGACCCCTTATGGTCATTCTGTCCATAATCCCAGGACTCCCTCCTTCCAGCGACACCCAACAGCAGGTGCCGAGGAAAGTGTTTAAGAAGAGATCTTTTCCCCAGTAGGCCCTCCCAATCCTGCACAGTTGAAATTTTGAACTAAGCCAAAAACTGTACCTGGATTCTTATCTTAAACAAGGATTGAGTACCCTCCACCCTCTTTAGAAATGGGAATCTATATTTTAGTCAAGAAATAACACATGCAGGTCCACATAAAATTTTAAGTATATTCAAAGTATCATCTTCTTTTAATCTTACAGTCAATACATTTCTCCCATCTTAGAAAGCTTCCATCACTCCTCAACTCCCTTCTCTCAACTTATTTGGCATTACAACTTTTTAGACAAGATTCTCACATTTCATTCAACTGAGTCTCTTGGATCAGATCACAGGATCACTTTCATCAGTGAACCTGTTAGAGATTTAGGATGCCTAGGCTTGTCTTGGTGGGCTTGTTTTGGGCTTTAATCATCGGCAATGTTGTCATGTGGCACCCTAAAACTTAACAACATGCCTCAGATGCACTCCGGAATCAGCACTGCATTATCAGTGCCCCCGTCTGAAGCCTCTTCTACACATGCACACACACACGTTCCCCACCTCCCACCCCCCTTGGTTTAAGTTCCATTTATCACACACATTCCATTCAAAGAGACATCCAGTTATCTCTATTTCATCACTTCCAAGAGGATCAGTTCAACTAAAGTGACAGTTCACATATCAAGAACTAACTTTTAAGTCAACAGCCAGAATGATAAGATAAAGCTTAAATTTCATAAAAACCCAATTAGAAGAACCAGGAAACAACATTCTTGCCAAGTACAAGTTTGCAGCTCTTAGAACTTTTTCTACGGATGCTACCTTCAAGAAAAATTTCAGCACCTTGCCTGCTCTTGCCATAAACTGGTATAAGTAGTCAATTACTCAGAACTCTACCACACTATGCCATGTGGAATCCAAAACAGCTAACCCAAATATAAAAACCTTATCAATCAGGTGCAATCTCTGCAGTTCCTTACCTTATTAATTTTTTCTTTGGGATGTGTCAGAAGTGCTGGAAAATGTGAAAGAGCTTCACAATTCAGAACTACCTGCGTCTGTTCATCGGTACCAGTGACAATGTTTCCTACAGCCCTCAGTGCAGCAGTCTGAAACAAACCACTTTCTGTTAAAGTTCTTTTAAAGATTTTTCTAGTTGAGCACATTCTGAGCACATACTTTCAAGCAGTAACAATTAAAAAAGCAAAAGGTTTTATGCAAATGCTGTCCCACAGAGGAAAATGTATTCTTTCAACTTCAACATGAACTATAAAAAGAAACCAGCTACTTTCTCTAGTATTACATTTTGAGCAACACTTCCTTAAAGTTATCCAAAAACTTACTTGCACTTTAACTTCTTGATGACTGAGAAGAGGAACCAAATGAGGGACTATTCCAGAGTCTATCACCATCTGGATCTGTTCATTGCCAGCATCCGTTAGATATGAGAGTGCCCAGACCGTATCTACCAATATCTAACAGTAAAAACATTTATTTGTAATTAGTACAGAAGTATCACAAGTCATACAAAAAATATAAATTAAAATATGAAATAATTATCATTGTGAAGCCAGAATTGATGCAATATGGCAAAATCCCACTTTGTTTCACAAACGTCATACATTCCACTCTACAGAAGTCTAAAATACAACTGCTGTTCACCCTGTTCTAGCTCCAAAGAACACACAGCGATTAAAAAACGGGTAAACCACTAGCTACAGCTCGCATAAGAGTAATTCAATTATATCTGCTCTTTTCATAATGTACTGGTGGACAATGAGATGTGAAAGACTCGCCCCTAAAAGGAAGATAAAGCCCTAGCAAATATTAAACAACGGACACTTGGCACTCTCAAGCCACTGAGCTGTACATCATATGGCATCAAGTTATTTTTTTCTTGACATTTCCCCACAAAATTTAAGAAAAGCTTTGATTTTTTTTTTTTTTAAATCTGATGCAGCAACACTTAAAACTGCATTCACACACAGAAAAGCCAATGTAAATAGCAGTAAATCTGAACATTTCAAGGGACAGCTTACAACAAAAACTGAACGAGCATTGTTTCAGCTGACAACTCCTGACTGATTCACAAATACAGCCATTTCAAGAAATTCAAATAAGCTTAATTTCACCTACTTATATACAAGAATTTAAATATGGTAATTACTGTGCAAACTTTAGTTAATACATTTAAACACATTTTGGTAAAGCAGTGTTGCCGTAGACGACTGAGCTACAACTTCACTAGGAACCAAAGAAGTAGCCTTAAAACAATTCTGACCTATGTTTAGGCAAAAAGCTGACCTATTTCATAGTTTCAGTAAAGTCTCACTCATTTTCTTCACTATTAAAATAATATAATATTCATATTTAACACCTTAGAAGTTACACCTAAAGCTAACATTTTACATATGCAGCAGACACTAATTTTTCTTTCATTTATGCTGATTTTCATCACAACCTCCAACTTGAATGTCAAATCCTGTATTTATCTGTAAATGAACATTCACGGCAATACAACTGAAACTGCATTTATTTTTAAGTGTAGGGGAAGAACATGCAAATAAGCACTTGCAAAGATACAGAGAAATAGCAGGTAAAAATCATAACTGATACTTAAAAATAAGCAGTTAAAGATATCAAAGTAAGTTTGCCATAAGGAAAGCAAACATCACAAATTAAATTTTATTTTTTTTCTTTATAAAAGAGTTAATTATGACAAGCTTTATACTTCAGCTGAAAAACTATACCAGAACACAAACCCAGCTCTAAGTGGTGTTACTTACATTTACATCTGTGTGGTGAATTAAAACACAGAGCGCTGGAAGGATCTATGGAGGAAAAGAAGCACCTGACAGTTATTTTTAAGGCAGACAGATACTCAACTTCAATCTAGTTACACTGAACAGTGAGTTCACTCAGTCACCTCCTGAATGGTTTCCATCGGCGGAGGAGGATCTTTGTGACGGCACAAGTTGACCATGACCCAAGTAACATTTCTTAAGAAAGTTATGGGAATAGATGGGCTGATGAAGGACAGCAGTGGTTTCACTACTCCAAGACTAATAACATAATCTCTACACTGGGGTCCATCACCTGTTTAAGACAAAGAACGATGAAGACAAAGATCACCCCATGCCATTCACAAGAAGTTTAACTTCTACACACTTAAAACTTCAGTTATTCAAAACACATACAAAGGTAAAGAATATGGGCCTCGGAAAGATGCATATAAACATATGGAGAGAGATACGTATCTCCATAGATGTATCTATCATAAAGACACTTGTATAAAGCTTTGGTAGGACCTGGGGCTGCCTGCCTAATTCCTTCGTTTGGAACGACTCATTAAAAACAGCTAAATTATTAGCAGAAAAGCATTCCATGATTTATAGCAGATGTATGGGCTGGGGTGGTGGTGGGCAAGGGAAAAGGTGTGGTAGACAATGCCAAACCACCAGGAACAGTTGATAGCCCAGTGTATTCCTGAAGAACCTTTCACAAAATTAATAATCAACCCTAAACCATGCCAACAGTAGTCCAAAATTGCCTGAAAACAGATATTGTCATCTTTGTATCTGAAAGGTAAATCACACTTTTCATCACTGCCCAGGTATCACTACGGTTGTCTCAAAAGCAGCACCGGACTTGTGCTGCACACATGTATCACTAACAGCTTCTGGCAGTGACAATACTGCGCATTTTGAGGATTTGCTTCTTAAGAAGGACTAGGTATTTCTAAAATATCAGATTTTCACAATCTCAGTATGTCAGCTTCAGTATTAGTCCTCAAACACTACTGACATAGTCAGGGCTCTAAACCACAAAGCTAAAACTTACACAAGAAGAGGACAAATCAAATGAAAGCTCAAGTGATCACAACTTATCTAGAATTCACCACAGTGTACGTAAGCTCAGTCAAAATTTCAGAACTCAACGCAAAACAGTTTTTATTTAAAAAGCCTGCGTGTCTGTTTGGCAGTAATTCCTTTTCCCGTACCTGGACTGAGAGCGTGTATGCAGGCACGTGGGTTTGGGCGCACACCATCAATACACCACTCGGAAAACAGGAATAAGTTAAGAACAGGGTAATTGCCAGTCTAACAGCTGCCTTTTGTCTCATAGTTGAACATCTCCAAATTCTAACACACAAAATCCTACCTAGTTTATTCATTCAGTACCAAAAGGAGCTTAGAAGCTTTTAGTGGCAGGAATAACACAAACCTATGATATTTCCTAAAGCCCACACAGCTTGCTCACAAACATTTTGATGAGGTGAATGCAGCAGTCTCAGAAAAAGTGGCACAGCATCTGAAAGATACAAACAAAACCCCGCGCAATTGTTAAGAAATACAACTCACAAAAGAATAGTTCACATAATTAGCTCTTAAATAAAATCTCAGTACTGCACAAAGAATTTTTCTCCTCTTTAAATATCGGTCAACTTTACTAACTTTCCAGATGATACTGAAATAGAACATACTGTAACAAATCTTCCTTCATTGCACTTTCCCAGAGAGCTTGCACTTCAGAATATTATGAAAGTAACTCTTGAAATAACCTGACATTTAATTTGTCTGCAAGTCTCACAAGTTTACTGAAGCTTGTCAGGACTCCAAATTTAGTTATATTTCTTGAATTCAGAAATTCCGCGCTAAGTTATCTGTCAGAACCAACTGCAAAGTAGTAACTGTTTAAGACCAACCTCACCCATTCAAATTAGCCAACTTAAGAGTCAGTAGGTACACATCTACACTGACTGGTAACGCAGTGAGAGCAAAGTACAGGGGTTTGATTTGTTTCAATCTTACTTATTTATGGGACCCTATATCCCCCATCACATCTTTACTAGTAGTGAAGTACGCGCCAGCTGCTGGTCCCAGCACACGCACGAAGCCAACTACTGCGGGACCTTCTGCACACACTGCCAACGTGGAGCTCCAGGCAGCACTTCAGTGCGTAACATCGCCTGCGGCTCTACAAGAGGAAGCCTGGTTGATCAAGCACACCAAGCAGACATGCAAGGTAAACTGCACCAGCAGAACTCCCGCTGCCGATAGATGCGCTACTAAGCGCCAAGTCACTGTGTACTTCTCCCTGGTATTTCCAAACTCTGCAGTGAGTGCCTTTCGATAACCGTTATGAAGGTAAGTGTACAGCAACAGCAGCTGTTTCGACAAATCTAGTCATCTTGGCCTCCCAAAAGCCAATACAGACACAGTCCTCAATGTGAAATCTCCTCTTTTGTGACTAAGTTCTGACGCTACTCAATTTGAGACCCGTGATCTAACATACCAGAATAACCTAAATGATCACCGCAGAAGAAACTGTCTCAAATGCTACTGCTATGTATGTGACCAAAACCAACCAACCAACAAAAATGGTCAACTGACTGACTGAGCAGTAAGAAAGGGATTCAAAAGTCAACACACCAAATTCCACAACTGCTATCAAGGCAGCCGCTTTTCTACCCTATGTTGGTGTCAGGCAGGAAAATGCTCCCAATATTTAGAACTAAAGCTAAGCCAATGTTTCAAACACATTCTACATGCACCACAGTCGGATAACTGATCCTTATTTTATCACACCCAGCACTAAGGAGCTTGCTGATGTTATTTGCTAATGACAGTTTATGTTGCAAGAAACACTCATTTACTTTAGATCACATATTTCATGCGAGGCTGATATTTTTAGTTAAGACTCTATCAGTGTAAAACACTTTTTGCTGGAGAAATAATAAATCACAACAGATTTCTTATTTCCTACTAAATAAAGGTATTTTACAATGCTTGTATGCAAGGAGCAAAAAACATCCCCAGCAAGCATATTAACAAGTACTTTTGGAAAGATTACAACAGACCTTTTTCATAGAAATAAATCATTACAAGAAAGAAACCATACTTTCATGTGACAGCTATTAAATTGGCTAATAGAGTGCATACATGCAGATCTACCCAAAAATGAGAGATCATCACTGAAAAAAAATAATTACTATATTTGGCACTCATCTTCAATCCACTGATAAGCTAGATTTAAATAAAAAGAGGTGTCCTAAGATCAGAGGTGTGGGACAGATCATATATTCATTAGGTTTCCAAAAGAAAACTCAGGATGCAACTGAGGAAGGAAGATGGAAAAAGGAAAGTTAGAAGTATTAGCAAAGATACATACTATAACAGTCAAATTCAAGCTACAAAATTAACGGGCTCTTAACACTGAAAGTTTCTAAAAGCAAAGGGCAACGGATCCTGCAACCAATGCAATCTCAAAACATACGTTCAATTAAAAACATCCTTTAAGCTGAAGTCACCTGCCTTAAATTCCTTCATATCTGCTGTGAAGAATTAACCTATTTTTCCAGTTAAAGATTTTTGAAACACACCCAGCCATTTAACAGAGGAGACGGTGCTAAGAACTTTCTTATGAATACATATTTTTTCCAGAATATAAAGGAAATAATATACAGTTTGTGAGAAGCCTATTAGCCCCACCAACAAAAAAGAAACAATCTTTGATCACTGAAGCGGAAAAGTCAGTCCGGGAATATACGTAACAAACCCTGACATTTCAACACTTAAACACCACCACGCATCTTAGACACTGTACTCACTACATTGAATACAAGTTGCAAGCAGTTCTAAAGGAACTCAATATACGATGGTTGTGGTGGTAGGAAATACATACAGACAAAAAAGATCAAGCATAATTCTGTGTCTCTTTGTTGTTGGAAGCACAGCATGTTTAATGGTATCAGCAGCAGGCGCTGCAATACAACACTGATTCCAACCATCAAAGCTACTGGTATCTCAGGTAATCAAAGTTTTGTGGATTTTTTTCTCATTAAATTTTAGGCAAAAACTTGTTTTACTGTAGGTTTGATTCTTCCATAGGTCTCAAAAAGCTCTGCCATTTTATTCACTCAATTCAAAAAGCCTGCAGACACTTCTACGTAGTTCTGCTTTACCAACAGAAGTACTACTTCAACTCAGGACATGTTTATAGTACAGGAGAAAGTTTGCTTTGCTGGTAGCTCAGATTCCAAGTCCAATAACAATTCCTTTCCATGCTTCAGATTCCTCAAAATATGAAGGACAGCATTTTTTCTTCAACTTGATTTTGGAAGAGAGTTCGATGTCAGGCACCCTCTGGACTTGGTCCACATCTTTTCCTCCCTCTTCACAATAAGATGGGAAATCCTTCGATGGGAGTTTTTTTTAGTTGGGTTTTTTTTTTGGTTGGTTTTGTTTCAAGTTTTTTGTTGGGCTTTTTTTTTTTTTTTTTAAGTTTGAAAACTGGAAACCAGCAGATATCAACTCTGCTAAAATAGTGTGAGTTTCCAGAAGAGATTACTCACCATTAGGAAACCCAACTGAATTTAAAATCTGAGAAAATGAAGAACAAAAGCAGGCGTGCGGTTCAAGCGATGCTGCTTGCCAGAAGAGGTAGAACATCTGGCAGGAGACTTCGCGGGCAGGTCCTTCAGCGACGTGCCTGTGATTGACAACTCAATTTCAACCATCCTGGCTATCGCATGAAAGGACCAACCCTAACATGTGGATTGGTGAACATGCTTGAGATAGAGAGGAACAGGAGTGTGGATGCTCTTTACAGTATCATTCAGACGATCTTATTTTTGTGGAAGCTACAGTGCGTGCTTTATCAATGAGCAAATACTGTTGGACTTACTAGATTGAACTACGGCCTGTGTTTGTTCAGAGGTTCCAGAGGCAATGTTTGTCAAAGCCCATGCAGCTTCAAACTGTAAAGAAGGACTGCAAAGTAAGAAAAAAAAAAAGTTATGTTTGTAACACGAGTTTTCAAATCAGATGCCATAGGCACATTAGCTAAATACCAAGAATTCTTGCAACGATTAAACATTTTGAGTTTTAGAAATACTCACTTGTCATCTCTTTCAAGACAGTGCACTAAAATAGGTAATATTCCTGATTTTATTAGATCGTCAATTGGTGGATTGCGATCACTGGAAAGCAGCTTTCTGTTTAGGAAAAGGAGAAAACACAAGACTTAACAGATAAATCACACAATGAGAAGTCATGACTGGAAAGAATCTCTGGAGGTTTAGTTCAAACTTCTGCTCAAAGCGGGATTATTGCTGACACTAGATCAGGTAAGTAATGAGTTTCAGAAACCTCCAAGCACAGAGATCCAAAAACCTCCCTGGACAAACTGTTCCAGCGCTGCACTACCTTCTGGGCTGGGAACTTCCCCCTCGCCACTGTTTCTCTCATAGTATCAAAGACCAAGCAGGATTTGTTTTCTCCACTTCAAGTGAAAATAACTCATCCCCAAAACTGAAGTTACTGAACTACTGAAAAACTGAAGCATTGAAAAACTGAAGCCATTTACATTCACTGCCCATTTCAGCTGCCATGTTTTCTCTGACTACTTCTGAAGTTTATTACCAGTGAGTAAAATAAAGATCAGTTACTCAGTTACACCCTCCTGCAGCGTCTTCCTCCTCCACCCAACAAGGGAGGAAAGGAAGAAACTTGTTTCTTCTTTACGAGAGATAAAATGTCAGAGAGCAAGGACTCACACGGTACCACTGCAAAGAACAGAAGTGTACAAATTTGTTTCAATTTTTAATCCCTATAGTTTCACCTTTCTGCAGCAAAGGAATTAAATAGAATGAAGGAAGTTTCCTGGAGGGGACAACTTGGTCTGCTGCACCAAATTTTTACTAGCAGTAGGAAGGGAGATTATATACAGTCATCTCTTCATATACCAGCCTATTCAGGAACACGTGAAAGGCTTGACAGAACACAGTAACTAGAAATCAACTTCCCACCACTGCTTTATCCTGAAAGGTATCACTGCTGTGTTAAAGGGGGCAACATAGGGAAGGAAAAGAGACAGCCTGGAAAACTAAGCAACAGGGAGTGTTTTAAACACACAGATTACATGAAGACTCTTGTAATAATCAGATGTGCATTTTCAACTTCCAAGTAAGTAAAGCAGACTCCTTGTAGAAGTCAAGACAATTTACATCTACAAGCTTATAAAAATTAAGGAACAAAAGTGTACTTACAGAATCTTAATACTGATTTTTGGTCAGTGACAAAACAATCACAGCCTATTCACAGACCACCTGCTCAAACAGGTAGAACTCTACTACAAGAATCAGTTAAAACTTCAGGTTTGGGGGGTTTGATGGTTTTTGTTTGGTTTGGGTTTTGCTTTTTTCTTAAGCACTTCTGATCAGCTTTCTGTTCCTCATATTCCAGCTGTGTGTTTTGAGGGTTAGACTTAGGTTTTCCTTCCTGTTCCAGCTTCAGACCAAAGGACAGTACAGATTCAAGCAAGACTGAAAAGCATTTGTCTTCACATCTAAAATATACTTAAATTCCTTTCCAATAATGTAAACTGTACTGCTTTAATTTTAAATCAGTTTTCAATTTTAAAAAAATAGTTATATTGGTAAGAAAATCCACATGGATATTCCCATTTCATTTTAAATCAGGCCTGATTTAGTGTGCTTTACTCTAACCAGGTTTAGATCAGCTATAGTAAATCGGGTGCTCTACATGATGCTACCATGAACTGATGAAACTTTTTAACGAAGGCAAGTTGTCCAATTGAAATGGACACAGAAACAGTTCTCTCCCCTATCAAAGACATTAACTCCCAAAAGTCAAAGTGACTTCCAATTCACCCGATTTCGCTTCGATCTGGAATTCTTCTCTTGCACTTGAATCAATCCCCTCAACCCGGATGGTAAACAAAGTTGTAGCTTTCCGCTACAACAACAAAAAAACCACCCAGTAGTTTGCGGAACAGCAGTTAAAGACTAAATTTATGCAAGCAAAGTTCATAAGAGTATTTTAGGATCACTTATTGAATATATACAACTACACAGAATTCCTCTTAAAGTGAAAAGTGGTTTCAGTGGCCTAATCCATGACAAAACTAGAAATAGGATTAGACCAGTTCTTTCTGTATTTAAAGCTGAAGACTTTACAGTCCTGCTAATTATATATTTTACTCTACTTGTGAGAATCATCAAGTATTGCACAGAGAATTTTTTATTTATACATCACGAAAATCCTGACTACTTAAAAAACCTAGGTCTTTTGATCTTTTTTTGTAAAGTTCTATTTACCAAGTTTTCTTTTTTTTAAAAATCAGTAAATGACGTACTTTTTCTAGTTAAGCTAGAGGACATTGTCTGAATTTAAGACCATGAAAAAATAAGAATAAAAATAGTATATTTGAGAAAAGTGTGCTTACCTTGCAGCCTGCACAGCACTTAACTGTATACCCTGGTTGTCACTTGAAGCATTCTAAAATAAAAGAGAATTTAGACTTGTCACATATTTGTCACTATGGCATGAAGAATGTTCAAACAATTTTTATTTTTTTTTACCTGCACTATTGCCTCCAAAGAAGTGTTTTGCTAGAAAACAGAGACAAAAACAGTTAGAAATTAGAGATGTCTTTTAAGTACATAAAAAGACATGCTTGTGAGTTAAGTTAATTCTTACCACTCTAAAGTCTCCATCTATGTCAGAATCTTCACAGATATCTTCATGGGGAACATTCCTCCTCTTTAGAAGATGCTCATCTCTTTTGTTCTTAAAGAGAAAAAATGATTTAATACCTTTAAAAGTTTGATTTAGGGGGTGTGGAGGTGTTACAAAGGGAATAGAGGCTTCAGTTCTCAACAAGCATCATAAACATGCTTTCACTGATACTGTTAAAATTTCCAACACTCAAGACGTTGAAAAGGGCTGCAGAGAAGCACATTTTGGAAATCACTTCTTCCTAGAAAAATCCGCTATTCGACTTTATCTACAGCAGTAACTATTTTTCCTGGAAGTTTCATGTGCACACATCCATCAGCACTGACATTACAACCTATTTACCATTATTTATAGCAACACAAGGCAATTCCCAGAGGCTAGGTTTCTGTTCATCCCAGAAGTAAAATAATTCAAGTTATGATTACTTTTCTTAAGAGCTAGTTTTCCGAAAATTCTAAACACTTATCTTCACACAAACTCTTCCACTCTTATGCACTGAACTACTGTTTTGGAAAAGAAAATAGCTTTCTGTCTACAAATTAGCAGGCACATCTGATTTTCAAAGGAAAAAAACATCAGATTTTTGTAAGTTTTTAAAACTAAAAACCTCACTGAAGAAGCAGCAAGAATTATTCCCTTCAACAAACTACAAATAAAATTCAATTTTTCAAGACAAAAACTATGGAACTTCCTAGTACCAGGTATGGCAGCTTTAGAACTTCCTTCTAAACCGAAGTACAGACTTAGTAAAGACAAACAGATAGTTTAACAATGGTGTTCTTGGTGGACTGCAGAAGAACACACAACAGTATCTACTTTGGAGTTTTTTGTTTGGTTGGGTTTTTTCTTAAAGCCTTTAACAAAAATGCTAAAATTTTACTGGAATACCAACATTGCCAAATCCCATTTGGTAAAAATAATGCTAGGTCACCTCACCTTTCTCAACTCCACAACAACTTCATTTCTTTGTCTTCTCATAGTCTGAAAAGAATGAAGATCAAAATACATTATATTCTGAATGTAGACCAAGTAATTTAAAAAGTTCTTACACAACTATTTTTAAGTTCATGCACTTCATAACAGTACTTGCACACACAGCATTTAAGTTTTATTATAAAAGTAGAAATCCAACAGGAAATGGAGATAATTTTATTGTTTCTGCCTGTATTATTTCATAGTAAAGCAGAGCTTCCTAGGTCTTCATGTTGAACAAAAAAGGGTATATGGAATCAGGTAATAAACAAGAAGTGTCTTTTATCAAAGGGCAACGTTGAAAGGAGTTGTGCATAAAACAGCAGCACCAAAAGCATAAACACAATGGCAAACTGACAGAAAGCATACTAAGTTTGCCCAACATTTATAACCTTTTCTTGATTCAAGGCTTTTTCTTGGAAAAACTTGAACACTAAAGCCGAAGCCAAGCACAACTGCCTATCTGCACACCTAATTAAGACCTAGCATCTCTTACTTCCTCAGGTTAGCGGGGGAATCTGGCGATTCCCCAGGCAGACACACAGCTCCTGGGGTACACTACCAGACCTGCCGAGCTGCCAGAAAGCAGCAAGGAGCACAATCCATTCCCAACAGGTAACTGCCACCATACAGCTACGCTGGAAAACAGAGGGTGAACTTCAGATTTTGCAGGTGATCCTTCACCTAAACAAAGTACAACTGCAAAAGCAAAAAGAATCTCAATAATGTAATTCTTTGGAATAAACAGATCTGGACAACACCAGGCTCTTTTCTGAATGATGCCCACCAGGCTTCTCATAGAAGTGCAGCACCCTAAGTGCACCCTTCCAGACACAAAAGGTGGGAAAGCTCCACAGCTCTCGCCCGCCCAACCTCTACAGTGCTACTCATGTCTCCCAGATATCTGAGTAAACTTACAGATTTCACACATTTGTGATATGCACACACTTCTATTACTGTATGAAACACTACTGGCTTTGTGGAATAGCTTTATAAACAAGTTTAAACTAAGAGACTTAGTAAGCAAAGCTGAGTTACAAAAATATGATTTATAAATGAAAACCACAAACCCCTGGCATTGTAAGAGCAGTATTTGGGGTTTTTTGGTCATTTTCTCTACAGCTCCCATGGAGAGCATTCAGCAAAAAAAAAAACAAATGTAAATATACATAGATTGCTTTACTGCTGCTTGTGTTACTATTGTGCAAAGTGAAAATAATAATAATAAAAAATCAGCGTATAGTGACTTTAGTCTGTACTTTGAACTTTACAGTGAATGAGAATAGCAGAGTTAAAAACAATTGCATTTTTATTGTGATAACCATTCACAAGCCCAGAGAAAGTTTGAAAACCCAGAGCACAAGGGACCGCATTAACACAGAATACAAGGAAAAGGAATGGCTAAGAGACCTTCTGAACAGCAATAAGAAACAGCTCTGAAGATAAGGATTAAAAGCTTGACTTTCGGGAGCATAATTATTTTTATCAAAAGGAATGTGCGTTCCATCAGAATCAAATTTCCATCCCTGAGCAAGAAAAAGAAACGGACAGGAAAGGAGGCCAGTGGAAAAGAGATGGTTCCCCACTGCTTCAGAGGTAGAACTTTTCATCGCTTGAGGACCAAAATGCTGTTCATCGCGAGAAAAACAGGCAGAGGAAGAAAAAGCACACCCCCACAACGATAGCTTCCTGCTATATAAAAGGCAAAGTACACAAGCGTACCTAATGCAGCTGCAGCACCTGCAACGACTAGATAAGAGCCATAATAAGCAAGTACAGACTGTCCCACACTAAAAAGCACCAAAGCAAGTTTCCAGGAAATATGCACATCTTTACAGAATGTTCATTCAACTGGTCAATCAAAACTAGAATTAATAATGCAGTAATGCAGCTTTTTCAGTTTTAAACCTATAAAAAGCCATGTCTGCTACATGAGGTCAACCGTTAACACTGAACACTATTAGTATGCAGACAAACTTTATTCCAGTGCTAGGGATTTACTCTGCATAGCTAGGTAAGCTTTTCAAATATTTCTCAGAATTCTTCAAATGGTAGTAAGAAACTCACAGGTATAATCTCTAAAGACAGGAAAAAATATACTTTATTATTAAATCTTTATTAACACTTTTATGGCCAAATAGGTATGCTCTGAATTAATACTTGTAAGTAGAGAAATGAGGGTTTAATATTTTGTAGTAGCTCAAACTCAAGTTTCCACACTGACACAAAACGGAAAAAAGTTTCTCCAGCAGCTATCTTCCTACACGTGCCTTTGTTAAACACCTGATTACAGACTACTGGCATTTGGCAGCTTATGCTTCAGCTCTCCAAAGCGTGCATCACTTGATGGCCGGGCAGCCCACAGCTGCACACACCGCAGGATGCGCACAACTGCACGTTAGCAAAACGTAACTGGAGCCCAGGAACGTGCAGCCCAGGAACCACCAGCGAAGACACGCATCCCACCTGAATGATGAACAGTAACTCTGAAGAACAGAGATGAAGGCAAGAAGCATTCAACAGTCATTTATCTGCGCTCAAAATGCTGTTCACTTCCTGGAGAAGCTGACACACTACTGGGTATCACCCACCATTTAGGGGCTTTGGAAAGATGCTGCAACTTTACCACTGACTTATCTGCTACAGGCTCCGGCTGTCAGCCTGTACTGTAGTATTCAGTGTAGCTTCTCCAAAGTCTGCTAACCTGGTGTATTCAAAAAGAAAATAAAATGAGGAAAACACCTCATAAAAAGACTGCAGAATTGTACCAAGCGCCTCATGATCTCTCAAGACTGTTAATTAACCCCTTCCCAACCCACAACTCTTACTGCAACCTAACAAAACAAGCGTACCTACAGAAAAGCTGTACTGCAAGGATGATTCTTCTTGCCCCACTTCAATAATGACAGTTCTGGTCACAGAAAAGCTGTTGCTAACCAAAAGCAAGACCCAAGGTACATTTTCAAGTGGCAGAAGATTGAACTGCTGGAACACCAACTATAAAGGGGCATTAAGCTGTAAAGAATATTAAAAAGTAATAGTTACAATGACTGGGGAGCCCAACAGGAAATGTATTCCAGCTCAGGTGGCAACACACCTTCAGGACAAACATACGTGCAAGTGTGCGTGACAGACATACAGGGAGCAATGAGTGGGATCAAAACAAAAACTCCACAAAAAAAAGCTCCAGACATGCTATTTAGAAGTTTGACTTGAAAAATCATATGTGCACCTTATCAGGCTCAAAAAATCCTGTAACTTCATCAGCACTCTGCTGTAACAAGAAGAATGTTGCCCCTGCAAACAAAAGTTGACAGACCCTTGGTTTTAATTCCTGCCTGCTTGTGAAGAGGACCTGCCTACCTTGGACTCAGAAAAGCCTCCACGTGATAGACAAGCAACCAAAGAAGTCACTTTTAAGAACAATTTACCGAAATAGGGCTCCACTAAAATAATTTGCTGTGTAAACAGCAGCTGGTCAACAAACTAGTTATTACTGGTCAACCTATCACTGCTCCTCCCCCTAGGAAAAGAAAATGCACAACAAATAAGAACTGAAGCTAGTTCTGTCAAAGAGTTCCACAGCATCATCACCTCAGCCTAGAGACGGAATGGATAGCTTGGAGAAACTAAAATGACAAACGGACTCAAGATTAACCAGTGTTGTCTTTGGAAAACAGCTCAAAGGGCAGAAACCTAAAGTATAACAGTCTCTTGGCAGATGGCACTGTAAAGCCCTTCTGCTCTGTAGAAGATTTGACTTGGTTGTTAGACTTCTCTCAATCAGTCAGTTCTCAGCTTGCACTAATACAACTGTGATCAGGAAACCAATCTCAACTTAGAAGTTTCTAGATACAGAATTCAGAATGGTCCTCAGAAAGTGTTCCAGTTTAAAAACATGCATCACTTCAATACAAATTCATGTGGCGCTCTCTGTCACTGGATCCTGTTCTTCATTTGCTACATCGAAAAATCAAAGGATCAAAAATATTTGTCAGCTTATGACTGCTACCCTTCCATCCTCTTTTTTTTTCCCCAATTATATTTAACTTAAGTTTTATCACAAGGGCTATTTTCTGACCATTAGTCATTACCGAGCCCTTCAGCTTATCATTAAAATCTTGCGTTAGCTGATGCTTGCAGGATCCCAATACATTCTAGTGTTTTTCACAACACCACCAGATACAGAAGAAGTGTTCTACACTCCATACTCAGGAACAGCTCCGACCTTTCTAAGTACACCAGCATACATCTGGAGCTTGTGCTCAGCGAGTATATCCTGATCCCTCTTCTACTTTTCTCTGAATCACTGCTTCTCAGAAACTCAGACCCTATCACGCACACAGCCTGTTTTTACTGTTTTGCAGGGTGGGTTGGGTATTTTTTGCTATTATAAAACATTTCACTCAAGTAGCTCTGTTTACACATCAACAACAGGAAGGTCTGACAGTATGCAAATGATAGTGGGGCTTTACCCATTCCTCTCATTCTAGTGAATGGTTTCCAAGGCACGTTGTTTCGGTTGCGGAACTGCGAAGGCAACAGTTACTTTAAGGCAGAGCTGCTTGAGCCATCCTTGCTTCCTAGAAAGTTGCTACTCTACACTACACTGGTCTGGGATTCAAAATACAAATAAAAAAAGGGGGTGGGGTGTGTGTGCAGAAACAGAGTATTATTTACCTCCAAACCACTTTGTGAACTGTATGGTGCTTTCATTTTTTTTTAAATGCTACTTACTATGGCCCTGTGCACAGACTGCTTACTCACTACACGAGCTAGTCAGAAAGCACCCAGTCTGCAGACCCCCATTGGAGAAAACTAGTCTGTAATCCAGAACATCTACTGCAGTGACCACAGCAATGACCAAGAAACTTTGTCTTGTCGTTCACAGGTAAAAGGCACTGAACTGCAAAACAAGGGAAGAACCCATCAAAGATACACACAAGTTCATATTTGGATTTGGTAAACACCCATACTCTTCACATTCCGTTTAATCAAGTGATTTAGGCCCTCTTCCAGCCATTACTTCCCTCCTATGCTAATGTTGACTCATTTGCAGACCGGAGCAATGAAGTCTACTCTCAAGATCACGGATAAAAGCACTATGGGATTTTAAAGCCAACACAATCTCTACAAGACACCACCAGAAATCATATCTCAGCAACTTTTCCCCCTTTAGAATTATAATGGGATTCTCAGTTACAAATAAATAAATAAAAATCAGTATGACATTGCACATTCTGTCATTCCAGTTTTTCCTGGAGAAGCTGTGCGTGCCAAATAAAATGCTTTATACAAACAAGTATCTCAATATGATTTTTCAATGACAAAATGGATAAGCCTCACCACAGAACTACAAGTCAGCTTAAAGAAACCTATTTTTAACTAACTCGGTCAGTGAAATTCCTGCCCTCCTTCAGTTCCTCCATACTTGAAGCCCAAGCAAACTATTTTGTGTAGGATACAGAAAAGGTTGAAAAGCTTCTATCTATCTGTGACACCCAGCATATCTCAAACATATTGTTAGCATTACAAGTCCAGTGAACGCTACTGGCAACTCTTAAAATGTTGACATCGTTGATCTTAAAACACCTAGATTCAGTGGCTGCTCCAACATTCGTCTTGAAGTACCCTGCATTACAGTATTATCATCATTCCACATCACGCGTCTCTCAATTACGGAGCAGAAATATCTATTGGACACTTCTCCTGTGCTGGCACTATTAAAGCAGTTCTTAATCTCTCACCCAACCACGGAGGCAAGTCAGGGAAGAAAAGGCCAGCAGAAACTCATCAGTTTCTTCCAGTATTTTCAGAGAAATAATATGCATGAAATATTTTTTTATTTCATTTCAGAAAACCCAGCAGGCAACAATCACCAGGAGAAAAATGAAATGTTGAATCACCCAGTCAAACAAAACAAAGCAAACAAAAAAATCCACCCAAAATCTTTTCAAACATTCCCAGAAGCCAGGCTACACTCAAGACCCCTAACATGCAGCAGGACTAAACAGCAATTACTCAAACACAAATTGGCCATAAAACTATGTCTACTGCAGAAACAATGAACAATTTGCACCTACCCTGGTCTCTGTATAGCAAAGATTAGTATTCAATTATAAAGTCCACGCTACCAAAAGTAAAAATAAATGTTGGAAAGAAAGCTGGGTATCATCACAGCCGTACCCACAATAAACAGAAAAATCAGCTCATCTTTTCTTATTCAAGAAAAAAAAAAAAAAAAGCCCAAGTAAAACCTGTTCCTCATTGAAGACGCAAGATGAAAAAAGTTAACTCAACCAGCTTTCCTAGTAGATAAGCATTTGCACAGTTTTATAGAAGAGTCCAGACAAGCACTTAAGTAAGGTTTGGGGTTTGGATGTTAAGAACATGAGTGCGACCACTTCTGTGGTTCTATAAGGCTCTGTGCTGTAACACATTGATTTTTTATTTTTTTTTCCACAGCTCTAGCAACTCTTAAATCTTGGAAGACTTTAACAGAATGCTGCATGTACTGGACTAGAAATCTAAACCACTACACAGATATATTGCCTTAGTATTAGTTACAAATTATTGTTCTCACAGTACAAACTCTTCTGATATTAAAAAGTTTATTACACTATGTCTTTAAGCAGTACTATAAATAAGAAAAAAAGGAAGTATTTTATATTTCTGGTCACAATGAATCCCTCTATTCCCAGTGTCACCACCAATCTATCACCTTAAAACACATGGCAGGAATTGTTTACAACATAACATGTCCATGCATGCATGTTTACCCAATGCTTGAGCATATGAAGGAATTTTGTTAACATCTTATGTAAAACAGGTGTGTGTGGTTTGGTTTTTCTCCCCCCCCCTTTTCAAGGCCTGAATTTATATTTTTAAAATCACACAGTTAAGTACTGGAAAATTAAAGTCCAACTTAACTCAGTAAGTATCCAAAAAGCTAAACATACGCTTTGCACTTTAGGAGACAAAATGCAGGAAATTGTTTGTCTTTTGTTAGATATACAATAACCTTCTGTGAAGATGTAAGACCTGGAAGGTGAGTACAATGTGACAGCAATGTAACTGTCAATGGACAGATCTGAGCAACATGGAATCACGTATGTACCTTTTTTTTTTTTAAGTTTGTAATTTGCAACATGGCAACACTTCACAGCCTCTAGAAGTATCTATTAATTTGGAATTCACTAAACCTAGAGTGATTTATTCTTTGTCTGCTGATGGCAAATGGAGGTAAAGTGTCATGGAAAAGAAAAAAAGACAGCAGTTTTGTAAAAGAAACTGATGGCTAAATGCACTATTTCAGCAGAGATAAGAAGGGGGGAGGAGTGAAGGAGGTGGGAGGAGGGAAAGGGAAAGAGATAAAGATCAAATGTTGGCTTCCTATGTGAAGTAAATAGACATCTTTCTGCTAAAAGCAGCACAGGAACACAGGTGTTATGAACTAACTGAACACTCATTAGCAACTGTTGCTACCATAGAATACGTGGCTATAAGTGGACTTCACCAACATCTCTCACACTAATGAAAAATGTGATGTGTAAGCAGTTAATAAGCAAGAATGAAAGCCATAAGCCTGAGCTATTGTATGAAAAATAGCCATCCATGGTAGTTATTTTCGGTACCAAGCATATGTTCCAGGATTTGTTGGATAGATATCAATATCTAAAATTTAACATGGCCTAGCAGTGGTTTTTTCACTGCGTAGAAGACCATTTAAGTGCATCAGCAAATTCAAAAAACATTGAAGAGAATACCTGCTTCCTGATACACACACACGTGTTCTTTTTACTTGCATGTGTTCATCTTGAACCTCCCCTACTTCAGCTAACTTACCTTAAAACTCAGTATGTAGGCACCAAAGGAGAGAAAACGCAGATGAATTTCAACCTGTATTTTCCCATTAATACCATTTTTTACTATGACAGCACATGCTTTACTGTGCACCTTCCTAAAGATGCCTTTCTTGTACAGTTGTCTATTCAATGATAACAAAATAATTTATAGAAAAAAAACAAATTAATATCCCGGGCAAGTAGTTATTTACAAAGCTAACAAACCTATTAGCAAACAGCACAATCACTGCAGTAGTTATTCCCACTTCCAGCATTTTTGGCATTACCAAACTCTGTACATAACTGAATAATAAACTGTTTTATCAATATACTTGGATAAGTTAAAAATTGAGGTGTTATTAACTTCTGAATTACCCAAATTGGAAACTTGGCAGGTGTTTTTATGAATGACTGCAATATAAATGCATCTTTTACTTTTGAAAAAGAAATACCGTACAATTGTCTTCACATGAAAGAGTAGAATATTATGCTAATCACAGGGACACATATTGAGGCTAATGAAAAACAGAAATGAGAATGCTGAAGTCCATTTCTTGATCAGAACCCTGACAATATTACAATGCACAGGTTTCCTCAATCAGCACTCCCGGCCAAGTGTTTATGGGTGAGGATTGATACCTAATTTTAAGATCTGAGTATTTACTAAGGAAACCCGAAGTTAATTATCTCTTCTGCTGTGTTGAGGAGGCACCTTCACAGCTCAAATAATGTATGTAGCAATCCAGCCACCAAAAAGTTTAGAGGCTTTATGCTACAAGCCACAACTGTTTCCACACTCAACTAATTAAACAGTAAAATAGTGATATTTGCCCTATGTAAGAAAATAAAAACGGTTGTGTTTTTTTTTTATAACAATCTTTACTACAAAGCGTAGGCAATAACTAATTCATTTATTCACTTGAGTGTCTTACAGCACAACACCCAACTGGGCCCTAATCCCTGACTCAGGCTTTTAAAGGACTACTCAGCGCAGAGAGCGCTTATTAAGTGCGAGCCAGAAATTAAGGTAGAGCCACGCGAAAACGCCACCGCTGCCGTAGTCGGCACAATACCGCGGCACCACCTCCCCCAACCCAGTGCCCGGACTGAACAACCCCCAGAAAAGCGCCCTAAACGCCCGGCCCGGCCCCAGCTCCCGTCAGCCGAGGGGCGGCGGGAACCCCCCGGGCCGCGCTGCGG
>NW_009648255.1:3036665-3054661 GCF_000708025.1 Charadrius vociferus
CCCCGGGGCCAACTCCCCCCGGTGGGTTTTTTTTTTTTTTGGAGAAGAGGGGGGATGTGAAGGGACACCCGAGTAGAGGGCAGGAGTGTTTGGGACGGGGCCTTTCCCAGTGTGACTGGGGGCACTGGGAGCCCCTTCCCCAGGAGAGCAGCCGCCGCCACTGCCCTGGGTGGAGGATGAAGGACAATGTCCTCTCCCTGCGTCACAGATGGAAAACAGGAATGCAGAAAAGCAAAATTTGGAGATTTTTTTTTAAAAAAAGAAACACCCACCAGAGGCCTGTGCTTTGCAAACAAGCTCCGCTTCCAGCCCATTTTTTGCCTCTTTTTTTTTATTATTTATTTTTTCCTGGGGAACCAGAGGATCGGGGAACCCCTTTAAAAAAAAAAAAAAACAAAAAAAGTGTTTGGTTTTTTTTTCTTTAATAAAACTGTTCCACTTGCGGGCGCAGAACGGCAGGGAGGGGGTAGGCGGGATGGTGTGGGAAGGAGGTGCTCGGGTCACCCGAGCCAGCTGAGGGGAGAGGAGAGGGGAGAGGAGAGGGGCGGCGTGCCGGTGCTCGGCGGGGTCACGCCTGTGAAGTTTCCGACAAGTACTTAGTAAAGGCTGAGCAAAAGGAGCCACTGCAGCTGTTACGTTTGGCACGGTCCGGATTTTAATCCAAACCGCTTTTCTTCACTAGATTTGGCCCTAAGCACAAGTGATTTTGGAAAGAGAAGGAAGTAGTGCACAGCAGCAGGTATTTTGGCAGCCTGTTTGGAGACACGGGTAAGCCCTCCTCGAGAATTAACATCATCCGTATGCAGATGTGCATGCAGGATTCTGATGTATTGTGCAATATGCTCATTTATGCTGCGCGGCAACTGTGGACCAAGTTTGCAAGCAAGACTCAGTGGGAATATTTCTGATAGGGATGATCAGCGTTGAGAGAAAAATTAATTTTCAGAAAGATCGGATTTCATGCATCTTTCTAGTTTCTTAGTGGGACAAAAAGAGGCCAAATTGGTTTATTTGGGTCCGAAATAGGTTGCTGTCATCTTTTGGACTCTGCTATCTCAGAATTTTTTATAGGCGAATGTCTTACCAGTTTGATGATGACAGTCAGGTTTAGTGGTGGTGGATTTTGGCCAGTACTAACTGCTGTAACTCAATGTCAGGTGATGTAGGTGGACACTATTTCCAAACTAATTACAAGCTTTCACCAGATAGGCTTCTCACGTTTCAGTGTAGTCATCAGTGTTATACACGCTTGTAAACTCCCTTGTGGGACTTAAAGCTTCCTTCCAGGGTGCTTTATCACAAGCGACGTTACCAATGTGTTATACAAACTGGTGAGCTGCAAAAAGTCATTCCTGAATTTGCACTGGGCACACCAGAATGGTGCCATAAAAATTCCATACATGTGCTTTGTTTGATCATAGCCGAAGACATTTTGTTTACACCAAATACTGTGACTATCAGAATATGTCCCTGTGTTTATTCAGGTAAATCCTAACTATAAAAAATTAGTTATCGGGAACTCACATCAGATAAAGTGTTGCCAGAGAGTTGTGGCAACAGAGAGACAGTGACTCTTCAGAAATACAAAAGAAATCTCCCATTCTAGAGCTTTTCTGTGATGTAGGTGATTAGATTACAGAAGGTTTCTGGAAAGGTAGAGATATTGACAATTGCCAGAATAAAAACCAATAAATTTACAAAATAGCTAGTGTTTTTTCTTCTCAAAGCTCAGTTGTTAATGCCTGACTTTGGGGCCTCAACTTTAACTTCTGAGGAAAATATGCTCAGAGTAGTACCTATCCCTTCCAGTCTTCCAGAATATTAGGGAAAAAAAAGCTGATGTCCAAACTGTTTAAACTAACCTAGTAAATTTTTATTGAAATGACGTAATGAGTATTGAAAGGAATATATAGATACACTTGCAGAGCAGAGGGGATGGTAGCTTTTTTTCTAATGCTATCCAGAACATAGTACCTCTGTGCGTAACTAGAAGCACTCACTGGAATCCACACTGCCCAGATCCTGCGTGTACTTTGTGTTTACTCTCAATGATTGGAAAATTAAGTCAGGAGTTGTGGGGATTCTTCTCTGTTAAGTCCTGTAAGTTGACAGAGCTCTCATTTCATCAGCGAGCTTACGATTTTCCATGATGCTTGTTGAGAAAAGTGAAAGCCGTGATGGGAGATGCAGTCTCCCAAGTGTGTAAACTAAGTCACTCAGAGATTTATGAATATCAGAAAGGAGAACTTAATTTGATTCTTTGTGAAAACATGAAGATGGTTATCTTTTAGACTAGGGGCTACCGGGTGTTTTATCTCCAGGACATGTCTCAGAGGACGAGGCTCCGTTCCGGATAGAAGGGGTTCTTATCAAGACTGAAACTGGCAGAAATCTGAGTCACCACAGCCACATCTGTTGCATGAATGTAGTAGTGATGTCACAGCAATATAGGTAGGGTAAATTAGTCAGGATTAATTAGTCCTGATGATATTCCATATAGTTATAGCTACTTGTCTATCGATATGTAAACCATTTTGTTCAAAGCTGGTGTAGGTACGGCAACCCCTTCACATTGCAGTATGGATGTGCAAAAAAGACTTTTTCTTGACATGGCTATTTACATTTTAGAAAGTAATGCAGTTTACCCATTTGGTAATTTTTAAGAAGCTACATAGAGAAAAAGAAAAAAGAGTGTCTCTTTAGCTAGTGCTCCTACTCATTTTGGTTGGTATCACAGTGCGGCTGCCTTAAGAACACGGGATATTATAAAAGTACAACCATACCAATATCATACCTCGCTGTTTCAAAATTATTGTATTTCAAATTGATGCTGTCATTTCAGAAGGAAGTCCGTGAAACAAGAAAAATATTAAAATATGTAAGAAGTAGAAATGTGTGAAGTCTGGGAAACAAGAAATTCTATCAGCGTGTTCAATTTTAAATTGGTTGAATAGAATTGACAGGTAGTTTCTCATTATAGCTTCTGCACTTGCTGTTTAAAGAAACGATCAGCAGGTAAAATATTTTACATTACCAAATTGGAAATCTCTTACATTTGCTATGGCTTTTGTTACGTTGAGTTTATTTTATAACCCTGTATTTACATCTGAATGGTTTGAATTAACTGAAGTAACTCTCTACTTTTGATTTAATTTTCAGACATATTTTAAGGCTGCTTCCTTTTGTGATTAAAGATTGTGTTGTATGTTTCACAGGGACATGCAAAATCCTTTGTATTTTTGATTCTCTGTCGTCTTTGAAATTGCCCTAGCTGAACATACCTATTGTAATCACGTAGTTGATAGGATGGAAATAGTATTACACTGGCACCCATGCTCTAATACTTTTTGATGAACCACAGCTTTTTACATAATAAGGGTATGAAATCCAGATAGAGAGAGCTAAAAATAACAAAGGTTTAACTAATAACTATTACAAGATGTGAAAATTCAGGATGCAGCACTATGAATCTCTTACTCTGACGGGCTCATCTGGTTGTACGTTTAATGTTCAGCTCCTGCTGAGGAAATTATGCACCAACTGGAGGAAATAAGAGAGTTTTAACAAGTAAAATTGTGCTGCGGTTTTATCTAAAAATATAAATAAAAGTATTGAAAAGTTACTTTTACATAATGGCATGAAGTCATTGGTCTCAAAATTGAAAGATATTTTACAGATCTGTCAATAATTTCTTGGTTAGTTGTAGTGTCACTTCGTATGAGGAATAATTTTAGTGTCCCTGAGAAATGCTTATGCAGAATGAGTTTTAAAATTTTGACGTCCCAAAAAGGTTTATTTGTGAGCAGTCTCTTAAAGCACAACTGAGGCTCTGTCTCAGCAGAACATGGTTATTAATAATTAAATAAAGACTCTAGTACAATGGTATTAGCGTGCTACATTACTGACCATGTCTTGAGATTATAACTAGTTAGGCTATGAAGGTAAAAAATATATATTGTCTAAGACCCAACCCAGAAGCTCATGAAAGGAAAGAAAAAAACATTTTGGTCCATTACTGCTCATTTTGTAGCTACCTTTTCCTTGTCTTTGTTAACCCAAACATATACATGCTCATCCCACCTCTACCACCTCCCACTGTCACCACGCTTAGCACTGACTGATTACGTAGCATATGGTTTGGGAAAGATGGCATCGGAAAGCCAGCACATTCTCTAGCGACCAGAACTGACTCAATGCCCTAACTAGTAACAATGACCTTTTCATGAAGTCATCTCTCTGTTGACCTTCCCTCTGTGTACTTGGAAAAAGATTGACAGAGACAAGGGACTGAGCAATAATCATGTCATTTTATGAGTAACCATTTGAAAATAACTGAGGATCACTGAGGCAGTGTTTCTTGGAGAACCCTCCATCAAACCCACACCTGTCTTAAAATCACACCGCCACACCATCAGATCTAATGTACCATTCTGGCGTGCATACTTTTCTTACTGTGTACCTTCATATGAAATATAAGAACATGCTTTGCTCTTGTTAAATTATGTATGTTCGGAAGAAGACTATCCTTCAGTGGTCTTTGATCTGTACTTTTCATCCGGTATCATCTGAAGAATAATTTATAGTGTGACTTCAGCGAAGACATAATCAGAGATTAATCAAGTGCATTTTGTTTAACTGTAGTCTAATTAATCTGTTTAGCTCTCAGAGGAACAATTACCATGTTATTTTTGTATTGGTTTGATTTTACCTCAGATCAGCAGTGCAAATCTCCCAACACTCAGAAGACCAATTTTGAAGAATAGACCAGTTCCCTTCTGAATTCTTGATCTTGTGGCATTGAGCCATCTTTAAAAATAAAACAACGATGTTTTAATTCTAAATTAGTTTCTCCTAGAAGACTATGTTTTGGCTAAATGTAGGTGCCTACAACATGATGAATTATGCATAAAATGCAAATTCTCTTAGGATGGTAATGTTCAAACTTCACATGATATTACAGTACAAACCTCTGTATCTTTTTATATTTTTGCATATTTCTCAGATTGGAAAATAATAGTAATGCAAATATAAAGATGTGAATTAGGTTCTGCTCACCTTCCGATCCTTCAAGCAATAACAGGAAAGATAGTGAGAGCTGCCTTAACCTCTCATTAAGGAGTGGTTCTAAATTATTTGCTGCTGGCACCCGAACATAGAGTAGCTTGAGGTGGTTATAATTTGTGTAGGATTTGAGCTGTGTGGTGATGTATAGGTGCTAGAAAAGAGATACCATTTGGCAAGGAGGATTTTTTTTTTGCCACAATACAAGTTCCCAGTTGATGTAAGGAGCCAATTTTGTCACTTTTCAAAGTTTCTGACACACAGGATATGCTCCATGGGCATTGTGCTTGGGCATATGAAAATTCTGGCTTGCAAAGCAGCTACATGATAGACAGACCATTCTGATTTCAGAGATCATTTGGATCTCTAAAAAAGAATAGAAAAAGAAAAAAGGCAGCATATATATGTTTGAAATGGCTTTTAGCCACTGTTGTCCCTTCCGTATATGTATACACAGCTAGATAGATTTGTGTTACACATAGTTTACAAACAGGTAATGTGTTTCTAATTTGTGAATTTTGCACTTAATTATGCAATTCGAAAATGTGTAATTATCAAGTTATCTCAAAAATCTCTTTCAAGGAATATTGTAGATTGATCTGAAATATTTGACTAAAATGTTTTGCCCTAAACATACATTTAGGTAAAATGAGTTACAGCAGATGACCTTTTGTAGCCAGTAAACCCATCTCCTTAGTACAAGAAACAAAATATTATGTAAAGCTGAGAAGATTTGTGTTGCACATAGAAAAATTCTGATTAATCCTGGGGTTTATCTGCCTTTTCAGACTCAAAATGGAATAGCTAGTATTAACAAAAAAGTAGACCACTGGACTGCTGGTAGGATATTTTATGATAATCTAAAGACAGCTATTTGTTTTCATTTTGCACAGAGCGTCTCCAAGTCTGGAATCCAACTGCACTTGCTGGACATTGAAACAGCCATATCAAATAATACCTAAACTTAAACTGGGGTCAGCTATGAAGATTGCACCAGGTGAAAAAGACATAAAAATGTCACACACAAATAGTAAATACACAAAACTGAGCTTCACAGAACAGGGACTTTATTTTAAAAGGGACATTATTACAAAAAGCAACCTACATAAGATTGAACCAAGTAAAGCACCATGGTTTTCCTGGGCTGCTTTAACCAACTGAAGCTCTTTTGCACTTGTTTTCACTTTTCCCTGAAGTGCTGTGCTGTAGCTTCTTAGCATAAAAAGCCTTTTCTAGAAAGAGCTAAAGATGCCAACAGAGTTTTGCTGCTGAAGGAGCGGGCAGGTAGAGGCATAATGATCCCAGAGGCAAGTCAGCACAGAGCCCTTAGCGTGAGCTAAGCAAACCCCACACCATGCAGCAACAAGTCGTGAGCAGCAGATGCCACGCTTGCATTTCAAACTTCCCCCACTGAGGTAACAACCACCACAGGCTGCTTTCAGTGGAGATAACTCAAAGACACATTTTTGCAAAAGACAGCACATTTTAAAGGTTAAATCTAGGAGAAAATTTGCTTTCTACTCTCTGAACCCTATTTTTGCATTTGGTCTTCTCTTATGTCAGTATGTTAGAATCATTTTTTTCCGATGTGCCATTAAGCAGGTACTACCTCTAGGATGTCACATTTCAGTACAGTGCCTGGTTTTGCCTCAGCTTCTATATTCTTTTCTGCTGTTTTCTTATTTCACCCATTTGAACTGCTTGAACCAGACAGGATTTTTTTTCTTTCTCAGAAAATGTTCACACAAAGTTGAAATTCCTTTCTGAGCAATAGCTGTGTTACTGATTCTTAATTAGTTGCTCAAATGTGCTTTGCCCCCATTGTACGGCATTTTATAATAAAAGGCTGTTCTCTGAGTATCTGCCGCATCTGCAACAAATCCTGCTATCACTGCTGACGTTCCCTTTACTCTTTCTGTTATCTAGAGGCACGTGAAACCAGCAGTATGATGGACCGTGCATTGATGATACGTATGGCATGGATGGATGTCATTCCTTTTGAGCAAAAAGACATTAATACTGCTATCTTGCATAAATTGTTAACTCTTAAATTACATCCAGCCTTCTGCTCTGCTTCCCTCCTCGCTTGAAAAAAATATTTATATGCAGTCATTTTAGCTAATTTTTCAACTTGTTTTTCAAATTGTTGCCCTAACCTACTGGTTTAAAGTTGCTTTTTGATGAAAGTTGGCTGAAGTCCTTTGGATGACAGTAGGAAAAAAAAAATCTGGACCACAAACTCTTAATTAAACAGCTCTCCTGTCTTTTGGTTACATTAATTGTCATGCAGGGGTCATTCTCTTGTGCAGTGGGACACTTCTGTTGTATTCAAAAGCTGTAGAGTTCTTGTACATTTGTATTTCTGTGCCCATTTAGAACTATTGGTTACACTGTATTCTAGCTTTTTAGTATTCAGAAGAAACTTTATGTATTGATGCTTAGAAAAAAAACCTCTTTAATTGGAGTGGTACTTAAAAACTCACTTTATAGCATTGCTGTTCCTCAGAGTAATGAACTGCACAGAATTGAAAAAGAAAATCAGCCTAAAAACCCTAAAATGTCCAAACCATAGTAGGATTCAGTGCCTTTCTATTTATAACACTTTAATCATGTTGTACGAGACACTAAAATTACTGAGAGATGTTCTTGATCTTGGTTTCAGTGCTGGCCCATATCAGATGTTAACGAAGCCAAAGGCCTGTTGATGTCACTAGGCCAATTTAGTTTTAGTGCTCTCACTCATTTAACACCGTCCCTCACCAGCCTTGCTTTCCTGCGCTTATCTACAGCCTGAGTATTATAGATGCCTTGAGGATCTCCTCCCACAAGGCCTGTTGGAATTTGAAACACCACATAATGACCACTTTTTTTCTAGTTAAAGAGCTCTACATATTTTTCTTTTTCATTTTTTTGAAAGCTACCGTGTGATTAGTTATAAGATAATGCACAATATTGTGTTTCCTCAAAAGGAGAGACTGCAAAACAGATCTCCAGATGGCGCAAATTAAAGGTAGTTCCTCTGGCTTCGGTGGCCATTTGCTGATTCACATCAGCTGAACATCTGCTCCTGTGATTAGAAAATAAACTTAGGGCTCCCACATGATTGCAAACATTAAGCAGGAGGCAGTCCTGTTAAAATTTACGATCAGAGGTTCAAAGCTATCTCTGAAATAGTACATGGGCTTACTTCTCATCTTAGTTATTCTGATTTAATGCAACTGTTATATTTAATATAACCTTTGATTTTGGACTTGCTTTTAATTTACATTGGTGACGTTTTCTACAGTTCAGCCTATATACATTCAGTTTTTAATGCATTAGATCAGACCATCTGAAGACAAATTTATAGATCATGAAATGACTATTGCCAGAAACATTTCTTGGTACCGCTGCTGATCACAAAATCCATCAGCTGCAAATAGCCTAAGAACAGGAATCAGTGGTGAATCAGCGGATTGCGGAGCTGCGTTTTCCTGCCTTTGTCCCAGCTGCTCCGCCTTTCAAACAGAATGATTTCCTAATAAAGGTAAGGGAAGAAAATTTCATTTGAGATAAAAAAGTGAGGAAATGATTAGTGAAATGAGCCATTTCAGCATTCCCTGAAAGATCCCGGGATATATTGTTTCCATTAAAAAAAAAAAAAAAAATCTCCTTCTTAAGAAGCCCGTAGAACAAAGTCATCCTCTGGTAGCACCACTCCCCAATGGCAAGACAGTAATAGAAAACTTTTCTGTTGCAGCTCCTTGTTTTGGGTGAGTTCCATAGAGGAAAAGAAAACAATATCTGCTGGCGGGCCTGGGAACTCCAGTATTCTGTTCCACTTGACTGTCTGCAGAAGGGGAAGTCCCTTGCCCTCATATCCTTAGTTCCTCATGTTTTCAAATGGAAGGATGATCCTCAGAGCTGTATTTTAAAAGTTAATATATACAATATGCTTAGGTAATTAAATGCTAGTATGAAGTGTTAGGTAATATGTGTTTCACATTGTATATAGAAACACTAATAGGATCATAAAGCTAGACACATTTACGGGAGCATCTGAAATTTAAGCTATCTTATTTCTGGCTGTTAACACTGCCAGTGAGCAGAGTTTAACATATAAAATGGCATCGAATCCAAGAGGCATCTTTTATGCAACAAAAATGTAAATGTCCAGATGCAGATTGCTATTGTCAGTGCTGTGTTTCAGGCTAATTTTGCAAGGAAACTAGAATACAGAACTGAACAAGGAATTTCTAAAGGCTGAAGGACTGATGTTTAGTAGAGATGTGAAAATACCCTCAATATGCATATCTCTTTGTTAGGCAGTAATGAAGAAAATGAGTACTTCTGAGCAGCAGCACTAACGAGGCCCATTCTCGTAAGGACTTCTGACTGAGCTCTCCTTGATTTTCTGATGTCTGACAAAGGGCAATATTTCTGTTTCAGCTTTTCTTTTGGGGGAGCATAATGGCCACATAATTTTCCTGAAATATATAGGATTTTAGTAGCTTCAAGAACTCTACACCTCTGTCAGTCACCTAGATCAACTCTTTACTTTAATGATCATTACTTCTGTTTATATTAAAATTTCCTTTTAGTTATGAACTGGTGTTCAGGGCTGTTACCAATCACTACCACCTTAATGTGAAAATACGATTTTAATGGTTAATGGCAATTCCAGTTTAGGAACACATAATTATAATCTAATAAGCTATGGAGTAACTTTTTTCCTTCCTCCATTGTGATAATCTGAGCCTGTGAGACAGATATGATGGGATTTTGTAGTGTTGCTGCAAGAGAATAAAGCTGCTGGCATGGAGAAGGGAGCAGGGCAGGTGCTGAGGAGTGGAGTCAAACTGCGAGAATGGCACTCTGGCTATCCTGGATACTGTAATGACCGACAGAGTATTTTTTATAGTATAATGTATTTGAGTAGACTACAAGTAACACTTGCCTGCAACCTAGGAAATAGAAAACCGACGGAAAGCTGGCTTGCCCTCCCATCTGTTGCACAGAAGATGTTGAGACAGACTTACTGGCCCAAAGATTTACTCTTGAGCCATAGTTGAGAGTGTACATTTCACTCTAGTGGTAAAAATTGCTTTTCTTAAAAATAAAAAGCAAAAAGACAGAAATAAGGAGAAGGGAAAGGGAAAACACTCTCCTGGCCAGCCAGGAAGAGAAGGAAGGGGGTCCCCAGACAAGCTGCCTGCCCCGGGCTCCTCATCAGTGCAGCACGTGTTCCCCCATAGTACCTTTCCCATAGTAATGAGCTTGTTTTCTTTTGGATCCACTCAACCCACTATTCTATTGATTGTTCCTGCTTGTGATCTTGTTAGCACACACTTTAATCAGAAGCATATGTTGCACACTAACAGGTTGTTAAGCTTTGGACATCTATATTACTGGGTTATGTTTATCGAACGTTGAAATGACTATTGTCTGCTTTTTTTTTTTCTTTTTTCTTTTTTTCCCCCGCTAGCATGCACCAAAGGCTACAACCAAGAGGTAGGAAAAGGAAGGAAAGAATGGGGTCGTTCCCACGCTGGTGGCAAGTGCTTCCCTTGAGAACCCACCATAACAGCCATTCATAGCTTGTAGGTGCACGGCCATGACTGTGGCGGCACAAGGATTCTCTTGCTGGGGAGGTAAGTTTGGCTGCTGTCCCAGGGGGCAGCAGGTCAGGACGAGTGCCATTACAGAATTAATCTTGAAGTTACTAACATGAAATAGTACTACTGACCACTACAGGACCACTGACTTAACAGGCGAATATTATACTAAGTTTTTTTCAGAGTTATGTTCAATTGTCATTAACTTCAAAAGAGGTTTCGAGTAAACGGCAGGCTTGTTGGTTGGTTTACCGTGGCTCGCTATTCATCTTAAGCTACCCATGATATGAAAATCACTAGTCATTCTATAGAGCAGATTGCAGGAGAGATTGCCATGAGATACAAGCACAGTTTTTAATCCTCTCAGCATTTACATGCTGTAAATAGATCAGAACCCTGTGAAAGAAGTAGGAAAAACTTAATACAATTTCTTGTATATTTGAATTACATTGCTAACATATTTAATGGGGTTTTAATTACAGTTGGTGAGGCTGGTAAGACCAAGACCTCCAAAGCAGAAGAAAAAGCATATAGAGGGGAGGTCCTGTGGTACGGATGTAAATAATTGCATACGGAGGGTCTCCCTGTTCCAGAGACAGTTCTGGCAGCTGGGCGCTGTTGTTCCTCCCTGTTTCCTCTCTGGTGCAACAGGCAACCCAGCAGGTTGGAAATGCTGCGAAAGGATGAGATGATCCAGAAAAGAAAAAGTTAAGGTCAGAGGCTGTACTGCTCTGGTACCTTCTTCGCAGTGAGGTACTCCTTCAGTGTGTGATACTGCTTGCGTTAATTAGCTAAACAATTTTAGCAGAGGAGCTACAAGTACTCATTTAACTATGGGTCGTCTAGAAAATTTTTGCCTTTTTTTTTTAAATCAAAGACTGAAGTACAAATGAGCAGAATAATAGGAATTAAGTTTTCATTAGAGAAATCTGTCAGATAATTTTTTCAAAATTATTTATCTTTAGAGAAATCTTCTGATAATTTTAAAAAAATAATATTTAATTCCATAGAGGTTCAGGTTGAATTGGAATATTTACTTTTTAAGTGACTCAAACCAGCATGTTTTTAATCAGATAAATACAGTATTAAAGTAATTGAATTTCTTTGTTTTGACACACTTATTTGAAGAAATGGCAGTTTGGATATCACTTCCTGTTATGAAATTTCTGTTCCATAAAATGCTGTACTTTTGAAATATTCATCTTAATGTGGAATGAAAACAAATGTGGGTTTTACCTCAACTACAGAAATTTTTGTTTAACAAATTGTTACTGTCAGGTCTGTAAATACTTAATATCTGCAAATAAGTCCCATCAATGTTGTAGTTAGCTAGTTTTTGTTTGAAAAAGTGATGTACAAGGTTTTTAGCTGTGTGGTTTAAACCTTAGAACAGAGAGTTCTCAAGCTCATGTTGTCACCATTTGAATTTTCAACCAGATAGTTTCATTTTTGTTAACTGCAGTATGTCTTATACGCCACAAGATGTCTCAGTGCGGAAATGCTAAACTTTATACAGGTGTTTTTGTAATATTACTCAATTTAGGTAGTTTTTCTAGTATTTGGCTTGGGTTTTCCATTATACTCCACAGGGACTTTTTAGTAGCACATGAGAAAGAAAAGTGTATACAAATTTACCCATTAGCTTAGGCAATGAATTATTGTTTTAAATGGCCAAAGAACTGAATGACTCACTGAAAAATCTTCATGTTCAAAAAGGAAAGGCTCAGTGTGTAGCCCTTAGTAAGCAGGTGATAGCTGAGAAGTATGAATACCTACGAATATGTCTTCCTTTTTAGGTTAAATGGAAGAGCTATTTTAAACTTGTATTTAATTTCCACAACATTTGATTTCATAATACGGTATATTTTTTAATTATTCATATTCAGGATTAATATTGTTTAGAGTTACTGTAAGGAGCCAGTTATTTGCATAATAATTTATCAAAGGTTACATTATCTTTGGGGCCTAATGCTACTAAAATCTATTAAATAGTTGCCTTTAGTATGTAATGCATGTTCAGAGAGAATACACGTGAAATTACATATGTGAGCACAAGTAGGAATGCTTGCCTACATTAAATGTTTGTTTTAAAATAAAAGAAGGCTTCTTAACGCACTATTGTCACAGGAGGGGAGTGCAAAAACCACTCAAGAGTTGATGGCTGGAACATGATTTTTTTCCTTTCTATTGCTTTGTGTATCTGCACACACTTAGTACTATGTTTGTCCTGACAACTTTTCTCACCTGTTTTTCTTTTCTCTATCCTTTTTCCATTGTATTTCTTTAGCTTATCTTCTCCCACTTCCCCTCCTGCTTAAGTCCTTATATACTTTTTCTGTAGCATACTATTTCTTATTTTGTTTGACCTTTTTAGATAAAACAGAGTAATTCAAGCTGGATTTGTGTGCACTCGTGTGTCTGCAGTGTGTAAATAACAGATGAGTACATAAGCATTCCGATTGTGAACAGCTAGATACATTTTAGGTATATCGAACCTTACACTGTAAATCCTCAACAAAGGAAAAAACATGTGAATTTAGTCAAAAGCCATTGCATTGTGTTGTGAATACACGAAACGACAGCACCCAGTAGTGGAGGCCTGGGCACGAGACCCAGCCAGTGAGGACACATTCATTTATCATATAGTAGTTAAGCTGTTTACGGAATGCCTTTACCTTTTGGTTTGTATCCAAATGATATGAGGGATTTTCACATGAATTTGTGATGGTCCTAAACTAAAATAGAACTTTTCAGAATTATGAATCAGTTAAGAAAAGGCTGAGGCTAGCATTCTTCAGTGATTAATGTGTGTGCTTTAGATAAAGTAACTGAAACCTATTGATTAAGGCACCGTTACCCTTTAACAGCCAAGCACAATTGTAAGCAAGATTAGCCTTTGTTTGGATCAATGAAATTGTTGCTACAGTTCCCAATTATATTTGCTAAAAAAAAAAAAAAAAATACACATGGCGCCGGTTTCAGAGCTAGATGGTTTATTTAAACTCACAAAATTACTTACTTTAGCAGATATTCCACAAAATTCAGGCTGCTTATAGCAGTAATATAAGATCTAGCAACTCTTCTCCTCAGTCAGGCAGTATATGAGACACAGAACAAAAAGATTATCTTTGCACCAAAGAAAGCATATTTTCAGGCTAAAAGGGAAGAGATGAATAAATATGGGGAGAACAAGGAAATAGTAAAAAAATACTCATCACAAGATACGGGCTGTGGCCTTGTCATAAAACCCTAACAGCTATTGTCAGGATTTTTGCATACATCATGGGAAAGGAGTGCTTTAAGGAAGGATCTAAAAGTAAACAATGAAATAGTTTTGTAAAAGTGTTTGGGTAATTCCAAGTATAAGGAGCAGCATGAGAGCAAGCACAAAACCACTCTGAAAATCTAATGAAAAGACCGTGAAAACTGACATCACTATTTTGATAACTGGTGAAGGACGAGGAAAGGGAGAAAAGCTCTACTATGCAGAGACCTGCAAGTGTAAATATGTAGCTGAGGTGGGGGATGCAGAGGTGACAGAGGATGAGGGGAGGTGTCTCTTGATGCTAGCCCAGCTTAGCACTACACGTGGTAGTTACATGGCAAACGCGTCATGGATGATGGGAATGGTACAAGAACATTTATCACAGCTGAAGAACGCAATATTGTAGAAACTGAAACACAAGCTAATGTACAATTTGTTAAAATCACATGTGTTCAAAATAAGATGTGTTTGGACTTGTTACTGTTTTATGAATTTACATTTGCAAATTGTACCTGCAGTATGGTGTATGCTTTGTAAGTAGGGCCTCCACCCTTGAGTTTACATCCTAAATTACAGAGACTTGTATAATCTAGCCTGAGTGATCTGATGAGATGTACCACCAGAATCCTTATGCCTGTGCTGCACAGGAATACTCGAGCTAATTATAAGTGGAGGAAGTCTAATTGTAGCAGCACAGAACTCAGCATGGGTCATTGACTTTGGGAAGAAAGCCTGCTTTAAGCAGTTTAATATGTGTACAGCGCTTCAAAGCATTGTCTTCCTTTGCAGTAGACTTAGAACTTGATAGATGAAAGTCTGTCCTTTGGTTGCTTCAGTTAACTTGTTAGAAATGAGGAGGCGATGGCAACAGAGACATTTTGAGTAACTCGCCCAGCTCTACATTACTTGATATTGAAAAAGCCTTGTCCTGCATTCCTTATACACTACACTTCCCTTTGATTCTGCAGAGCATTCAATTATTGGGAGAGTTGTCTCCCAGGCAAAGAAGGAAGGAGTGTTACTATCCAAATTTGCGATGGTTTCTTATGCTGCTCCACGTGTTCCCTTAAAATAGCATTTCATCCCACTGGAACTATGTTCAGTGAGCTCCATGACAACTATTTCAAAACTCAGAAAGCTCATCATGATTTTATACCACAGTAATCTTATCAATGAATGCTCAAAAGGACAGTTCCCCATACTCTGGATTTGTCAACTTTTAAATTGTCACATCCAAACACGTCCCAGTGGATAATCTCCTTGAGAGTGTGCAGGATACAGCATGCCTCAGGTTTCCCAGATCCTACCCTTTGTGTTTCACAATCTCAGATACGTACCATTTTTTTCTTCACGGATTACTGTTCTGTCAGCAGAAACGAACAGGAACAGCAAACTTTGACTAAGAAATATTAGCAAACACTGAAGGACTTCTACCCTTTAGCTACAACGTACTTGTAATCCTTCTACCACTTCATTGCATGCACAAGACTGCCAGTATGCATCAATAAAACAACGCAGGAAGCACCAGGGTGATCAGGGTGCGATTTATTAGGAAAGGTACTGAAAAAAGTTCCAAAACCTGAAGCAATATAAATAGCTGAGGGGCCCAAACTCTTTAAAGCCTTTCATCCCATGCAAACTTTTCATCTCATAGATGTTGGTTCCACTGCCGGGGGGGGCAGCACTCTTCATAATCTGATTTTTTGTACCTTCTCAAAGCACCCTGAACCCTTCAAAAATCCTAAAATTGTTTTTAGTGAGTAACCTATATAAATTCTAAATAAGAAAATAAAACAAAACTTATCCAGGAATAAATTATGTTTACGATGCTGTGGATCGTATTTTTAGCACAAGTAGAATTCCACTTTGTTGTGCTCTGAAATGTAAAGGCAATTGTGCTTATTATCTTGTTCAGCCCAGCAGTCAAAAGATCTAAGTCTCCATCACAGGACGAAGCTGTAAAATGTCTTTATAACTTCCGTGCTATTGATTTCACCATGTTACACGTGATGGCATCGGATATCAAACAGTTTCCAGGCTTCCAGTAGGGACCAGACAGTGCCCTGGGGTGAGTGTGGGGGTGAGGGCAGAAGGCACAGACACTGCGGCGAGGGGCCCTCCCTGCTCCCTCCTGCCTCTACCAACTGACCGTCCTTCAGAACGAACCCCAGTCTGCTTGTGGGCTGGGGAAAGACGCCGCACCAGCTGCAAAGCGGGCGGCATGGTCCTCTGCTCTGCGTTCTTGCAGAACTGAGCCAGAGGTTCCACTTCCTCTGCACCTTCCTGCCTACGTAATATGCTTTTTCAGGGATCCTTCCCAAAACGTGGTGAGCAGTCGGGGGCGTCCTTTACTCCATGTGTAGAAAGGGAATTTTAAGCAGTAGATTCTGTATCTTCTATCATCTTATCCTAAAGAAGCCCCCAAGTACTCTATTTCCTCATGCAGTATAGAAAAAGACCAACTAGCTCCAAGGAGCAGAGGAAGTAATTAAGTCTGGGCTCTGTGGATTTATGGCCTCCTGTAGGCTCTCTTACAGCTCAAATGGAACATTTCTCTCCTCAGGGATTAGTCTTTTGTACCTTATCAGCCTTGCCTTCATTGGGGCACCAGTATGGTCACTTTTCTCTATCTCACTGATTCTTTTAATTAAACTTCAAGGCATATAATTCCTTTGAGAGCCTGCACCTCTATCCAACCTGATTGATATTTGTTTTAAAGCTTAAAAATTATGCAAAAAAGGTAGGGGTCTCCATGGGCAGATAAAACGGGCACAGCTTCACTTCTTTAGTAAACCAAGCTCTCAGAAAAATCAATTTTTAAACACTTGATATTCTGTAAAGTGAACGAAATAGAGTTTATTTATTTCCTTTGAAACATAATGTAAAAGATTTTATTCAAGTCAATGTGGGTATCATTTAATCTAATTTGATAACCTGGAGAAGGGACCGTGTGCCTGAAAGCTTATTCTCTTTTTTAGCTATATGAGCTGGTCTATTACACTACTTTATTTCTCCCTTCAGAACTTGCTTCTCGTCTAATTAGAGACCCTGGTGCACTCTCATTAAATCTCTCAAGGAGTATTATTCCCTGAGGAAGTGCTGAGGCCAGTGAACTAGATTCAGATTTATAACAGACACATAAATAGATTAAACTAGTGGGAGAATTCAATATGTAACATATGCACACAAATATTTATAAATGTATTGATCTGAAATATTACATTTTTTAGCACTGAATTGTTTGGTTTAGAAAAATAATATACCCATTGTTGTAGACATTTAAAACTCTTTTTTGGGACAGAAGATGGTACTTTATATTGAGCCTAAATCATCAGATCAGGCAATGACAAGTCTAAATACTTGCTCTCCTTTTAGAAATGTAGTCTCAACATGACTCAGGATTTAGCCCATGGTAATTACTGTCAGTGTTAATAACAGCTTCTGTTGAGAAACAGTCCTTTGTTTACTATTTCAGCAAATTCACCTGATGATTTTTTTGTTTTTGAATAATATATGCATGAGACAACAGGGTACGTCTGGGTGCTTTTCTTGCTGCTTCACCCTTCTGTAACTTGAAATTCCTGCCTGTTTATTAGTAACAACTAAATGTAAATTTCTTACAGGAATTACTTGGCATAATCATTTTGTCGCAGGAGAAAGGCTCACAAGCTGACCCTTGCCACAGCTTTTTCAGAGCACGTAACTGGGAAGTTCGTTTTGCCAAGGCACTGTTGAGGCACAGAGTGATTAAAGACTTGGCCGTGGTCAAAGATTGCAGTAGACGTAGGGAAAAAAATCTAAGCTTTCTAAGCAAGCATCCTACCTGCTGCAGCATCCTACCTCTGCAGACATTGCTCGAGAAGGCAGAAGTAATTAGGCTGGATTTTCTGGGACTGTATAACCAATAATTAGATGGTCTCTGTTCTCTTGCTTTTAAAAGAGCAGGCCCTATTAACTTTTCAGCCTTAGCGTTTAAACTGTTTTCATGGTTGATTCAGCGCAATTAGTCTTCTAGTTATCAATCCTGTGTTGCTTTAACAGTATTCACAATACTAATTCACTCCTTTGTGAATCAG
>NW_009648255.1:3054718-3058672 GCF_000708025.1 Charadrius vociferus
TTATGTCAAATTTAATCAAACCTAAATTTATCAGTAACAGAATTTCAGGTGGCTTCAGTACAAGCAGGACAGGAACCATCAAGATCTATAAAAAAATGACCCAAGGAGCCAATCCCTCCATCCTTTCCTCCCTTATCCCTCACCTCCAAAACAAGGGGGATCAGCGCTTTGCTGGACCGATCCCAAACTGGCTTCCGTCACTCTGCTCTTGGCTAAGGACAGCAATCCGACAGTGTGGAAACAAAGAAATGGGTACACGGAAATCTGTAACAGAGGGACATCAGACCTACACCTTACAAAAAGCACTGGATCTCAGTTTTTTGTCTGTGGCTTGATGAGGAGCAGATCCTGTGTGTTAAAATCTGTTTGGAGTGATTGGTTCTAGAATGCAATAATATCCAGCAAGTATTCCAGATTCATAAGTTCTCTTGTACATAACTAAGAAGTTAAGCTCTAGAATGACGATATTTTCACATGAGAAATACATCCGTAGAGCATTTATTCTGAAACAACATTTTCTCTCTCGCTTTTCTTGCTGAACAAACGACTTGGCTATTTTACGTCTTGACAAAATAACTTGATTTAAGCCTTTTAAGCACTGCTCACCTATTTTGTTTCCACTTGCTAAAGTTCAGCAGCTCAGCTCCACCATTTTTAGCATTCAACAGCCACACTTCTGAGCTGAATAACCCCGAGTATATGATCACTGATAAAATGCCGCAGAGTAGTATCTCAGAAACACCTGCAGGTATAACAGTATAATTTAATATTGCGGAAGTTCTTTATAAATATTTACTTATAAGAGTTCCCCAAAATCCAGTATTTTCAGATTTAGTCTGTCCAACAAAATACATTGATGAAAGTTCACCAGAATTTGATAAGAGAAATTCTTAAAGTGTTTCAATTGCCTTAAAGATTGTAGAAGTTTCCTTTGATCTGCTGTAGTGTTTTGCAAATGTGGTTAGTCTTTGGAGAGCTTCTGACAAACCTTCTCCTGTGATAGCACAACAGGGCTGTACGTACCAATTTCTGTCACTGCAGTACTTCTTCATGTTGAATCTCCTGGTTATTTCCTCAGCGTTCAAAGCTCCAGGCAAATCCTGCTTGTTCGCTAGCATGACGACTGGTACGCTTTTTAGAAATTCACTCTTTAAAACAAGTTCAAATTCTTTCTTCGATTCTTCCAGACGTCTCTTATCAGAGCTGTCCACAACATACAGCAGTCCGTCTGTGTTTTCCAGGAAATTGCACCAAAGTTGTCTCATTTTCTGTTGTCCTCCAACATCCCAAAACGTCAATGTAAAATCTTTCTCGGTTTCAATCATATCGACGTTAAAGCCAATTGTTGGGATTGTTATAAAAACATCGTTATACTTGAACTTGTACAACAGCGTAGATTTTCCCGCAGCATCAAGTCCTAACATCAGTATATTGGCTTGCTTGACTCTGGAGTGTTTGGTGTTATGGAGGCCCATTTGTGCTGGTGCGTCCTCTAGAAAGCCTTTAAAGCTGCAATTCACCGTCTCCCGTGAAGCCGTTTTTTGTCAGTAAGATGTCTGTCTTCCTCCGTGAGATGAAGCACAAAGAGGAAGGGGAAGAAGCAGCTTTGCGCTATGAAAAGTAACTAAAAGCTCTGTACAAATACACGCTGGCTTTTATCAACTTGATAATACGCAAACAGTATTTATGAAGGTGTACCAGTCTGTGCCAAGCCTGTGGGTGGAACAACTATGAGTAACGTACCAATTGGTCACAAGCGCAAAGGTTACGGTTTTTGAACGTGTTTGAACAGTGAACCACGCTTACCTGACCATTCAAGAACTCTTGACATTGTAAACTTGTCTGTAGTGAACCAGCAGCAGCCTGGTTATGCTCCCCAATGCCATGGGCCAGGGAACCACGAGCTCTCTGCCCCATTTCACTGTGTGCCCAGAGATAAACCCCTTTGTTACTGAACTGCGGCCGTTTTGGAAAAGAAATGAAATATAAACACAGCCAATGAGGAGGGGAAATCTTAAGGTTTGTCCATACTTACCAAGCCACAAAATGACAAGCTGCCTGATTTATTGGTGCATCTCATCTCCCGGCAACAAATTAATCTCAAGAGGTTTCTGATGTGAGCCTACATGGGCATGCACGCTCAATCCAGCCATGAAGGAACTCCACTTAAAAACGTGCCCTGCTCCAACTGGCTGCCTCGCGCTCCGGCGCTCGCTCCTCCTGCCCACCCACGCGTGAAGTTGTCTGCTTCGACTGCGCTGTCGGAGTTGGAAATGTGGTGAGTTATGTTCTTATGGACAAGTTTAACTGCACTCTGCGTGGTGGAGACTAACTATAGATCTTATGATGTGGTCATTACTGAGACTCGGCTACCCGAAATCAAAAATTTCTAGTAACTTCATTATGCTCTATTCTGTTGTTGCCCACTGAGCTATGATCAAGATGGAAAGGTACAAGAAGGGGGGAAATAACTGAGTCTCAATCAAAATACCATTTTTGACCAGTATTCTAAATAGTAGAGGAGATGACAGAAAATTTAGTCTAATATTATTTAATTCGTAGTGAGTCTCCATTTTTTGGACAGCAGGCCTGCACTGGGCTGGCCCGGCCCAACGCATACCCAGTATTGCGGTACTTATTTGCCCTTATACCCAGATGCAGTAGTATTAGTTATTACCATTTGTCTTTGCTTCAGAAAGTACATAATCAGCAAAAAGATGTAAAGGTCTTCTGGCCAAATGAGCTGCTGACTGATAGGGTAATCATTTTGATAATTGCGACATTGGTTGCTCAGATATTACACACGTTGCGTAAAATAAACCTCAGTCTTGACAGACAAGTTACAATCTGGTTTCTCTTGAAGCTAAAAGGGTTATACCAGAACTAATTGGGGGCAACAAAAGATGACAGTGACATACTCACTGTTGTACTTTTTTCGAATTGAATAACACGTATAGATTACATGTAAGATTTTTTTTTCCAGGAGCAGGTCATGATGGATTAAACGGGGGAAGAAAGTGTTTGCGTTTCTTTATAAATAATGTATATGAATGAATCGAAAGATGGGGAGATGGGAAACTATGCAAAACACATTGTTAATGCAGTCAAATGAATCATAATTTGCTGCAAAATGGCAGGCCATTTCCTTGAAATGTGGTTATCCTGACCAAGGGCAAACCCTCCCTCTGTGCGGGCTGCCACAGAGTGGGTGGATGGTCCCTGTCCCTGGGTCGCGCTGGCATTTAAAGATTACACACCATTCTGTATGTTTGCTCCAACTGTAGTTGATATTTATGGTCTCAACTGTTACTTTATTACATCAGACTATCACCTTAAAGAAGCGATGAAGCAATGGCCGACTTTTTACGAGCTAATTACATTTATTTCCAGGACAGAACAGCTACCTTCTGAAGGCTCCCTGGTTTCGCAGCTTCTAACTGCACCCGACTCAAAACGCATGGTTAGTTCGGTGGAAGACGACAACGTGATGCGCAGCCCCTTCCCGTAACCGTGTCCCGCGTGACCGTGGAGCGTGGGCCGTGGCTACGGCGCAGCCCGGCGCTTGCAACCTCTGCCTCGACATCTGTACCCAAGGGCGAGCGTTGGGGAGAAGGAGAAATCTACCTTTGGTTTGTCCAAAGGTGTATTTGCTTTGCCGGGGTGAGGCTATCTCGCCGGTAGAGGGTTTGCCTGTATGTTCACTTTAAAAAAAAACCCAACAAACCACCAACCCAGAGTAATAAAATGCAACCGGGACAGCTGATTTGCCATCAATTAATCTGAACTCAAACTTTGCACAACAAAACCTTTTGTAAACTATGTGGGTTTACGTAAACTACGCGGGTTCCCAAGTCGTCCAAGCAGGATATTCCACTGCGCGCTGCTGTAACGTTACAAAACGTAATTCGTGGTAGCGGGAGGCCTGGGGGTGAAGCCTCCCCGCCGGCTGAAGCA
>NW_009648255.1:3059114-3103735 GCF_000708025.1 Charadrius vociferus
GTGTTTTGGTTTTTTTTTTTTTTTGGTTTTTTTTTTTTTGTTTTAAACTGAAAACAGTTAAATGGGGTTCAATTTTGATACGGTTGCGGCAGGGGGCAGTAGGTTTCCTCGTAATGAATTCTACCGTGTGGGCTGGCAGCTCTTAATCCCTCCGCCTAGAACGGAGCCGTAAGGTCGCTTGGGCAGCTCCAAGCGCGAGCAAGGCGTTGTGTAAAGGTTATTTAAAATAATTTTTGAAGTGTTGTTATAGTAGGTCGTTGTAGCCCAGGATCTTGCAAAAACTCCTCTCGTTTCTATTGGTAGTAAACCGTATGAAGAAAATGAGAAGCCGGGAACAGTATTTCCAAATAATTTCTGCTGGTAGCTTTAAACAAAAGAAAACAAAAAAGGATTTCTGTTCCTATACATCTGACATTATCAATGTGCGGGTTTTTTTTAATCTTTAAATTGGACAATCTGTTGGTGGTTATAGTTGCTAGATTTGAATGAATATGAGAATTTGCCACCTTTTCCCTGTCAAGAATGTCGACACTCAATAATTACCAATAGCAGAGAGTGAGAAATGTATCAAAAATTCTATAGCGCATACTCAGTACGTGTTTTCTTACACACATTTTGATCAGTTTTATCCGTCAGCCGCTGTGGCCTGGTGCCAGCAAGCTGTGAGCTTGGAAGCAAATGAAAATAATTCCCTGAAAGGAGTTCTTGACCTGGTATTGCTCCCGCTGCGCGTCCCGTGCTGCCGCGCTACAGCTGGAAGGCAAAAACTGCCGGCAAATAAAGTCTGGAAGTGGTGGAGAAGCTGTCCCGGGCGTAGCTGGAAGGTCTGCAGCCGCACTACCTCTGAGCAAAAATGCCAGCTCAACTTTCAGACCTCACGTCTTCAACCTCATTACTCTGTTTTAAGCATTTGAAATAGGAGAAGGAGCGGATTTTCCTGTCAAGGGCCATGGTTAGGGTTTCCCCTTTAATATGCCCTTCTGTTAATCCCTGCGTGTGTTTGAAGTCAGAGTTCTGCGCTTAGTGATGTCAAAGGATGACTGCACGTATTTTGAATTCCCAGTGCTGCAGAAATAGCTGTCTCATGTTTTGGGGAGCGTAGTTTCCATCCCATGACCATTGTAAAAGAGGTGGTTTGGTGAACCTATGCTAGCCTGCCAACAGGTGAGCCTTTTGCTGGAGGGATGTGACCTTCGGGAGGAGAACAGCGGGGTTTGTGGGTTCCTAGCTCCTCAGGAGTCGTGCAGCAGAACAGCATTTTACCGTGCTGGTGCTGGACGCCCTGTGGTGTGGGCTTTCCACAAGGATACGGCAGCTTTAAGGTTGTGTTTTGCATAGTGTGGGCAAAGGACTTGAACTGATGATTTCTTTTCCCAGATTTTGCATTCCGTCACAGAGCGGGCATTGGTCTCTGATTCTGTTGTTCAAAATGTCACGGAATCAGGCTTTTCTGTCCATAAAGAATCAAAATCCTTATAATCAGATTTTTATTTCTATTAGGTAATCAAGAACTGATCGAACTTTGATATGCTTTTACTTTAAGTTGATCATCAAACCCTGAGAAGTGTTATTTATATAAAATCAAATACATAAGCACTGATATATAACTTAGGTTATTTTCTTCCAGTGTGTATTCTTCATACTGTTCACTAAAAGTCAGGTTGGTTTATAAAAAGAGAGAAGAACTGAGCATTTTTGTTATTTTTTTTTCTTCCCATAAAGCTGGGACATAAATACCAGATTGGCAAACCTGAGTTTTTTGCAGTTATAGTCAAATTCCTTAAATGCAGTGTGAGCAGTCCTGATGATAGTTTCCTCTGCACTTGCCAAACTTCTATTCTGTTTTACTTGCATATTTACTTGCAATTCTTGTGGAGAAAAAGAAGTGAATCAATATAAAACTTGAGGTTCTAGGTTTTTGTAAGCCAGGATATTGGTCATGTTAGGAAGTTCTTAATAAAACTCCCTTGTTCACGTGGAGTTACGTGAGGTACCTTTAATGAAGGATTGACTCCTTTTAGCTGCGCAGTATTTTTGGAGTAACTCAGCTTTGCGAGGGATCAGTCTGAAATTCTTCTATTTAAATAGCTATTTATATAAAATCGCTTTGATACATTTTAAGTGATGGGCTATGCATCGCTGATGAATTGGGCTTCAAGTGCTTCCTTTAAAGGATAGACAATTTCACATCATACACAGAAATACAGTAGGTGGGCTCTGGCAAATCAAGTTCATCTAAATTGTAGTGTGGTGTGTTGATTTTGGGGTATTTTTTTTTTTTTTATAAAACATTTAGAAGCCCTGCAGTGATCTTTTTCAAAGATAAGTTAAATAGTAGTTAATTGCGCTGTGAAATTGAACCTTCCATCATCTTTACTGTGTCTCTGTGGATACTTTACAGTGTAAGGTAAATATTATTACTGCAAACATTAGAAATCGTTTGGAACTCCCACAGTAAGACATTGTAATTATTTTGGTTTAAAGATACCTAATATATGTTCGCAGTGTTTGTAGTTTTAAAGAAATACAGTAAAGGTAAGCACTGCTAAATAGAGGGTGCAGGACTACGATTCTGTTTTTAAATTTAGTTTTGGAAAGATGTATTGATTGGAGTATCTACTCCCAACACTGTAGTAGTGTCTTCAGCCTGGACTCCAGGGGTGTTTGTAAGCGCCTGCACATGGAGATTGGACTCCGGACCAAGATGTGTGTGTCGAATCGAAAAAGGGCTTTGGTTTGTCTCATCTCTTGTGCCGACTGCTGGTTTTGGTTTGTGTGGCACGCCTGATGGAGCAGAGCGAGTCTGTCGCGTTTTCATGCCCTGGCAGATGGGGGTAGGGTTTATAGACATTTCGTGAAAATAACGCAGATGGGATCCCTTCTTCTTTAAAACTTAAATAGATGGAAACAGCAGGCAGATTTTGTAGTGTCTTGTTTGTTTAAATGGAAAATATTAGAAGAGTTTACTGAACTTCTTTGAGATTGAAGCTTGTCTGCTGCAGTGGATTCCCTGCTGCTCCCATTGTGTTGACTGTAAAGCTGCTATGACAAAGTTGGTTGCAACGCCCCGTTTTTAAATCGCTTGATTTAATCGGCACATATTGGAAAAGAAACGATTGCTGTATTGCATGTTGTGGGAGTCGCTGTTCCTTTGGGCAGTGTAAGAGCTCGGTCTGTCTGTCGGGATAGGTTTGTGTTTGCATGTCTGCAGCTCTGACATTGTTCACCAGGAAGTTGATTTTCTCCTTCTCCCCCATCATCTACTCAGTCCATTGAGAACAAGTAGCTGCTCAACCCTTAAATGAGGGATGAAATATTCGCTTCTACTTCTCTTTTTAACTGCTTCATTGGCTGATTTGCTCCATCTTATAAAAACTAGTTGGACTTGAAAATAAACTAGAAATTTTTGAAGCCTCTGAACATCAACTTGATGAGCACTTTGTAGCCATCAGATTTTGTGCCTGGTATTCCTTCCTCGAGATTTAATCGCGCTGAAGACATTGTGCTGAGATCTCTGGGATCACCATGCTTGACGTGTGGGGTTTTTTTTGCCTGGATCGGGTCTGTGTAGGGGAAATTTCCAAGGTGAAAGCTGTGAGGTTTCAATCCGTACCATGGGCAGTAGCAGCTTGGTGTTCTGCTTGTACTGGTTTCTGGGATACAGCATTGATTGGTGGTGTACGGCTGCTGCATGTAACAGCTGGACCACCGAGTCTTGGATTTGTCTTCATTCTATTACAGCAGCTTTAGACAAGATAAGAAAAAGGGAATATTTGAATAGTAGCATTCTGAATATTACTTTTTCATTTCTTTTTCAGCAAGAAACATGCTTCAGCACTTGTGGTACAGATTTTGAAGGTCAGTGACGCCGTTCTGCACAGTAGTTATTGCCCAGTTCCGGTTAGTGTCATGTATCTGAGCACATTAAAATGGGTTTTTTTGTTTCTCCTTGTATTTTCTGTTCTAACAATGTGGTATGTAACTTTTTCTTCCAACACTGTGAGCGAGCGTACAAACCTTATGTATTTCTATGAATATGAACCGATTTACAAGCAACGCTACTTCTTCACACTGCGGGAGCGCTTGAAATGCAGAGACATCGATCCGTTTCTAGTCATCTTGGTGTCTTCGAGTCCTAAGGATGTGAAGTCGAGGCAGGCCATCAGGATAACCTGGGGATCTCAGAATTTCTGGTGGGGACATCGAATTCTAACCCTTTTCTTATTAGGTCAGGACACGCAAAGAGAAGACAATGCTGTGGCACTGTCGGTAGAGGATGAAAGCATCCTCTATGGTGACATAATTCGCCAGGACTTTATGGACACTTACGACAATCTCACCTTGAAAACGATCATGGCGTTTAGGTGGGTCGCTGAGTTCTGTTCAAATGCGAGATTCCTCATGAAGACTGATGCCGATGTCTTCATCAACACTGCAAACTTGGTAAAATTTCTTCTGAAGCTAAATTCCTCAGAAAATATTTTTACTGGTTACCCTCTTATAGATAACTTTGCCTACAGAGGCTTTCACAAAAAAACATACATCTCTTATCACGAATACCCGTTCAAGTTGTATCCTCCATATTGCAGTGGGATGGGTTATATATTGGATGGAAAACTGGCTCTGAGGATTTATGAACTGATGAGTCATATCAAACCTATTAAATTTGAGGATGTTTATGTTGGAATTTGCTTAAATATACTTAAGGTGAACATCAGTATTCCAGAAGATAAACAACAATTCTTTCTTTATAAAATTAATTTTGATATCTGCAAGTATAAGCATTTGATTGCAGTACATGGTATTACATCAAGTGAAATAATCGGGTTTTGGCAGGATTTGTCATCAAACACTTCAGTTACTTGCCTTTGATTCTGTATTAATATATAAGCTTAAATGCATTTGGTCTAAAAATGTTTAAAGTTCAGGGCAACGCAAAATGAAAACACAGCTGTAGAGGTGACTTTGACCGAAGGAGGGCTGTGCTGCCAGGGCAAAACTGCAACGGCAGCATTTTGCTGCGACATTCTGATATTCTTAAAAATACTAGGCGTTCACAAAGCGTTTTTCCATGTGTGTATCCTACGCATGCAGGATACTTTGGAATACCCTGTCCTGTCTTCCTCTGACACTTCCTCTCTCTGCTGTAACCACGGGATTTCTACCTGAATCTGCTGGAATGTATGGAATGTCACCAAGGAACAACATTTATGCCAAGAAACTAGCTTTGAAGATGCTTCCCAAATTCGTAACTGGATTTTTTAGCATTGTTGTTGCAACTACATCGTCCTTTGCCACCCTCTGCCCAATGGCCTTTCGATATATCGCCTCCATAATCCTGGGGGTGTTGCGAGCCTGTGGATCTTGGGGGGGCTGCAGAAGCCGATGGGAAATTCTGAGAACACGATGCGCTTTGTGTGTGTATATCGAGGTATATCTATATATGTATAAAACAGAGTTGCTTTGGTGTCTTTGATAACGTTTACAGGCTACTAGCGGGCTAGGTGCAGTGGAGTTCGTGTGCGGTTTAGTTACGAGACGTCTCTGATACATGGGGGTAATCAGAACCCACAGATGCAGGTGTGTCCTGATGCATCCCGAGAGTTTTGGAACCACGCAAGGAAGATGAAAACAGATATATTGCGACTTTATATCTGTTTCTAAAATAGTTTTCTTCGAATTTTAAAATGAAAAATAAGAAATTCGAAGATTCTTATTTCTTAAGGAAGACAAACTACTATATATCTGGAAAGGTGGGTATTTCAGTCACTTTATTCATATCAGCAAGGCCAAGTTGTCAGTAGTTTACACTTCTAATAGACAACAATACAGAATTTGCATTAACATAATTATTCTTGACACATCCACTACACAGCGAGGCTACTATAGTTACATCCTGTACATCTAGAATGACAGAGCACTGCCACTTTATTTGTACTACAGCTAAGATGTTCTGATGTATTTACATTTGGCTGTCTTTCAGATAGTCTCTTAGAGACAAATTAGAAGAGGTGCAGAAACCTCTAGTACCAAGTTTGAGGTTTCACCAGGTTTTTTGTTACATTGTGATTATGGTCAGTATTGAATTTTGCTATCTCTTCCACAACTGCACATGGTTTTGTGATGGAATTATAGGGCGTGTGATTTTTTTCAGATATAAAAATGAGGTCTTGGGGAGAATACTCTCTAGACAAGTATTTCACATGTCAGTGTTCTACGAATGTATGTTAAGAAGGTCAAAGTTTTTAAAAAATAGATTATTTTTTTTTTGTAAACTAAATAGCTAAAGTTTCAGTATTGCATAACCGAGGGAAAAATGCTGTTGTATTTCTAGAAACAGGTAAAACTGCAGCTGTTCCTGTGGTTTTAGGATCTGTTATTTGATTGTTGTACTGTGGTCAGATCCTGAGAGCTCTGTGAGAAATGTTTAACTTGTTCTTTGATTGTTTACACATCTTAAAACAAACCAACAACCTTTTTTTTTTTTTAATAAGCGTGTCATGTTAAATGTTTAGAAATAAATCATTTGTTACAAGAACACTGATACTACAGCATGGTTTGTATTGCTTTTTCAAAAGAAATGTAATTATGAAAGACGATGCAGTCTTCAGAAACTGGATAGATAAAGCAGACAGTGCTCCTGGTGAGAGTAAGGAACGAGTATCACGGAGAAATGGCTGTGCAGGACTGCAATAAAAATGCCACTGTCACCAAGCAAGGTATTTTTTATATTTGTCCCCAGAATGATAACACTTGATCATAGATTACACGGCTTTTGCTTTCACAAATGTGGGTTTATACACAGTGATCTGTTTATGCCACCTGAAATTGTCATCTAAAGTGGCATCAGTTCTGCAAGGAATTTACATTGTAAGATATTACTGCTCCTGTGTTGTTTTTTTTTTAAAAAGATCATTTCCAAATCTGGTTTGTATTTGAGTCTGACCTTATTATTGCTTAAAAGATCATAAAAATTCATAACTAAGCTAATGTTTCTGCTTCAAGCAAATACCGGGAAAGTTTCTAGTGTGAGCAGCCGTACAAGAGGGGAAAAAAAGCTTAAGACTGTGAACTAATGTAAGTATTTAAGTCAGCGGTGGGCCCAAATTTTATTGCATCTGCCTACAATATTGTACTAAAAACGAAGCCTAAACCACAGGCTAAGATTTTTCCAAATCCTAAGATTCTCTTTCTTGTGCAGGCAAGCGGCTCAGAAAGCCGTATTAAATCAGAATTCCAAGCACTTGTGATTTTGATATGAAAATCGCGGAGCTTTCTGACTTGAAAAGCCTCATAATAATCGATTGGTCAAAGCTGTTGCGACTGCTGCTGGGCGGATAGCAAACAGGGTTTGCAACGCGAAATGTCCAGCCGGCGTTGCCTGTATGTTGTTTCAGGAGAGTCAGAAAGTCACAATGCTTCAATGTTTTGTGTGCATTCTAGAACGAACAAGTTCAAAATAAACCATGAAATGGTATTTGCTGCAAATTTAGGGGCATTATTCTCCATGAGCAGTTCGGTACTAACAGGACCGAGACAGTTTGGGATATTTTTCCAAAGTTTTGTCTTAGTTTTCTAGTTACTACTGAAGCATTTCAGCGCAAGTAACTCTCAAATGTCTGGATGCACAATAAATAATGTCACATCATCATATTTCTTTCAAATGTAAACTAGAAGCTGTTTGAAGGTTAATGAAATGACGTGACACTGAGTTCTTGATACGTGTCTGTTGGTTATGTTAGGTCTGTTGAAGGAGTTTGGCTCCCTGTTTTCAAATTTTCATTCATTTCCATTTTTGTCTGATAGCATGTACCATTTTGGTCATTTATTAAGTAGTTCACAGTTTGTCGGAGACAGAGGTGGTAGGGAAAGAGATGTAAAGCTTTCTGCAGTCTCCGTTAAATTAGGCTTGTCAGGTTTTAATGCAGTTGCCGTATATGGCGTATTACGCTGTAAACCGTACCCAAACGCAAGTACTCCATGTAGGAAGGAAAGAAAACAAAGCTGAAATGAAGCTAAGCAGATGGGTGGGTTTGGTGGTGGGGTTTTTTCCACATGTAGTTGAGTCCACATTTTAAAGAAATCTAAAACTGTAAAACAAAACAATCCCCCCTCCCCTCTGTTCATATATTGCGTTTCTAAAAATCCTAAAGCCGCTCTCGCTCACAGCACTAAAGCAGGTACAGTGTCCCTGAAACGCTGCTGTTGGGTGATCCTTAGCTGAAGGCAGGATCGACCCGCAACTCGGGTGAGGAAATGCCACCTGGGATACACTATCGTTTGTTTCACCTGCTCTGACGGGACTTTGGGACTTCGTTTTCCTCCTATAAAATAAGGGCTTAAAAAGACAAAGTTTACCCCAAGTGACCTCTCTTGAGATGGTTTCTATATCTGAGCTCTGTTTTCCGCTCGCCTTCTGACAGCTGCCGCGCAGCACGTTCGTTATCCAGACCACGTTAATTGCAGCGTGAGAGGCGATGGTGCGGGGGTGTCGCGTCCACCCCGACTGGGACGGGGCTCAGCCCGACGTCCCAGCTGCTCCTCTTGGTCACGCTCTGCCCGCGGTGGTCCTCCACCCCGCAGTAAAGTGCAGTCTCCCCTGAGCTTGCAATAAAGATAAAATCTTAAAACTACTTCTGGCTCTGTGTGAGAAAATGTTATAGGCAGGAGCCCGAAGAGGCTGTTATCTGCGCTAACACAGCCGTCTTGTACTGAACAGAAGCCGTCTTTAACCAAGATGGATTGCTTAAACACTGCGGTTTTGTTATCTTGTGTGTTGTGTAGGATTTTTGTTAATAAAGTTCTGACCTGCCCTCGCAGAGTTCTAAATGTGCGGTTCGTTTTCATAATAAGTCTGTCTCAACTGATTCTTAGAGAGCATTTCCAAATACGCGGGGTAGGAGTGGTTTTACACTCGCTCAGTGCGGTATTCCCGCAGTATGGGTTTTAATGTCAGTTTTCCAGACCCCGCTCCTGTTAACTTTGTAATTAACAGTTACGCGATGGTTACAGTTTGCCATGTTAAAGGTAGATGGGTTTGAACTTTATAAAAATTGTCTTCATTTGTAAACCACCGTTGCTAAGCACTGCTTACGTTTTGCACCTTATGCATATAGGAACGGCGTACCAAAGAGCAGCGTAGAGATTCAGCACAGAATGGAACTTCTTCCAAATGAATCACGTTTTCAACATAACTAAGTTTTTCTTACCAGAAGGAGAAAATTTAAAAATCACTGATGGACTTTGGCAGTTCTGGCGGGAGAGTCTCCTGTGACCAACACCGACCGAAGCCATTGGAGCGGCTCTGCAGAGGCACAGGAGCCGCCTCACCCTGCACGGAGCCGGCGCGCTGGCACCCGTGTTTGCGCAGGGGATGCTGAGCAGGTCTGCGGCTGTCAGCGCGCGCAGCGTGGCTGCACGACTCTTGTTACCGCCAAGATGAAAGCAAGCGCGGATGAAGTACAGTTGCGTATGCGTTTTGCTCTCATGGCCCTGGATACAGTGGAAGGAGTTCCCGGAGAGCTGTTTTTGACAGTCCTGTCTAAATTTAGAAATTTACATTTTTAAAACGTTATCACCGATTATTCATTTAATTAACTTGGTGGAATACGGGCTGAAGTAGATTTCTGAGTGTCCGTGTCCCTAGAAGTACTGATGCATCTCCACAGGCTGAAAGGAATATAGGGTTGCCCATTTAAATGCAGAAAAAAAGTGCTTTATTGCCCTAGTGCTCAACTAATTTGGAGTTCTTCCTTGGGACTGAGCAAGCCAGACGTAGGAGCTGACCTGCTCCTAAAAGTGGATTTCAAAACTTTACTCAAGAATTCCTCTTGCTGTGAACCCCCTACCGATGGTTTTAGACAGACAGGCGTCACCTGCTTGGACTGCGCACATTCTGCTCAACAGAGCATCCGCAGCACCGTCTGCAACTAGAGGCAACCGATACCTCGAACGTGATGGTACCGAAGGGAAAACTACATGGGAAACAGCTGCTTACCTAAGCCTGAATAGTCAGCACTATATAAATAAAAGTGATTTAAACTCCAACTCAGTATTAACTGAATGTATGGTTTTAGATACGAGTCCTCAGGTTTAGAAAGATCATTTATAAATACATTGACAACACTGAGGGGCAGCAGCTCCGGTCTACTACAGTTGCCAAACTTCAACAGGATGTTCTCAATTTTAACCTTGCCATTTTGTACAGCCAGATTGCAGGATGGAGTCCTACAAACCTACTTTAGAGAATGAAAGGCTGATGAGGGGTTTTTTCTTTAGTATAGTCGCTTACTAAATGTTTCTCTCTGTAAAATAAGCATCAGAGACATTAGCAATGTATTATTTAAAGCAAGGATGGCATAGATTCTGTGAGGCAGCTGAAGAACGGAACTCCCTTATTTTCAAGACGCAGCGTTAGTGTTTATGTAGGAAACACTGTTACTTCAAGCTGATGCACTGCTTTAGTACTAACTTCTGTGCTCTAAAATCTGCACAACTCTTTTTTTTAAAATTTTACCTTATGTGACTTGTATAATACTGTAATAACATCAGCAGCAGTTTTGGTACTGACCTTGCGTTCACAAGTCAGTAGACAATACTTCATGACGTTAGATGGCATTTACTTTATTTATAGTTACCTAAGCAGTCTGTTCAGTAAAACGGGCTCACTCATTTCACATTTTGTATTTTTAGACATTTTAGGACCACAGTGCTGCCGCAGTCCTCACAATGCCGTCTGTCACCATCCCTCCCCCGTCAGACAGGATCAGTTTGCCCAGACCACTATAGTGCTGGATGTTGCAACAAAAGAAGCGGTGTCCATTTTATACGACATGAAATAGTGTCTCCTGCCACCCTGAGACCGGCGCTGAATTCGGGACTCTCCGAAGCTGATGGCTGCTGTCTATGTAAGCCGCGCTGCTGCCAAACGTTTGCACCCCGCAAAGAAGCGTTTAAAATGGATCCACTGATGTTGGGAAGGCACCCGCGCAGGGGCTGAGCTGGCAGGGCCTGCGGCGTGCCAGATTTTCACCCACATTTTTTAGCAGGTGAATATCGGCGTTGCGTTGCTGTGTCGGGGGACGCGGGTGCTCAGCCCGCACCGCCCCAGCACCGCTGTAAAACTCAGCCCGAGAGAACGGGTCTGCGTGAACCGCACAGCCGACTTGTGCACAAGGGGGACTGTAAATCACGCATATTTTTTTCACAGGGGCGAAGAGCAGCTGTTGACTTTGAGGACACCGTTTGTTAACCCAGGTTGGGGCAGGGCAGCCGCTAGACGGAGCTGTGACCCCACCGAACCAGGCTGCCACCGCCACCGGGACAGGGCATCCAACTGTACCCGCAGCGGCACACGGCGAGGACCAACGAACGGCCCCTCCTAAACCTGCCACTGTGTGACCGGAGCGATGCACTAAAGGGTAGTCTGTAAGCCGAATGAAAAGCTAAATGGTAGTAGCTTTAAAATGTACTACACAAGTTAAACTGGTAGCCTGTAATGCCATTGGGAAGAGCCCAAATTCTTTTAAAGTACTGGATCAGATGATGAATTACAAGGTACATTTTTTTTCATGTTAGACCACATAAAAGATGCTCTTTGGCAGCAACTTAATATATCAGTTTTCTGCCATTAGAAACCATCATTACTCGGTGAACAGATGTCACCGATGGAGCTACTCTGGCTGAAGCAACAAAAAACTTCCATGAATGCGGCCAGCAAGAGGGAGCTCTCACATGTGCGCAAGCCACTTCAACCAAAATGCATCTTCCCTTTTTTTTGGAGAGGTGCCCAGGCAGGAAAGCAGCCCCGAGGATGGCGTGCTGGAAGTACTGCCTCGCCAGTGCTGTAGTGTGTTCTGCCACACTGCTGGCACGTACCCGGGGACACTTCTGGCTGTGGTGTCTGGTAGCTCTGTCCAGAGGTGGGATATATTATTAAGGCAGTGGAGGATCAGCCCCTAGATCGTTAAGATTGCATAAGCAATATGTACATTACTTAATCCTATTACCCAACAGCTGTATGTATCACGACAGAATTTGGCACAAATCAGCATGGCTGGGAAGTTACAGATGTCTAAAACAGGATAAACAACGTCTGAGGAGACTCCTGGCAAGGGGGCATAGGTGGGCACTGCGCATGTGTGTGGAAGACTGCACAAAGCCTCTCATCTCCATTAGTTCTTCATCTTTAAACCTAAAGTAGCTGTAACTAGTTTTTTAAAGTAATAAAACCAAAAGTCAACAACCTTACCGGAGAACACTGGCACGGATGTCTTTGGCCAGGACAGGGAGCTACCAGAAAGGTGAGAGTCTTGCAGAGAAAACTGAAGATGCTAAAACAACTACTGCTGCAACTGCAAACACTTGGAGGTTGAAATAGGGCTGATTCGGTAACGGACTGGATGGGCCTGTGAGAGACAGAGTAAATGAATCCTGGACTAAATATCCGGCCAAGTCTGCAAAACAGTTCTGTGTTGCACTGCGCTATGTCTTTTCCTAAATCCTGTGAGCATGGCTTACTGGCAGAGTGAGCCACCCTCCCACTGCCTCCTCACGGCTGCTTCGCGACTCTGTCAACGCGTACGGTTCCTGCCATCTCATGTACCTGTCCATCCCCCGTGCCAGGGCAGCCGGCAAGCGAGCTGTCCTCAAGAGAAGGTCGGGCATCCCTCAGCTACACTCAGTAACCTCCAGAACGTGCGCAGCAGGAGGCTCAGTGGCAGCCGTGAGCTTTCTGCACAAGGGGCGTTAGTCTATAATGGTTTTTATTGGAGCTGACCATCATTCCAGTCCAACTTCTCAAATGCCTGTGAAGGATTAGGTAGTGATGTCTCTGTTATACAAGCGTCCCTCCGCTTTAGAGCTCTGTAGGCTGCTGGGTCTAATTCTTCTTTTCCCTGGGCAGCTGTTTTGACAAGCACCCAGGCGGTGTCCTACAAAGAAAAGCCAGTACAACGGGAACCTCATCTGTGAAGGAGAAAGGAAAGGCAAACGCTGCACGCACCGTGAGCTCTGCCCGGAGCACAGTTTAGATACTGCTGCTGCAGCATTATGAGTACATGATTAAGCACTCCCATGAAAATATCACACAGGGTTTTCATTTCACAGCGTTCTGACCTCAAATAGCTTTTCAAAATAAAATAACTGAAGCACTCTGCAATTATTAACGTTTCCTGTTAGCTGCTCAATTTAACTGCAAAGTTGCATTTAAAATTCACTGAATGGACTGTTCAAGAGATTTAGAAAGTCCAAAGCCCTTCCATCCTCCGGGGAAGGACCGACGCAGGCTGGGCGCCTGCTGGTTTCAGAGGATGCGGGACTCCTTCATACTTCTGCTTTTCACTGCTCTGTCCCTCAGCGTCCCGGGGCTCCACCCAGCGCCGGGGCTGAGAAGGGGCTGCTAAAGGGTATATATACCATTTGAATAGCACTGGTTACAGCAACAGATCCAATTAAGAGTTGTGATTATCTCCAAACAAACTAAAGGAGGGAAGTTTGTTGGGGAAGAGAGAACCTAGGAACAAAAATGAAAAGACAAAGAGGGGAATTCCTTCTGGAGCCAAGAGCAGAATTTGTGCTCTTTCATTTTTGTCTGGAGAGGCATCGCACCCGCTCGGCACAACCACAACACATCCCAGTATTTCAGGGACCAGCACGCCACTTGCTCAAGAATGCCAGAGGTGGGTGATGAGAATCGGGGGGCTTTTTAACTAATATTGTATCTTTATCCAAGAAACAAAGTAAGTTAATGCATTATACTCCTGATAGTCCTCAGGACCCAAATACCGACAACCTGCATCACCTCGAAGACTTGAGCGGATCATCCAGGACCACGTTTCTGTGGAGTGGGAATCCCAAGGATCACGACAAGACACAGCAAGGGTAAGCAAGCCACCCAAAACCCTAACCTCCCACTCGGGCCCTGGCTCTCTCCCTCTAACACGCGTTGCCCCGTCGCTCTGCTACTGCTGCCTCTCGATCACGAAGCGGCCAGCTAAGTTACCAGATGGAGAGCAAACTCGCTCATTGTTTCAATTTACATTAATCACAGATTCCAAAGTACAATTAAATACTGAAAGTTAGATCTAAAGATATTTTTATCTAGCTTCAACACAAGCTTTCATCTCTACAGTGCGATGACACTGCCCGGCATTCATACATTACACCAGAAGCGGTTCTAAAGTGGTCTTCCCCTGGATTAACATCGCAAATTAATCTGCAGTGGCACAAGGAAGTCTTTAATAGGCTTGACTTCCAGCTAGGTAGCTCTAAGGATGCCCCATTTTGATTAGTTTTCCAAACAGTCACTAACAAAATTAATTTTATCTTGCATTGCTTTCTTTACATGCCTATGAAAAGTCCATGCCAAAAAACTAACGTAAGGGCGAGTCTTGGTGAAGGATAGACTTTCTTCTATCACAACAGAGCTATTTTTTGATATAGAAGGTGTCAGACCTCAGAGTATTTTGCTGGAGTTTAACACGAGTTGGTTTGATTACAATATGGTATAGGAGAAATGTTATCAGAGTAATACACAGACGGAATAAACATGTGGCTTCAGGTAATTCAGCAATTATACCTAATCACATGCTCGGCGGGGATTTATTTAAGGAGGGGGGGGAGGTTGAACAAAGGGAGAGAGCCAGTTCTGTGGCAGCAGGCTAATAGTTGGCTCCTCTTCCCTCCTTCAGAGCGATAACAGGCCAATAATCGCAAACCTTTTCCTATACGACCGTATCACTGCAGATTGAAAAAGAAAAGAGATGAGAAACATAAGAGCATCGTTCTGAAGAGTCACAGCTACGAGGGAAAAGCAGTGTCACTCCCGTCACTTGCTGTTGAGCGGCAGCACTGCCCCGACCCCGCTGGGCACCCGAATGAACCTTTGACTATTAGAAATGAGAGGTAAGGAATCAAATGAAAAGTCTACAGAGGATATGTAAAGAAAATTCTGAAATGGAAGATTACAGTTAGTTTCTAAGGAGCAGCAAAGTCACAGGAGACACGTACATGTGAACAAACTTAATTCTTATAATCACTCAGGATGTATTTGTTGTATTGCTGCTTTTGTTAAGCAAAGAACAAAGACCAGAGGGATCTGTTCCTTTTGTGTAGAATCTTAACGGTATTTCCTAGAGCTTTCTACTATGTTTAAAACGTTAAGAGTTTGGTTTAAGTTCAGAGTGAGGCAGAGAACCACCAGCAATTACTGTTCTTCTGTTTTGCTGCTATTCCTGAACTTCACCACCATCACTGTTATATTATCAGGACATCCTCTGTAAAAGGACTGTAGAACTATACTCTTTGCACCGAAGTGTGGTTCATCCAAGCGTTCCTTGATGAATCGGACAGCTTCCTCGTTGCTGAAAGCATCCCACAGACCATCCGATGCCAAGATCATGAACTCTGGCTGCAGTTTGTCCAGGTCAAAGGTAAGAATATCAGGGTCAGGAATGACAACATTCAGGTTCTTCAGAGGGTAATCTCCTAAGGAGCGGGACATGGCCAGGATCCCCTGAACGCGCCAGGAGCCATTAAAGCTGATAAAACCACCTGGAGAGAAACACCAACACTTAAAGCAGTTCTTTTTTAAGTTAAAGCATTTCTCTGGCTGCCTGCCAGACCCACCCAAAAATTCATCCTGCTGTCTCCTGGGGTATACAGATGTATCTCAAAAAGCAGGAGATGCCTTAAGTACATCTCAGAGCGCTGCAGGGGAGAGCTGGACTGCGGCTGCTAGTGCTGTTAAACAGCTGAAGCGGAGAAGTCGGGAATGGCTCCGCTCTCAAACGAAGCAGCTTCACGCTCTCTACTCCCCCAGAGAGACCGACAACTCATTGAACACCGGTGTCCCTGTGCTACACAAGTTACTGTTCAGAAAGCTGTATGGCAAGTTAGGACAAAAATACTGAAAGCAAATCTTGATAGGACGAGGGGGGAATGGCTTCAAACTGGAAGAAGGGAGATTGAGATGAGATATTAGGAAGGAATTTTTCCCTAGGCGGGTGGTGAGCCCCTGGGGCAGGTTGCCCCGAGAAGCTGTGGCTGCCCCATCCCTGGAGGTGTTCAAGGCCAGGTTGGACGGGGCTTGGAGCAACCTGGGCTGGGGGGAGGTGGCCCTGCCCAGGGCAGGGGGTGGCACTGGATGGGCTTCAAGGTCCCTTCCAACCCAAACCATTCCATGATTCTATGTTCCTGTGTTAGTAAACACCACCTTTTTCTGTGTAGTTTGCATTTTCCCCATTTCAGAAGATCTATGAAGGCAACAACACTGAAAACGCCCTGCAGTAGGACTCACATCTCACTTTTAAGGCATAAGGCAAAGAAGCAAGTGCAAAAAACATTTATAGGCTCGTTTATCATTGAATGAGCTGTGTCAAAAAGGACCAAAAAACTGTTGTGAACAAACCGACCACGAAATTTTACTTCAAGTCAGAAGAATGCAAAGTGGGATGTGACTGATTGATTCTACCGTCACTGAGATTAAGGCTACTTCTAGTTGAAAATATTTTATTTTATTTAGGGGTTGCTTATAGTGAGATAAGTTTTGCACCGAGGTCGGTGACCGATAGAGCCAGCACCCGGCTGTGCCACGGTCTGGTCGTGCAGGGAGAGAACAGTGCAGTGCTCAAGGGCAAAGAGTGAAATTCGGGCACCTTCAACTCCTGCGCAGGCATCTGCGCGCCACTGTCGGCACTGCTCCATCGCGATATTCCTGTCATCTTACCGTGAATGAAAAGTGACTTGAGGACAAATAATTTGCAAACATGGAGCATTTAAGTGTACGTGACAAAATTAGGTGAACTGTTGTCTTTTATAGCTGCAAGCTGTCTGCTTTGGTGTTCTTACAAACGTCTTTGTTCTTTGTAGTTACCAGAACGTTTTCAGCTCTGCGCTCCAGCCTGTGCGTTATTTGTCAGTCACCTAAATCTTCCCACAGCGGTTCCATTCCTGGTCGGCTGATCTAATCTGTAAACTCCTTCTGCTTTCAGGTGAAACTACATTTCATTTAATGATTCATTGCCATTTAAAGCTTGAAACTTGATTTGTGATAAAACCAGCAGAAAGAAAACTTTTTAGCTGGTGTTTTCATGAATGCTTCTAGGGAGTCTCCATTCTGGAGATGATTCCTTCCATTGTCAAAAAAAAAAAAGGAAGGGCTGAGGAGCCTCCTGCAGCTCCGCTTTAGAAAAATTGTCAAACAAACCTCCTCTGGCTGCTGCTGCAGGTTCCGAGGGTGCCTCCGTTGAATGTTACACAGCCACCTACTCGCCAGCCCTGGGGTTTTTCATGAGCGATTAGGACTATCGTAATCGGAGTGCAATCATGTGTACGTACTGGAATGACCGGGGAAGCAAAATGCAATTCAGAAGAGGCAGTTTTAAGTTGACATTTTACACACAATTAGAGGACAGCAGTGCCTGCGCCCGTGACTGTACTTGCAGAGGAGACAGCTGATGCTGCCGACTCGCTGAGCACGCTTACTCCAGGCTTTGCAGGTTGTGCTTACACGTACAAAGGGACTTTTTGGTGCCACCTGGAACTGCCGATGGCACCGGCTGAATTCCTGTGGTTTGCTGAAGTGTCTGTCGGCACTTCTAATATTTTCTTTTATAAAGCCATCCATACAGAACACATGGAAATGCTCACGGAAAAGCAAACATTCTGCAGCGCTGGCTGCCACTGGAGAAGAAAAGGCATTAAAGAAATAGAAGCTTTTTGGCAACTGCACAAACATTTTGCATGTTAGTGAGAGCTGAGCTCAGGGGATTACGTTCAAGGTGAACGACTTAAATTTCTATCAGTGACAGTCACCTGCGGCTCTACACCCAAGTGTTTCTTCACAAGCCAAAACCACTGTTGTTTCAAGGCCACTGTCCTACGCTGATACGTCACTCAAGCTCCTGATGACATTCCTTGTGTTTTCTGGGGAAAACGGGGTCCTGGTGTCACAGGACATGCGTTCCCGTATCCCACGGTGATAGATCGGAGCAGTGGGACCCCGATCTCATTCAGCTGCGAGACGAGTGGCACCGCAGCACTCGTGAGTGCGCATCAGCCATCCTCTCGGGAGAATAAGTCTTCCCCCAGGCCCTGTGACTGCTGCTGTCAACTGCCCGGCCACGCCGCGGAGCAGGTAATTCCACAGGATGCGGCACCTCGGCTCGAAATGGAGGGCCCTGCCCCGTTCTCTCCACTGCTCTTTTTCCTTTTGGCACTTGGCTGCAGGTTTGGGTACCAGTGACCTCCCGCTGCACTGCAGGAACTGCGATGAGAAACCCGAGCGGTGGCTCCGGGGGCTTCAGCGCGAGAGCGGCTCGAGTCACGTCCGACTGATAAATGGGAGATTTTCTTCCAGGTTGTGGGTTGACTAAGGCTTTGTACACAGTTGCTGGGAGTGGGGAAAGGAGAGGGACTGAATTCATTCCCCATCCACCGACCGCTGACAGCAGCAAGCAGCGAGGCTCCTTAACGCCCACCGTGACAGCAAAAAATGACGGATTAGTTTAGACTTGTCATGCCAATGTTAACGCCCCGCTGAGACGCACAGGGCAGGTCATGCTTTTCTTTGAGCTGCTGTTTCGGGCTGCCTCAAATTGATTGATATCAGGCTGAGGTTTGAAGGCTATTTTGTCAACCGTGGCTATATGGATTTCACTTTTAAATGAAATCTAATCCACTAACCCAAATGTGCAGTCACACTTTATAACTGCCTGTAGGGCACCGGACAGTGCAGCTTGACGGTGCAATGTAAAGCTGGAAAACTGAAATGTAACACAACGATGTGGTTATCGTCGCTTTCTTCAGTTCTACGTGGCAGGAGAGTATCTAGATGGTGGAAAAAAGGCAGGTACTTTTGTCACAGTAGCCACGTAGGCTTGATAATTCAGTTTGGGCACTTTGCTTCAATTTTACACTTCCTGTAGGTAAAGAAGGGATGTGCCAAAATGTAAAAGCATCAGGCAGTAGTATGAATTGGACTGTATGTTTTTAACAGCACTATGAGGCCGTATCAATCACGGTAATACAATGGGGCAGTAGGTAAGAGAGAAGCGAATTCCTTAAGTCACGAGGCTAGATAAGAGTATTTCTTGTTTAGCTGCACATAGTTATAACATGTACCTGGCCATTAAAATAATTTCTTCCAAAGCCGGAAATTCCTGTAAAAATCCAGGTTCACTTTTCACATTGCTGTGTTATAAAGCCTCACTTCTACACAAAAGAAATACCCTTTTTTTTTTTTTCTTTTCTCCTCAGCGGCGGCCTTCTCGCAGTGAGCAATCGCAGAGGGGCCCTGGACTTGGCTAAGAGGGAAGCAATTTTACAGAAAAATCTCCAGATTTTATTGATTCATCCCCCAAGTACAGAGTTGAAGCAAAGTGAGACCAAGATTTTCCTATTCCTTCTTCTTCAGATCTGTATACTTTTTTTTGCCTTTTGGGGGACGTACGTGACCTCAGCTCTCTGCCTGGCAGCAGGAAGGATCCCCACTGCTCTTACGCCTCCTCGTCGATAAAAGCAAACTGAGCGACGAGGGCACATTGCGCATGTACGGGCACTTCTGCTGGTGGCAGCATATTCATAACCTGTAGGTTTTAAAAATGTTTTTATACTCAGGGAAAAACTTGTTATTTCTGCTTTACAGACGAAGCCGTGGAGGCAGAGAGGCAGTGCATCTCTGGAGGCAATGCTCTTCGGCGGGTTTAACACAAACAAGAGGAACTTCTTTTCTTCATCAAATAATTTGCTGCTGCCGCAGGCTGCTGTGGGAGCCAAACCAGAAATGGGTTCAAAAGAGACTTTGACAAATTTGTGAAGAATTGGCTATTACACTTGATGATCCAAACGTAACTTCTAGCCCAAGAGGTCGCTAAACTGTCAAGTGATGAAAGCGAGAAAGATTTATTGCAGAAAGGTTTCTGTTTCTTATGTTCTTTCCCTGTACTCCTGCTACAATTTACATGTTTGTGCTCATTAGCAGTCACTATATGGGAACAAAAAATAGCTTTGATGAATTAGATTCACGCTCTGCTTATTTTAGGAACTAAACCTCAGCTTCAGACGCAGCCTCTCACATAAAGGCTGCTGATACGGTTTGGGGTGAAGCAGCCTATAATGCTGCCGCTCCTCTTTATTCATTTGCTCCCTGCAGAGATCACAGGGAGACTGGCCGGGACGGTCAACTGGCTGCTCAAGATGAAGGCTGCTCTTCTTACTCCGACGCTGGCTCGTTAAGGGATAGGTCAATCTGCTTCCACTTCGCCGTCTGCACCATGACATCCCACTGCAAAGTGCTGTATTAATAATGGAAGATTTTATCTGGTGATGCCTCAGTCTAGTACTTTCCAGCCTCTCTCAGGGGACACGTCTATATTATTGACAGAGAAGAAAAAAAGATGAACCTTCAACCCAAAGCACAAACGTTACAACTCACCAGCTCTCTTAATCCTCTTCCTCTCTTTCAGTTGGTAGGGCTTGTGATCGTGTGACAAGGGGATAGCGTTCCCATCCTTGTCACACAACACTCCTCGCGAATCGCCAACGTTGGCCACCGTCAGTTCTTTATCTGACAACAGCGCAATCAAACACGTTGTACCTGCAAAAAATAGAAGGCAATAGGAAGCAAAACAAAATCTGGGGGGGTGTATATACATGTAGGTATATAAAAATGATTAGCAGGAAAATGTTCTTCCTATTAATAATGGCAGAGAGGGGCTGAAGTGGGAGGAGTGTGTTCCAGTCTCCCTCTCAGAGTCGGCGTTTCCTAATGGCCAAGGAAAGTAATAAAAGCACAAATCAGCCCCAGAGCCCGCACGCGGCTTCTGTGAACTGCAACTGCTGCACTGGGTAAAACAGTCCCCTCCAGAACTGAGGTCAGGTTTTTGGGGGTTTTTTTGGTTTTTTTTTTTTTAATTGAAAAGAGGGCAAGAGTTGACATTTTTAATTACTTTAACCTTTAAATACACAGAAAATGTAATTACTCATTGACCACTGTATTCAACAGGCATAGTATTTGTCGGCTAAGGAAAATACTGGAAAAATTGGCTGGTTTTCAAGTGTGAACACTACAGTTTTTATTTTCCTCATTTAATTGATGCGGAGTGGAATGAAAGTTGAGCAAAGCCAATGCCATGAAGACCATGCCTTTTCTCTATCTTCCCCTTCCAGCTAGTGTGAGCTGTCTTCATAACAACTCCAGCTATTACAAACACTCCTTGCACAGGCTTTGGACCAGACGCCATCATTTTATTCATATTTTAGAACAGAAAGACTGCAAGTACGTTTTTAGATACACACCAACAAACATGAAAAGGGAACGTGTCTGGCACTCAGTTTAGATTGCATTGTGCTGCTAAAATTGTTACAAAAGGTACGCTGGTGTCCCTCAACAGTAAATAAAATTAACTGAATGGCTGCTTTCTTTTCCTTTTAGGTAGACCACAGAAGCACATGGTTGGGTTTTCATCTCTGTTGTTAATTTATACCTGATTGCTCAGTAATAAAAAGTGGTGCATCCGCAGCTGGGGTGCTCTGGAGGAAGCCCTCGAGGTCAGCCCGCCTGACGAAGCCCCCGCTGAAACTCCACCACCGGCGGTGTTACAAAGCAACGCGTCTCTGCTTGCAGGTTTTAACCAGACAGAGACACCGTTTCAATGAAAACGCCGGCAACGGGGCATTCCGGCACTGCCTACTGCCAGTGGCATCCTGACCCCTGGTTTTGCTCTCGGGGAGGTACATTGGGGTTTAAGTCTATGTTCTGTCGTCTTAAAGCTAAATTCTCAACGCTGCCGCTTGTTGCGTCACTGTCCAAACCCAGAATTAAAAAACTCTGTTTTGCTGTTCCCATGTCAGCAGTTGAATATCCCATGACCGGTATAAATAAAATAGCCAGTAATAAACAATTTGTGTTTAGATGCACTGTGTTCTGAAGATTTATTTTTAACTTAATGGTCTGTCTTGCACAGCTCTAAACTAAAGCAATTTTTTCACAAGACAGGCATATATATATATTATTTTTTTTTTTGCAATTGACTGACATACTGCAGACCTGAATGGATATAGTTTCCCGTTTGTTGCTAACCCCCCCTGCTCACTGCACCACTTAGTGGCTCGCCTAATGACAGGACACGCAGAGGAACGCGTCCACCAGGATCACACGAGGAACCCAGCAAACGAGCTGCCTGCTCAAGAAATACCTCCTCTGAAGGCTCAGCGAGGTTGCAGGGAAGGCAGTGAAGGCGGCTGTGCTGGACGGGGCCGGCTGGATGCCCGTCCCGTTCGCGTCCAACCTCAGCACCCTGGTGAACAGACCCGCTCTAACGCCAGAGGACTCGGTAATTAAAATAGCGGTATCCAAAACACAAAGACAACAAAATCGTGATGAGGGTACGAACTACTGTAGTGGGGCACAGCCGGTCGTTTAACCAGAACAAACTGGGATTTCACATGTGAGGTCACCTCATTCTCTACCTGAACAAAAGCTATTAACTCTGCAAATGCATAAAGCTCTGCTTCAGTAAAAATTGATAGCAATGAACGGCACCCTCCCTTGCTTTTATTTGTGAAACTTCCCTTAACAAACATTCAAGCAGCAGCGTGCTGCCAAGCTGCGAGAGAGGAGAGGGCTGGTACCTGCCGAAGCTGGTCTGACATTTCGTCTAAGCCGCAGAGAGAAAAAGAAGAGCCGCCTTTGCAATTTGGGTTGAAACCACAATCCGCGAGATGTAAAGCGGGGGCAGAAGGGAAAGCCCTGCTGGATGGGAATACGGAGCCAAAACCACCTCCAGAAGGCTCCTGGTGCGCTGCGGGAGAGAGGCCCACGCGCCGCGCACGAGGCTGCAAACCTCCGTGCCCCACCACCCTACGGATGCTCCTTGCTGAAGAGCAAAGCTCCAGCTTTACCTCCGGCTGCCGTCTTGGCCTGACGTTCGCATTTGTACATCCACTGACTCTCCTGAGCGTGAGCCCACCCTACCGCTCCGCAGATTGCCTTCCCCCTTCCCGTGGCAGCAGCACAGCGTGTGGTTTTCCTACAGGCAGTAGTACAAATCCTACATTTCCCAGTAAGGAAAACACTGCCAATAACATCCTACAGCCCTGACGCTGAAGTAAAACGCTTCACAAATATAGTCATTATTACCACAATTTATATAAAAATGATAACTTTGAACACAGTCTTCTTGGTTATATGATCTGCGTGAATGAAAGAGAACGAGCGTCTGAAACAGAAGATAATTTCCAAAGTGATTTAGGAAGGATCAGTTGTTTCACGGTCCCTGACTGATGGCTGGGCTGTCGTGAAGTCCCTGACCTCACGCTACTGCCTGCCATTACAGGAGAAAGCAAACTTATTTTACTTTGTTTTCTTTTCCATCTATTTTTATTTCAGTCATTTAACCTTGTGCAGAGTTAGAAAACATCGTGCTCTTGTCAGCCGCCTCAGATTTAATGCGATTGCACAATGGAAAATTCCCAACATAACGGGTCCAAAATTGAGAACACATGTTATATTAGTCCCTCGACGCAGCTGCCTGAATAATACCCTGCTGAGCAGTTTACAAAGAAAATCACCAGAAAATTTAAAACCTGTACTATGCTGGCTGCAGAGATAGGGCTGGGTTTTTTGTGTGTTTTTTGGTTTGTTTGGGTTTTTTATTTTATCAGTTGTGTGAGATTATTGGTGTTGTATTTTAGCATCCGACAAGGCACCTTGTAAAAGTCAAGACCACACCGGCTCTACCGGTTTTTAGATAACCGCTTTATCGAAAGGAGGAAAAGGCACCAGAGTGCAAACAAGACCCGATTAATACATTAAAAGGTATTTGAGAGCCCAGGCACGATCCAGCTCACCCTGCAGCCCCTGGAGATCTCCTGTTTTCTGTCTGGCAGCACAAAATCCTGCGGATGCCTGGCTGCCAATCCCCGCTGGTGGGGCAGCTCAGGATGAGGACCAGAGCTCTTGGGCTCCGGGTGGCCCAAGCTGGCTGAAATTCCCCCAGTGTCCTCGTTTCATCCTAATCCATTAGCAAAAGCGCAGTTAATCTCCCCAGGTGCTCACCATGTCGCTTCTTTCTCCCTCTTTGCCGAGTTTTCCTTCTGTTTTCCAAGTTTCTCACACCCCACAGGTTTGAGGCCATCAGCACGTGTAACCTCTTCCCTTCCCCTTTCCCCCCATCGCTCTCTTCGACTCTGAACTTCGGCCCATCCCTTGGTGAGGGGTCGCCCCTCCACCCTGCCCTCACCTCAGGCTCTTGGACAGCAGAAGTCCCTGGCCAAGGCTCTTCCTCCTGAACGGGTCCTTCCCACATGACCTTCTCACTGCTTTTCCCAGTCCTCCCCCACCTTTTCTGTGGCTCTTCGCACAGAGTGTCTTTCTCAGACAAAACTGAGAAACGAGACTTCCCCCTCCCACATTTCGACCACTGCTTCCCCATTTGCACAACACGTGTGGAGGCTGCTCGTGTGCTGCCTCCCATCAACCCGTCTTCCTTCTCTAGTGATTTGATTTTAACATTTTTTATTTGTTATCGCCTCATCTCTATGCTTCTCTGGCTCTTTTCTTTTGCAGTGCATCTTTGTAATGCCCCTCTCTAAAAAAACGCCATTACCCTTGGATGATTTTTATGGCTACTGCTGCTTTCCCATCTCGCCTCCAGGCTCACTGAAGATGCCTTTTGCAGTCACTGCCGAAGGTTCTCCTTCCCTCCAGCTCCACCCTACGCCTCCTCCAACATGGCCTCTGCCCCAGCCCTGCCATCCAAATGGCTTTTGCCGAGACCGTAACGGTGTTTTCCAGCTGCGCAGACAGTGAGCTTTTCTCATCCCTCCTACTTGCCTCCAGCACAGCTGGCTCAGTGCTCCTTCTCGGCTGATGAGATACTTTTCGTCTTCCCCTTTGCTGCTCTAATCACCAGCACCTCTGAGGACCTCTCCTCTCCTCTCCTCTCCTCTCCTCTCCTCTCCTCTCCTCTCCTCTCCTCTCCTCTCCTCTCCTCTCCTCTCCTCTCCTCTCCTCTCCTCTCCTCTCCTCTCCTCTCCTCTCCTCTCCTCTCCTCTCCTCTCCTCTCCTCTCCTCTCCTCTCCTCTCCTCTCCTCTCCTCTCCTCTCCTCTCCTCTCCTCTCCTCTCCTCTCCTCTCCTCTCCTCTCCTCTCCATGGAGACCAACACTGTCCTCTTAGCGTTTGGCCTAAATCCATTAAACCCCAGAGGGCTAAAAGTGACATTGATTCCCGCACAGGTAGGGCTTGTGACAGTTCTTGTATTAAACAGAACTCTGCGCTATAGGAAATTAGTTTAATCTCATCTCTGGAAACAAAGCAAAGTGTCAAGAGAAAGAACTAACCCAAGCGTAATCAATATTAATTTTTAGAGAGAGACTGAGAGACATGCAAAGAGACCAGAGAACAACAAGGCAGTGACTGGAGGCGCTCAAAACTTCACAGGTGAAAGATGCGCAGCCTTCCAGATGGTCTGCAGAAGGAGGAGGTGGGCTGCGCCAGCTGGGACCACCGTGAAGCTGCAGGGAAAAAGATCCCCCATAACCTTAATCGGAAAGGGGATATGCCGGGTGCCCGGACCTGCACCATGCCGGGATGGACACAGCTTTCGCAGTCTGCGTTCCGTAGGGTCAAACATAGAGCTGGGGAAAATGTCTGTGCAAACAGCCCGAGCCCTGCACTGACGGCGTCTTTGCAAATAGCAGCAGGTTTGAAGCCGCCGCATCCCTCACCCGGGTACTGAACAATGGGATAACAGCTCCCACCAGTCCTGCCTTACCGGTGACTCCCAGTCGGATGGAGGTACGTTATATCAACCCACACAACCGCTTCTTGGTCAGTCTGGATGCCCTTTCACAAACTGATGGCGTACAACAGCACTCCTGTGATGCCGGACGGCCGCAGAGGTGAGGGCTATCGTACCCTTTGAGCAGAAATGCATTCAGAGCGACTGCAGGTCAAGAAATTCGGTACTGACTTGGCTGGACTGATTAAAAAACAAACAAAACCCAACTCAAAAAACGCCTTCCCACGCCTTTTTCAACCGTGCTCAAGCTTGGATTCACACAGTAAGTAAGCAAGAACTAGTATTTTCAAGTTTCAGTAATCTCCAGAAGGATACAGAATTACTCAGAACAGTGCAAAAAGTGGGATAAAAAAAAATATTCATATTTACTCTCCACTAGCGACTCACATTGCATGCAGCTTCTTTCTCATTTACAGACCACGCATTGCCACTTGCCTTACAGGGACTTTAAATCCTAAACAGTAAGAGTGCAGTAGTTTTCAGGGCAGATATCTGACGTTTTTATCATTAATATAGCTGTCCTCTGTGCCCATCTGCCTCAGCTCCTCCTGTCAAGACCAGCCATGTGTCTCCTAAATTTCTATTTTACATGCCCTGCACACACCCCGCAGGCAATGCAAATACAACTTTGATTATAGCCTGTGGAATAGGCAAGACTGAGAAGAACACCGTAAGTATATGGGGGAGGGTACGGGAGTCTCTTGCTTCTCGGTCGCCAGGAATAGGGATAAAAAGTGGTGGGGAGGGAGGGGAGGTGGTGTGAGACCGCCAACATCATGAAATGCCACCTCTGCGTGCCCTCAAAATGACCCACCAATTCTAATCCCAAGCCATAAAAATAAATCTAATTATCCACTGCTTATCTATAAGATAAGCGGCGATAAAACCACGCAGCAAACATTCACGTTTCCTTCGCAGCAGGGCAGCGAGGGGAACCGCAGGGGCTGAAGCCATTTCCTCGCTCTGATGCTCCCCAAAGCACCATGTCTGCGCGGGAAAACGGGGACAAACCAGGTACTGAACAACAGTTCTCCCAACTGAAAAAAATGATCCCGACAACCCATAATCATCTGCAAATTCCGGTGGCATCACTGTAAAACCTTTTTCCGGGACGGACCTTCTTCTGGGATGGACCTTTTTCTGGATGACAACGATGTGCGCGCCTCCTGCTTGGCTGGTTTCTAATCCAAGGCGTCGTTTATCACGTGCATTTCCAATGACATCAAACCTTCATCAAAGATTTTGTGAAAGGCCGAGCTAATTGTGCCCATTAGCACTTCTTCGTCCTTTACTCCTTTATAGGTTACGGAAATGTTTAAATAGCTACACGCTTTCTTTTAGCAGAAGCTATGCAGATTAGAGAAAACGCTATTATAATCTCCAAAATACACAATTTTGGCGCATTACTGGGCTAACCACCTGCGAAGGAAATAAACTGCTGAGTGCTCACAATACCTTTCAAAAATACATGTGCATTTTTAAAGTACCCACCTCCTTTTTCCTCAAATGCCTCGCAGGGTAGATGGGACCGAATAGCCCACGCGTCACCCAGGCGCTCCTCCCTGAATCCCCGCCGTCTGGTTATTTCCTACACATCAGCTGCACCTGCCCCTTCTTTCAGTTACTAAAATTCTTCCGCAAAAGTCAGTTCTGTAAAGCATGAACCTAAAAATGTCCATTCTGAAAATTCAAGGGCTCATAATTCCTTAATCATCTCAACATAATGTGTTCCCCCCCCCTCCAAAATGAAAAGAACCCCTTCTTTTAAAATAAATTAAAAGAAACATCAGATTCTTAGGAATATATAGAAATTATTTCAACTCTTTCTAAGATCGTAGCTTCGTTCCCACCGCGAAACAATTCCTACCTGGCTGTATGCAGTACTATTTTAAGATTTCATATTTGAAACAGAGAACCATATTGTATTTCTATTCAGATCGATCCTATTTCCCTGTCTAATCAATGAATACGTATATATAACTCAATGCTGTTCATCATTGAGATATTATATTCATCATACACAGTGATTTGGGATATACTTACAGACTAACAGATTCGTCTAGATGAAGCTACATAAAAAATACCTAAAGGTGTCTTCCAGGCAGGAAAACAAGAGCTGGAAGGAAGTTTTGTGCATCAGGTAACAAAAGTTAATTACTGAAAAACGGAAACCCTTTTGGGCAGCCTCTCCATCTTCCAGACTGCTCTGACACTGCCTCATCAATACCGCGGCGGAACCGAGGAGCGCTCCCACCTTTGCGCTGTCCTAGCACCGCGTGATTAATTTCTTGTCTTTATGAAAAATAATCTTAATACAAAGGGAATCTCCACTGCAGTTCAAGTGTGGGTTTCTTGGCATCCCTCACATGTTTAGCTTCACCGGAGCACCCCACTCAGCCATTTCATACACTACAAGTAAAAATATGTTGAAAATCATTTATTTGGGTTTTTTTCTGGTTAGAAATGTCTGTATTTCACCTGCCTAAAGTGCAGAAAAACACATGTGCACCCTCCTTTGCAGATGGGCTGAGGCCATTAAACCTCCCGTGCGGCCTTGCAGCAATACGACAAGAAAAGATGCCTACACTAAGGTCCGTACACGAGAGGAAAAGAAATCTCTTGCTGATGCTTCCCTGTGAGCCTTCATTACCCACAGGCTGAAACACGGTCTGTGTGGTCAGTGCGACTCAAGCATTTGCACACGAGCTGCAAAGTCTGAATTCTTCTGATTGTAAGAAGATTGTTACTGCTTTCACACAGGAATTACACATAGTTTGCACACTCTGCCCCGTTCCAATCTGTTACTGAACATGTTTTCCCCAATTCCCAGACTTAGAATTATCATAGAATGGTTTGGGTTGGAAAGCACCTTGAAAATCATCCAGTGCCACCCCCTGCCCTGGGCAGGGCCACCTCCCCCCAGCCCAGGTTGCTCCAAGCCCCGTCCAACCTGGCCTTGAACACCTCCAGGGATGGGGCAGCCACAGCTTCTCGGGGCAACCTGCCCCAGGGGATCACCACCCGCATAGGGAAAAATTCCTTCCTAATATCTCATCTCAATCTCCCCTCTGTCAGTGTCAAACCGTTCCCCCTCGTCCCACGGCTCCCCTCCCTGACCCAGAGTCCCTTCCCAGCTCTCCTGGAGCCCCTTTAGGCACTGGAAGGGGCTCTGAGGTCTCCCTGGAGACGTTACTTCTACAGGAGAACTAAAACTTAGGAGCAATTTGATGTAATCTGTCTCCTTTGAACTGGAGGCATCCCTAGGAGATCCGAGTGCCTCTGACCCACAGCAGTAACTAGTCTGGCTTCATTTAACTCAGCAACTGTGCTGAGCGATCTCACAACAAAGCGGTGGGATTTCCATCGGGTCGACTGGCCGGCAGAGGAGGAGCCAGACGATACCATGACCCTTCCAAGCCCAGCAAAATACCCGCCTCTGGCAACAAAAGCTGCTCACGTGAATCTAGGCTGTTCAGGAAGAAGCTGTCCATTTTTCATTGGGAAAGATAAGGGTGTTCCCTCAAAACAACAATACCTTAATTTTCCTAAGAGCGAGCTGGATAAAAGTTTAAAACCAAAAGCTACTAAAAGTTTTATAGTGAGATATGTGTAGTCTGCTTTGTTAAGATTTGTCCCAAATTCTATGGTCCGTAAGACAGATCTTCTCTGGATCTGTTAGAAATCTCTTACAGCTTTATGGAAATACATCAAAACTCAATGCATAACACAGTCTGCAGAAATGACAACACAAAAAACCCCAAAAGAAACACGAAAGGGATTCCATCCCTTTAGCAATTTCAGACAAATAAACCCCTTCACGATCCCAGTGCCCAAGATATTAAAGATGTTACGTTAATGACATTAACTGGCTTTGAGGGAGTTAGTTCGGTACCTACATTTCCATCAAAGCAGCAGTTTGCCGGTAGCGGCACAGGGACAGCCGATGCTCGGTGATTTTAAGCCTCGGCAATAAGGTCAGCAACGCTGCTGCCCCACACACTGTCCCATGAGGCCGCGTAAGAGCATGACCGACCTTATCTACTCAGAAAATGCTATGCTAGATGCTCAACAGGCTTTTATTAGCAACATACGGCTGTAACGAAGCCTGTAATCACATGGAAAAAGGAGGAGCAAAATGAAAATCCCACTTGGAAAAAAAAACAAAACACCAAAATAATTAAAAACATCCAATTTGTGGTGAGTCTTGTGACATCTCTGGCTGTATCCCAGTCCTGCCTAAAGGATCAAGGCTGCAAAATTTCATTTGAACCCCAGGAATTGACCTGCACTTCCCTGAGGTGCCCGAGCCGTAAATACCAGACTGAAAGCAGCAGCTCTAACTACGGTGTCAGCGGGTAGGCGCTGCGCTGAACTCAAGATGTGTAATTAGCAAATTCTTCACAACCAGAGTAACTAACGGCTAGCTTAGAGATGCTGCGCACATCTCCGCATCACTCAGCCTTAACGGGGCTGTTCGGAAATCCCCGTTGCGGCTGGCAATCATGTCCGACAAATGGGTTTGACCGCGACTGCGTTAGCCCTCGGCTCCTGGGCTCGCGTCTCACGAAGGACTAACGCCCGTCGGCAGCAGGACCGTCTATCGGGCTGCAGCTAATTTTGCTGAGGACTACTAAATATCTCCCCAGCTGGCCCCGAGGCACTCGCACGAGGGATCGCTCACCTTAACTCCTGAACTAATAAGGAACTTCTTGGTTTACAGGCAGAGCTGTACGGCAAGGCGGTATTTAAGAGTTATTTATTCAGTGCCCAAGGTGTATCGCCAAATTACAAGTACAAACGTGTATCCTGTCCAAAGGCATTGCGACCGGACTATCTATCTCCTGCACTGGCAGTAGGATCAAGAGGAGGAGGAAAAAAAGGGTGAGGAGTGATAATGCACCAGAATTACACACAATTGAGGAGGTTTGTGACTTAACTCAAGAGCCTCACTCTGTCCCCATCCTCTCCGTTATCCAGCACACAAAATTCGCCGATGCAGATTTTACCGAGCTGTGAATTGAGGCTGGCTGGGCTGAGCAAGGGTGGCAGCTTAAATCGAGCTGGTAACTTTTCCCCTTTCCAGGTTAATCAAACTCAGGGGCTAATCATCTCCCCACACCCAGCCAAAAGTCACCTCTGACCGTACTTCTTCCCTTCTATATTTTCCTGTTGTATCTTTCAGTTCTCTGTATCAAACCCTACTTTGCAAACGCAAAACCTCCCTATCTGCAGAACGTCCATTTTTGGGGGGCAGAGTTGTCACCTCGGAAATCATCCTCCCGGCACGCGGCTGAGTGAAAACAGCCCAGTTTTGGGGGAACTTTTATATGAGCTCAGCAAATCCAACCGGCAGACGGAGCCCAGGTGAACACCTTTCCAAAGATACGCCCAAGCCGCTGGCAGCCACCGGCTGCAGCCCGTAATCCCAGAGCCGCCTGGAAAAGATGCACAGGGAGGAAAGAAAAAGCAGCGATATTGCCAAAACTCAGCAACTGCCACCGTTAGAAAGGTATTATAGCACAAGGGAAAGGCAGTTTTTGCTTGTTTATGACCAACTTCTTTACCTTAATGGGTTGTTACAGATTATGGATAGGGTTTTTTAAGAAAGCTTCACTCGCGAACAGAAAGCCTCCTTTTGTTCCTGCTCCCTTTTCCTCCTACATCTCCCCATGTATAATTCAAACACTGGGAAATAATGGAAAAGGCTAACAGTGATCGATTGTGGCGTGCAATGCAGTTGTGCATGCAAAGCAGGGCTTAGCACGAGCCGAACGCCGCCGCAAACGGGGAGAGCGCAAGGACAGATGACACAAAGATGCGGGCAAGAGCAGAAGCGGTCTCCAGCAACGCAGCAGCGCCCTCAGATCATAAATCCCCCTGCATGTGCGTGTTCTTGACGTTATTACAATGTATTTCCTTCTCAGTGGTTTTCCTATTAAAATGTTTTCAAAAGAAGGCAAATATTAGCTTTTCATACGCGTTATGGCAAAACTAGGAGCAGCGAGACTGAAGACACTCATTTCAATACCGAAATTTAGCAATTGTGGGTGTAATGAAGGGTTTTGCAAAGGTGTAGCTGGTGATGATCTCGTGCCGCTCCACCCTGCTATAGCAATGCTGGTTATGCTTGTCAGGGTAACGATGCAGGAAAATTCAATAAGGATCTCCAAACGGTCTGTCAGGTCTGTAGGCAGAACAAACTTTGCTGCCTTCACTGCTATTCACAGGACCCTTCAGGCATTACCTCTGCATCCACCAGCAGGGGATAAACCTCCGCCGAGACGGATGGCGTTCTTCCAGAGGCCTGGAACAGGTACTGTCTTTGCCTACACTGAATTTCCAGCAAGCTGTGTCTTCAAATGCTATCTCAGTCTGATAGCTTTTTAATAAATAGTAAAAAAAATAAGATAAATCCATGCTCAAGTCCATCTACTCGTGCAACACACGTCTGAAATTGAGGACGACCACTACAGTACTGACAGCGACCATCTCAACCAATGGTACCCATCAACTGTTTTCAAATGAAATCTAACACAAACTAATGCAAAATAAACATCTAATAGTGGCTTTCGCTCTCCAGAGTTTACATAGATTTTAAGTCTTTCATTAGGCCAAAGATACATACAGGGAAGATGGCAATCAGGTGGTGATCATGGAATCATAGAACGGTTTAGGTTGGAAGGGACATTAAAGCTCATCTAGTTCCACCCCCCTGCCCTGGGCAGGGCCACCTCCCCCCAGCCCAGGTTGCTCCAAGCCCCGTCCAACCTGGCCTTGAACACCTCCAGGGATGGGGCAGCCACAGCTTCTCAGGGCAACCTGCCCCAGGGGATCACCACCCTCAGAGTGAAAAATTTCTCCCTAATTTCTCATCTAAATCTCCCCTCTTCCAGTTTGAAGCCATTCCCCCTCGTCCTATCACTACATGCCTTTGTAAAAAGTCCCTCTCCAGCTTTCTTGTAGGCCCTCTTCAGATACTGGAAGGGGCTCTGAGGTCTCCCCTTTTTCGCCTTCTCTTCTCCAGGCTGAACCCCCCCAACTCTCCCAGCCTGTCCTCCCAGCAGAGGGGCTCCAGCCCTCCCAGCATCTCCGGCGCCTCCTCTGGCCCCGCTCCAACAGCTCCGTGTCCTAATGATAATGCAGTATCGCTGAAAAAACCCTTTTAAAAGCACTATTGCAATGGGGAGGAGCAATTCTTCCCGACTGCAGGAGACATCAAACCACTCCTCCCCTGGGCACAAACCTGAACTGACTCCATCACAATTTCTTACTGAATTAAGGAAGCACCTAAAAATAAGTTTGTGCGTTCCAGACTTAATCAATAAGAACGCAGAAAGGAAACGGACAGTCAGTAATAATTAGTGTTGAAACCATTAAATGGTATAAAAAACATTTTCTATTACACTTCCGAATCTCAGCACTCCGCAGGGCTGTGTGGGTTTCTTCTCTTTCTGCAGGACTTTGGTAATAGTAGGAACTTTTAATTATTTTTTTAAATTGCTACAAATGTATAAATAGAAAAGCGAAGAGTGTACTCTTCACTGGCATTTATACAGTAAGACTGTTCTTATGGTTAAGAACACAACACGTCACGTGATTAATAAAAAAATCCCTAACTTAGTGACAGAGCCCTGGAGAGTCACCGTTGCACCTGCACTGCACAGAGGTTTCACCAAATATACGAAAGAGGCATTTTTAGTTTTACCAAATGTATAAATATATTTAGCAAATACCCCAAACCGAGTATTGTTAGCGTTTACGTCGGTTCTGAAAAATCAACTGCTGGCTGGCAAATTTAAATAGCTAAATACCTACTTCACAAATTGATGAGGATGTGAAGAATATGTCACAGGCAAGTAGGCACCTGCTATTTCTGCTCTGAGCTTTTGCTGAAAGGTTATAATTATATGAATAATAAAAACTTATTTTAATGGAGCAAAAGAATACAACATGCTTGGGCTGGCTTAAATATATGTCTGTTGTTTACCAACGTTGCCAATATTTTAGAAAGCTGGAAGACCACAACATAGGAAATTAGAGTCGCGTGGTTTGCATCGAAGCTACACCCTGAAATGTAATTTAAATGGTTTTATGTGCACAACTCCAGAGCGGCTCAGGCTGGCGCTCAGCTCCCAACTAGAGCTGCCTGCCTGTATTTTACCTGTGAGCAAAAGCTAACTCACAGCCAAGGGGAAAGAGCGGGCACGTTCAGGATATGACTCTTCACATACTAAAGTAGATGCTTAAAAGAAACCTATGAATCACACTAGAAATGCTCATTTCTTTCCGATGGCTATCGAAGAGCTCTAGGAAAGTTGCCCAGCATTGGATGGCTATAATGCAGAGTTGAGAGGTAACAGAGACAAATTCTACCCTCGGTGACTGCTCCGTGACTTCTGCGGTACGTACTGGTCCTCTGCAGGAAAACAGAGCACTGGCTCGAGGTGACCAACCTTAACATGTAGCTTTAATGTGTAAAAGAAAGTAAAAGTGTTGGGTGTAAAGCAGAGATTAAAGAAATTCAGCAGTAATCACCTGGCTATTTAGAGTAAAACTTCCCACTGTATTATTTGGAAAATGCACAACGCCGAGTTGTTTGAGATCACGTTCTGGAGACCAAAGACCTAAAAATCAGTTAAAAACCCGAACCTGAGCTGGAGGTAAAGCCACCACACGCGGTGGCCTGCAGGCCACTCTGCTTTTCTCCTTGTCAGGAGCCTCTGGCACAGCAATAAATGTCGCCCGACGCATTTGAGCGCTGTTGGTTACACATCTGCTGCGGCGAGGTGGTTGTGACACACCAGAAAATAAACGTACTGGATTGCCACACCCCTGCCAAGGGCTGTTCAACACGGCACACAAAAAAGGATTTTCCCCAGCAAAGCATTTGTTATCCTAAATTATAGGATATATTTCTGGTGCAATTTGACTGCTTTAATTTTCTCATTTTCTCCTCGTAGTCACTATCTCAGAGGGAAACCACCTGCCTGCGCTGCCCGAAAGGGAGCACTGCAATTCAAACAGGGGCAGCATCGGCCCCTCGATGATTAAAGTTAACCTTTTCCCAGCGCGACCGCAGTAGCGTGGACGTTTGCGTGAAGCAGAGGGATTTGCCAGCCTCTTGGGCTGAACTTTAATCCTGGATATTTTTGCTTTTTGGTACTTTTGCCAGAAATAGCAAATGCTCACTGGACTGGATCTATGCCGGGTTGCGGTCCTGCAGTTGGAATGAAGGTCTGAGCCTCGGATTTACGCTCGGAGATGGTCTTCACAGCTGCAGCTACTAGAGAAACCAGACCCAGCCTTCCGCAAGGCACAGAAATACAGGCTGAATACGAGGAGTTGATTTAATTCCTTATCCATTCACAGAACCCTAGAATTGCAGAACAGTCAGGGTTGGAAGGGCCCTCTGGAGCTCCCCCAGTGCCACCCCCCGCCAGAGCAGGGGCACCTCCAGCAGTGGCACAGGACGGCGTCCAGGCGGGTTTGGGATGGCTCCAGAGGGGGAGACTCCCCCACCTCTCTGGGCAGCCTGTGCCACTGCTCTGCCGCCCTCACAGCAGAGAAGGTCCTCCTCAGGTTGAGATAGAGCTTCCAATGGTCACGTTTGGACCTGTTCCCTCTTGTCCTGTCACTGGGCACCACTGACAAAAGACTGTTCCCATCCCCCTGGCACCTCCCTTTGAGAATTTATGAGCATTGAGAAGATCCCTTCTCAGTCTTCTTATCTCTAGACTAAAAAGACCAAACTCCCTCAGCTGTTCCTCATCAGAAAGGTGCTCCAGTCCCCTCAGCATCTCCGTAGCCCTTTGCTGGACCGTCTCCAGCAGATCCCTGTCCTTCTTGACCCGGGGAGCCCCAAACTGGACACAGTGCTCCAGATGTGGCCTCCCCGGGGCAGAGCAGAGGGGGAGGATGACCTCCCTTGACCTGCTGGCCACACTCTGCTTGATGCCCCCCAGGATGCCATTGGCCTTCTTGGCCACCAGGGCACATTAATTACATACCAAATCGTGCCAGGAGCGAGGACTGGAGGATGACGCTTCACCTGCTTTCACGATGCTTCACCATGCGACGTTCGGGGCGAGCGCAGCACCTGGGCACGGTTGGGGAAGGCGGAGTACAAACCCCCATCTCACCCAGAGGCGAAGTGCAATATGTTGTAGCGCTAACGGCCACATTTTATCTCAGCAGAAAATACACTCTGTTGCTAAAATCAGAGTATTCAGGCAATTTGGAACGTGGACTGCTAGCATAAAAACCTCACTTTAAGGAAGATTACAGTACTGAGAGCGAGCGTCTCAAGCAGTGGTGCACATCAACCGAATCTAAAGGTTTTTAAATGAAATCTAACGCAAACTGCACCTGCAGGGTCCAGCTTTTGGTCCCCCTTGGGAGGACAGACGGAGGAGCAGCCACCCGCCCTCCTCGCAGGCGGCTCCAGGAGACACGGGGCACCCCGGCAAATATTAGCTACGAAAACATGTTTGGGGCTGACATGTGGCTCTGATGCTGTGCCTAAATATCAATATCTTTCATGACGGCTTCACGGCAGGGAAAAATGAAATTCATCTTTTTTTTTTTTTGTCGCGCAATAATGAAACTCAATTTCTACAGGGCTCTGGGGGAGAGGGGCCATCCATTAAAGAAAAACCTATTGATTACAGGAGAAAAACACCACCAGAATCTCCTAGCAGGCTTCAGCGACCTGCCACACCAGAGTTCAATGCCAAAAGGCCTTTAAATATCCCGAACTTGTATTTAGACGGAGCAGTCACCGACCAACCCAGATGTTTAGAGATACTATAAATCGAAGGAATAGGATTAACATCCAAGAAAGCTTCAGCGAGAAAAAATATTCTTGCGCAAAATTAACCCAGCCTTAGCTAGTCAAGAATGCCACTTTTTAAACTAAGGGATTTAAAGATTATGAGAGGATTTGTACCCATCTGTCACTTCTGGCCTGCTTTCATTTTATAAAGCTTCCTTAGTCAAACTTCACTAAAAATCTTGTCAACATTTGACTATTTTTAGACGGACTCATTTTATTCGGTAGCTCTGATATCCTGATTTCCTAAAGGGAAAGATTTACAAAAAGAGGCATTAGGATGTCAAGTCCATCGGAGCTGCACGTTATTAACACTGCATGCTGCTAGAAAGGCCAAATTAACATGCAAAATCATACCAGAAGCCCAAGCCATTTTAGTGTAATTCTGTTTTATTCCGGAAAATGGATGCAGCTGAATTCCAGCCGCTTTGGAAGACATCTCTGGGGCAATGGGAGGTAGCTGGGGGTGAGCACTCTGCGAACACTTGGAAAATGGCCCTTCCAAGAGAAACGGGAAAGGTTTCCTGGATGGAAAAGGTCTCCTCCCTTGCCGTGGAAGTGCTCCCCTACACGTGGCACTCTGCTACAGTCAGCTACTGACCCCTCGTATCACGTACCTTAAACATCTGACTTTCTAGTTTCCCTGGCCAACATGCACCAGAACTCCAACTGCTCGTGATTACAGAAATTAAACCCTCGACGGTACTCTCCGGGATGAGTTTTGTTGACGTCTCACATAGTCTCCCGCCAGACAAAGTTGTATTTTCCCCCTTACGTCACAATCGCTTTTATTTTCACCGTTTTGAGTTTTAAAGATTGCTTTCTTCATTTTGTATGTACCACCAGCAGCTCCATCTTCTCACTCAATTGACATCGGTAGGGAAAAACAGCAATAAAAGAAAACTGTCACCACCACTCAGCTCAGGCGCTGAATAGCTGGAGCGCTTGGGATCACGAACAGCTGCTGCAATTATATTTAGCTGCCCGTTTTCTGTGCTTTGCTCACAATCAGATCTTACTTCAAGAGCAGGTAGCATCATTTCTGCTTTTGTAGTAAACAAGTGACATGATTAGAATGACGAGCGGGCTCCATCTCCATGTTTTAATCTCTAAAGGTCCCTACCTGATTGGGAAGCTGATAGTCTGGCTTTTTATTTACAGCAAGCTGCGCTCACTCTCCCCTCCGAATGCGTGTATACGCTGGGACTTTTCTGAACCGGTTATTTATGTAGCTTCTCATTTCCACATGATTGTTTTATTGCATGATATAAAGCCCCAAATGTGTGTTTCAAGCAGTTTCAATCTTTATTTTCTCTGTACAAACACGCAGTTTTCCATGAAGGAAAATGCTTGCTTTTTCTTCTGGCAGGAGTCAGTAATTTCTTCCACTGCATTTTTTCCTTCCTAACAAACTTTTATCAATCAAAATTACTGGAGAGATGAAGTGACCAAACCAGGGAGAAAGATTTACATGATTCATTGGGCTGGGAAGTTCTGCATTAAAAAAGATAAACAGGAGCAAGAGGAAGCAACAACTTTTGAAGCTTATTTTTTAGGCATCATTAAAAACAGGCCGTATGTGATGAAACAAATACCCCACGACCTCACTTTAACTCTGGTGTCCTTCGAGAACTCGTATGACTCCTTAAATACGTGACACGTAGTCTGCAAACAGTACTGTACGGGGCTCAGGAGCATTCAAGATCAAAGCAGTTTAAGAGAATCAGGCTTATTTACTGGGTGAGCGCGTGAATATAATTGATAAAGTAATAGAGCATTGTAATTACTTGAAGTTACTAAAGCTCACAGCCCTGTAAGTACCCAGAACGCGCAGTCTGCAAATGGCATTTTAAGTTGCTCGAGCTCCTTTGAGATCAAAGTAGCTTAAGAGAATCGTATTGCTGGTGAGTGGGAGTCTGAGTAGGAGTCTGAACAAAGTTGATAAGTAGTTTGAGCATTTTAAGTACTTCAGGGCACTGTTGCGTGAGTACAAAGTAATAGGACAAAACAACACCGGGTTGTCGGTGCTCGGTTTCCCCGAGCTGGGCTAGTGACGAGAAAATCAGAAGATGGTGATTTTAGCAGAGTGCCATCTAACCAGGTCCAACGAAAGCAGGGATCCACTCAGGATGGTGTCTGCCAAACACTCTCTAAATGGGACGAAAAACCCAGTTAGGAGGTCTAGGTTTCTGCCTAAAACAGCTGGAAGGAAAGTCCGGAGCTGAGATCAGTTCTCCAAGGGCACCACCGTGCCAGGTACGGTCAGGGGAGTAACAGAACAAGAAAGTGCCACCAGGGATTAAGGAAAACCCAAAACCGAGAAGATACTAAGTATAAGCTCTCTTTTCTTACTGCTGCCCGAGGCTGGTTGGTAGGGCTGCGGGTGAAAGGAGATGGCGTGTTGCAGCCATCCAGTGAACCGGAGAAACAGAGCGGTGTCTTCACTACTACTCGTTCGGGGAGCGCAGTGAGCCGGGCATGCACACACCTGGGGTGGGAAACGCAGGGCTTGGCCGTACGGACCGCCGGACGCCCTGCCAGTCCACTCACTGCCGTGAAGACTAATTCAGCAGTAAAATAACGAACTGTTCTTTCTGTTTGATTCTTTCTTTACAAGGTTGCATAGTTCATTTTAATTTATCAAAACACCGAGAAACTTGGTAAGATTGAGGGGGGGCAAATAGCAGATATTGGTGGCTATTTTGGACGATCAGCAAAAAACATCCACAGCTTCTCTTTTTTTCTCTGTAATTGTAAAGACCGCCATGCATGAGGACAACTCTGTGAAGCACCCAAAAGCTGGAAGACATTTCTAAAACAAAATGCTAGTAAAAAGTATTAGCTCTAACTAAGAAAACCTCCAAATTATTGAGACATAAATATCAAAACTGAAGACCCCTGTATTTGCACCATTAAAATTACTCCAACACGACAAATTATCTGGTTTTGACTACCCACATGTATCACGTCACATTTAAAAAGCAGATTCTGTGACTATCCAGTACACTCTTAGCTAAGTGAGCTCCCACAATAAGTTAGCAGTGAAGGAGAAACCAGCAGAAACCAGGTCGCACCACTGGCAGAGACGATAAAGAGGCACAGCTAGATCAATCAACATCAGTGCATTACCAAGGACAAAGTGCTGTTAGAAAAATAACTGTCCTTTCAGCTAGTTAGTATTCAATCACCGAAGTGGAAAATTGTCTACCTCAACTTGATTTTAGGAGAAAGAAGTGTTTCACTGAGTCACCTCATACCTTTGAGGACCAAGTTCAATCTGCCAGCACAAGCACTAGTGTTCGGGAGGAAGACTGAAAGTGAGCAATTTTTTTGTCAGTAAAATGTAACTTAGAAAGAAACACAAATATACCTGCTTCATCATAGGATACAGTCAATTTTTCCAGCATTTCTCGATCAATCGATAAGATCTGCTGTTCCAGGATGGTTTGGTAAGACAGCACGCTATTCTCCTTGTCCTTCTCATAGTCTTGAAGATGTTGTTTTAGGACTTCAGGCAGACGGGACTTCACATATTCTGCTGCGGACTATGTAGAAAAGAGGCAAAGGTTTAATTAATACATTTTCTTTTGAAAAGCTTTATGCATATCCATAGCATTTTTTTTTTTCTAAATGTAAAGCATTCTCAAATGTAACTCCTCACAATGAAACACTCTTAATGCTACTAACTCCATGGTGCAAAATCCATAGGTTGTTTCTCTGCCAAAACGACCCCTGCCTGCCCAAAACTTCCAGGGAGTTGGGGATATAATGGACCAAATTCCTGAGCTGAGGCATAACCCGCTCTTCAGTGCGGAGTTTATGGCAGTGCAGAAAGAGTTACCCATGCTGGACTGGACACGTACCACAATAGCTCAACTTCTTCATCGTTAACATATTTTGAAACTAGAACTATGAAATATATTTTCTTTATTCTAAATTTTAAAGTACGAAGCGACAGAGTGGAATCGCTTCACCTGCAATTGACACACAGCCAGGCTCAGACAGGGAGACAGAAACAAACCTTTAACAGTGTTAAAAAATGACATGCATACATGCATCCACACACAGAAAATTCTTTTAAAGTTTTTTCCCTGACTGCTCCAGGCCATAAGGAGACAGAAATTAACACAAGGTGGCATGGTTGTACCGACGTTACGGAGCCTTGCGCAAAAACGTCAATGGCAGTAACCAGTAAGAGCATCTGCCCCTGGAGAGGTGCGGGTCGCCCAGGATCCCTGCCACCACGGGAACGGCTCTCTCCCTCGGGGGCTTGGGCTCAGACTCCTCGGTGGGATCCAAACAAAAACCAGCTTCTGGTTTTTAAGCATTAGCATCCCCCTCTGGTGAGTATTACACTCCCGCTGCAGGAGGGAATAGAAAGACCCTCTTTCTGGCATGGGTTTGGGGGTTTATTTTTTGGCTTTCCATCTCTGATATAAACATAACGGGAAAAGGAAGATGTAGCAAAGGCTGCTGCCCAGCGCTCCGGCTTTCCTGCCAACATCAAGACAAAAGAGAAAAATAAATTATAACAAGGTTGTATTATTTCAGGCCTGGAACTGACCAGAAGTTACCTCTACTCAGCAACAGGCTCTTCCTGGGTTTATATTTAGTTTTCCAAAGTCAATTGCGTATTAAATTGCAACCTTAAAATATCACTGAAGTTGTGTTCAATTTTTCTGCAAGCTAAGCCATGTGAGACGAATGAAATTATTCTAGGAAAACTAAACCAACTCTCCATATAAGTACAGCATATTTAATGTTACATTTTAATAATGGTTTTCTTCCAAGGGAAGGCCAAAAGATACACTGTACACTAATCATTTTAGTCCAAGTTCAGGCATTTGTGTTTAATGTTTCCTTTGAGAAGAGGTTTTACTCCGAAGGGAGGGGGGGATTTTGTGCTCTCCCTAACACAGCAATTCTAAAGATCAGAAAACAAAAGAAGAATTTATACATATTCATTTTCTGAAATACGTCTCATGCCAGCCAAGAGAATATTTGTGTATTACTGGCTGTAAACGTGCAAGAAAAAATGCCCATCCTGTCCCAAAGATCTTGTAGCCCAAGTTAAAGCCAAGAGGCTGGAAACCCGTTGGGAGCCCCGGCCGTGGTCGGCGCGAGGGACAGCCGTCGCCCGCCACGCGCAGCCCAATCGCCAAGTTTCTCCACAGGCATCGAGCTGAGGATTACACCGATTTCAAGAATGATCTCACAAGTGGGTTTTTTCCCCCCCTTGGTGAGAAGCAAAACCCAACGCTCTTGCTTAGTCCACTGCCTTTCACATTACGTCTCGATGTCATTAAAGATTTAAACCGTAAAGCAACGACGGAACCGATACAAACTCCTCTCCTTTTCTAGCAAGAAAGGTGATCAGCCACATCTGAGTAATTACATCCCTAGCTGCACTGCAGCGGTGAGACTAATAGTACCATATTCTATTCACTACAAAAGTAATTTTATCTTGGTTTTTAAAAGTCACTTCCAGTACCTGGAATATTAAAAAAGAAAAAGCGTGAGGGTGTGAGTGCATGTGTTTATGCACATGCTTGGTATCAAAGAATCACAGAATGGTTTGGGTTGGAAGGGACGTTGAAGACCATCTCGTTCCACCCCCCTGCCCTGGGCAGGGCCACCTCCCCCCAGCCCAGGTTGCTCCAAGCCCCGTCCAACCTGGCCTTGAACACCTCCAGGGATGGGGCAGCCACAGCCTCTCGGGGCAACCTGCCCCAGGGGCTCACCACCGCACAGGGGAGAATTTCCTCCTGATATCTAAGTCACCTTCTGCAGGCTGCCAGAGCTCAACACATCCCATAGCTTTTAAAATTCAGGTTTTCACCAAAGCAAACACAGTGACCTTGCGTATTTCTGGCACTTGAAACGCTCAAGCAGGTCTCACTAAGTTGTGTTAGCATCAGATGAACACCGGGCAGTGGAAAACCCTCTCCAAGCGGTGACGCCCTGGGAATCCGCCTGCTGTTGGCCCCACGGTGGGGTTGGGGAGGAGGAGCAGGACGGCAGAGCATTAGCGCCAGCTCCTGAATTACACAGCTCTCCAGGCAAATCCTTGCACGCAGAGAAGATACACCTCCACAGGCACACGTGTAAACATGCAAGAAGTGACCCGAGTACTGTATGACAAAATGTGTTAATTAAGACAGCAAGCGTTAAGCAGCTCCACGACCCCGTGAAAAACGAGGACGGCGAACAAGAGCTATGGCAAGATCAGCACACTGGCACATAAAGCAACTGAAAGATCTAATTAGCTGGAACAGCCATTATTTATAAACACAGATTTCCAGTTTAAAAAATGGAAGATGGAGACTTTATTGCCTCAGACCCACACTCCGCACCGACTCCCATGATTTACAGGGAGAGGAGGGAAACCACAAATTTATGATCTTAATATTCTTGAGATAATTCATTCTGCCTGCCCAGCTACTGCAAACATCCAGAGATGACGGGAAAATACCGGATCCATTTTCGAGTGTGGTATTGCTGCTGTTAGCAAGCACACCAATGAAGGATTTAAAAAACCATCAAGATGCCTCCATGGCATCTTGCTGCCTCTCCTTTCCACGCATGTTCCCCTCCCCTTCAAAGATACATGGGTTACTACAAGAAGTTTCCTTCTTCAGAGATGATACACCGTGAGGTGCCGGGCAAGAACAGAGATCACCTTATGAAAAAGAGGAATTTCAACTTTATTCACCTCCTGGTTTACCTCAGGGAAAGAAGTTTTTAAGTAGGATCAAGTGAGTTTGACAAATAAAAGCCTGAGGTGGGTACAAACAGGTGAACAAGGGTGTAAACACAGTGTTGGCCACGATAACCTCACGGGAAGTAAACAAACATAATGAAGAGCAAAGTGGGATTGATCTGTGGACCCTATTAGACATCTCTACAAGGACTGTGGAGGACACAGAAGGAGCTGGAAGGAAATTAGTGCAGTATCAAAACTATAATATAATTGGGTGATAAGAGAGGCTTGGTAAATAATTCACAAGACTGTTAATACGGATGACAAAACTTACTGAGAAAGAAGGCAATGGAAATAAATAAAGAGAGTAGTTGTTCTTCTAGGTCCAATCTGCAAAAGGGAGACAGACCTGCTGAAAGTCATCACGTAACGAAGTGAAGCAGAGGGCACTACCGTACTGCAGGTCCATCAGGTGCCAAACAACAAAGACAGGTTGGGTTTTCTTTTAACCAGGAACTGGAATAATGAACCAGAGGACAAGATGTAATGGAATATTACGAGTATGTTATAGGAAATACGTATGTCCAACATCCTTGGAGTGTGTTGGTGATGACAGTAGCGAAGACGCCGGTTTGGGTATGGGATGCTCAAGCACTGAGAAGCCCCCTAGGATAAGGAAGGCAAAGACAGCTTGCATGAAGGTGGCAATTAAACAACAGTTCATGGTTCTTCAGGAGGAAAATGGGAAAACAACATAATACAGACAAAGGATTTTAAAGGAAGGACACTTACAGATCTCTGAGGCTTGACAGTACAAAAGGACCAACAGCTGCAAGTGAAAGGAGAAAAGAAGGTATGGGGAGCAAACATTGCCTTAGAGAAATGATGCAAGTGAAAAATACCCCAATGCAGAAAAAATAGGAACGAACCTGGCTATGTCATACGCAGCTCAGTGATCTCAAATTCAAGGACACATGCACATAGTCAGGCTACCACGTGAGTATAAAAGAATAACAAATGCTGAGAAACAAATGGAGACTAAAGTAAAAAAAATGACTTAGAGCTAGCAAAGGTAGCAAGAAAAGGTTCTACGAGTCCATTTGTAATAAGAAAAAAACCAGGCAAAATGTTGCTCTACTGCTCAGCGGAGTAGAAAAGCTATTGACAGATGATGCCATAAAAGCTGAAGCATTCAATGTCTTTTTTTTTTTTTGCTACAGTCCTCACTACCTTTACCTTGCTGCATTCAACTGGCAGCTAATATCAGAGGGAAATAACCCAAATCTTCAT
>NW_009648255.1:3103756-3142093 GCF_000708025.1 Charadrius vociferus
TTTTCCAGCTGGCTGGGCCAGATGAAATTCATTCAGGTATACATAGGTAACCCGCTGAAACAATCTCTTTAACGACCTCTGTCTCTGAAAATTCACAGACGATGGCGAGACGCTATTTGGGAAGGGCAAACGTCGGGGCTACTTTTAGAATAGTATAAAGGGAGTGAAAGAAAATTACAGACCAGTCAGTTTAACTCGGATGCCTAAAAAAGGAGATAAAAGCCCCAAGATTTGTGAGGCGCAGAGAGCACAGTGGTTCTCCCGGGGTGTAAGGAGACCTGCTAATTCAGTTCCTATCTAGAGGGAGCAACCGCTTCCCTTGCTCGCTCCGGCAAACATGCCCGTGCTTAAAAGTCTTAGTACCACTGATCACATCATCAGCGCAGACAAATCTTCCACGCTATCCTCTTAAGCCTTAGGGGATCCCAGTGAAATAGCCTTCCATGTAAATTAGGATGCTGAATCCCATGCAGATTAAGCGTTTCAGAGAATCTGCCAGGATTAAGATGCACCTCCAGAGTCCCCTCGGACCCACCACGTGTGTTTGGGGCTCCCAGGGAGCGGATGCGGGGTGAGACAATATGTCCCTGCCCACCAGCCCACCTTCACTCGCAGCTCACCCACTTCACCGCTCACGGAAAAGATTTCGACTAGAGGTGAAATATATAATGATCCCATTCGGAATGTCACATTCCACATTTCAGACTAGCACTCCTTAGCAAAAATACTTTTATATACAAGTTTCTGGACTCACATCTTTAAAAAAACATAACAAAAAAACCCCACCCACACAATTCATTATTCTAGAAGAGTGCACTTAACTTATTAGATGTCTCCCAATAGGACGGTAAAAAGCACGGCATAATAAGGTTGTGGACAAGAAATGTTATTCCAGAGAGTCCGTTAGTGATTATTTTTTTTGTAGTAATGCTATAAGGCTTTCCTGTTTATTTCAAAAAAGTACAGTATAAAAAAATAGATATTTATATATATATATATATAAAAATCAGCTTGCTAGGTTAAAGAAAACACATCTCAGGTTAAACAAAAGACCTGGAAGTCAACCTGCCCCTGACTGATTTCATTCTGGAGGAGAATCCCTGCTTCCCGGGGCGAACCAGGACAACGTTACGAGCACGCTCCCCCTGCCCAGCCACACCGCTTTCAAAGGCGGTGCAGCACCGGGAGTGCGTATTTGTTCCCGCATCCTGATGCTCTGTCGGGTGCTTACTATAGGAAGGAAACAGCTAAAGAATATTCTTTGGGTTCCTGCCTCCCTGAGAGCCAAACCACCTTCTCACCCTGTCGCCGCTGCAGTGCGGGAAGGGCTGGTGTTGGCTGAAGTAGACAGATAGAAGAATTCTGCCTCCGGGCCCATACGTGCCGCTTCAACTTATTTCAGAGAAACACACGTACACCAGCCCCGACTCTCAGCTCTCGCGCCGGGTATTTAGGATCAGATGTCTCTCCTTCATCAGCATGAACCACAAATAACTCCGCGGCAGTCGGTGGGATTTTGCTGAGGCAAACCTCTTGGAGTAAGGACGTGAAGCTATGAATAGTTATTTAAAAGGAAAACATATGATAACAAAACATAATCTTCTCTCAAGAGGATAATACAAGATCTACAAATGGCACCAAGACAAACATTTTGCCCTCTAAAGCAAGGAACTATTTAAAGAACAAACATGCCAACAGAAACCTGTTAGAAGAGTTTTCCTGTAATACAAACTTTTGGTACACTTCGCCTATTATTTCTATTAAAAAGTGTCTTTTTTCTCCAAAATAAATATTCCAGTAAATAATTTACTATTGCTAGGAAAGCCCAGCTCACCATTTAAATCAAGGTTATTAGCGAAAGCATGATCTCTGAAAACGTTTGGAGAGTACAGAACTTCCCTCATAGGGCTTTCAACAAGACTGAACACCCAAAACCCCACTATTATTTTGTAATCCATGCACAATTTATTTGTGTAGCAGGAAAAATATTAGCCTCACAAACATCTTTAGTTAATCAGAAGCTATATAATCACGGGAAAATTAACCTGATTCCAAGGAGATGTATAAAGTTCAAATTAGTATTCACACTGGATTGTCAGAGATATATTAAATCCATAATTACAGTAATCCACAGCTGCTTCAACTGTAGAAAATAATGAATTGCCCAGTGAGAACTGGTGTCCGTGAAATGGAAAGAAAAGGCCATCTGTTGTGGAGCTTTGCTCTGACTTTATGCTTTGAGCACAGAGAGCCTGATCTTCTTTGACATAGTCTATATGTGGATTTATGGCTACAAGCAATCCAAATCACCATATCACCAAACAGAAAGGATAAAAATAAAAACCGGTGATGATTTACGGCTTTAAATTACGCATTTTAGTTTCTTCCCTAAGACAGCGCTTGTCACTCACTTTTTAAATAGACTTATTTAAATGTCCTAGAATGAGAAGCAAGTAAGGCAACAAAATTTGTAATGTAAAAATTACATGTTCTGTTCTCCCTCCCACTCCCCCCACCATTAGTCATATAGCGATGTGTGACATCGCAGTGAGCACACACGCCACTGTCGGTGTAGGACTCGGTGATCCAGGACATGGAATCACGGAATCTTCAGAGTTGGAAGGGACCTCTAGAGATGATCTGGTCCCACTCCCCTGCTAAAGCAGGACTGCCCAGAGCACATCCCTCAGGACTGCATCCAGGCGGGTCTTGAAAATCTCCAGAGAAGGGGACTCCACCCCCTCCCTGGGCAGCCTGTGCCACTGCTCTGTCACCCCAACCGTAAAGAAGTTCTTCCGTGTGTTGGAACGGAACTTCCTATGTTCCAACTTGTGCCCACTGCCCCTCATCCTGTCACCGGGAACCACTGAAAAGAGTCCGGCTCCATCCTCCTTCAACCCACCCTTTAGATACGTGTATGCCATAATAAGGTCTCCCCTCAGCCTTCTCTTCTCCAGGCTAAAGAGTCCCAGCTCTCTCAGCCTTTCCTCATAAGGGAGATGCTCCAGTCCCTCAATCATCTCGGTTGCCCTTCGCTGGACTCTCTCCAGCAGTTCCCTGTCTCTCTTGAACTGGGGAGCCCAAAACTGGACACAGTATTCCAGTTGTGGCCTCACCAGTGCCGAGTAGAGGGGGAGAATGACCTCCCTCGACCTACTGGCCACACTCTTCCCTGTGCAGCCCAGGATGCCATTGGCCTTTTTGGCGACAAGGGCACATTGCTGGCTCATGGACAATTTACTACCTACCAGCAGGTCCACCCCTAACCTATACTGGTGCCTACCATTCTTCCTCCCCAGGGGCAGGACCTTGCACTTGCTCTTGTTGAACCTCATTAGGTTCTCCTCCGCCCAGCTCTCCAGCCTGCCCAGGTCCCGCTGGATGGCAATTATTTTCTATCTTCCAAGGAGGGAGCAGATAGTGAAATACTTGTACAAGTCTTTTTTTTTTTAAGCACTAATTTTAATGAATTAATTAACATTAACAAAAACATGCTCCGTGTGATAGAGCCGAGCAGTCACTCATTCTACAGATGAGGAAAGAAACAAAAGCACAGAGACCGATTTGTCAGAGATTTCACTGCAATTGGCAGAGCTACAAGGGGTGCTCTGGAATCTGCACATCTAATTAAAAGATTCATTTTATCAAGGCAAGGGGGACCGTTATGATTATCTTGTCTGGCATCTCGAATCAGGACCACAGGACTTCCCCGTCTCATTGTTTGAATGAATAAATCATTTTGAAAAATATTCGACTCTGTTTCAGAGACAGAGAATCTTCCACAGCCCGTGGAAGTTAATTATCCTTACTGCTAGAGGATAAATTCACATACCACAGAAAAATGTTCACATTATTTCCAATCTGAATCTGCTATTATCTGTGACTTTCAACCACTGAATCAAGTAAAATGTCTGCTCACCTACATTCCTCTTTCTCATGTAAATACATGCAAATTGATCAAATCACCCCATTATCTTCTCATTGATAAACTCAATAGATGGAGCTCATTGAAAGGCACATTATTACATGTCACATTACCGTGCACCCTTTCTAATCTCTTCAAGCATTCACACAGTTCTCCGTTGAACACTCCTATTTTCCAACTTTGCTCTTTAGGGGTAATCATCCCCGCAAGGCAACGCCCCACGCAGGGAGACTTACTCATACCACTTCCTTACTTTTAGTAACCATTTGCATTACACTTAGTGGCTCCCCCTTGCCTTGAGATCTCATCTGCAGTTCCTGTAGCCCCTACGTCTTCTTTTACGACCCACCCTGTGCAATATTAGCTATACAGACTTACAGTCGACTATACTGAAATGCGTATGAATATACCCACTCAACAATTTCGAATTAGCCTGAGCTCTATCACTCTATTAAACTCGAGTTTAATCCCTTTAATATACACTGTATTGATTTGAAAGTATTCCAAATAGCATGTTTATCTAGTCAAAACACATGTTCTTTCATAAGTTTTGGCTAACTGCTACTTACTATTACATTAATACTACTACTAATGATGGAAACAATCAAACACTTCGATTCACACAGCCATGAAGCGGATTCCTACTCGCACAGAAATTAAGTATGTTCTCATCAATGAACCTGGATGATGGGACAGAGTGCACCCTCACCAACTTTGCAGATGACGCAAAACTGGGAGGAGCACTTGCTACACCAGATGGATGTGCTGCCAGTTTGAGGGATCTGGACGTGCTGGAGAAATGGGCCAACGGGAACCTCATGAAGTTCAACAAAGGGAACTGCAAAGTCCTGGCCCTGGGGAGGAACAATCCCATGCACCAGTACACACTGGGGGCTAACCAGCTAGAAAGCTGGTTGAAGAAGGACCTGGGGGTCCTGGCGGACAAGAAGGTGACCGTGAGCCAACAACGTGCCCCAGCAGCAAAGAGGGCTAAGAGCATACCAGGCTGCATTAGGCAGAGCGTTGCCAGCAGGTCGAGGGGTGATCCTTCCCCTCTGCTCAGCACTGGTTAAAGGCATCTGGAGTGCTGGGTCCAGTGCTGGGCTCCCCAGTACGACAGAGCCAGGGACATACTGGAGTGAGTCCCGTGAAGGGACACAAAGATGATAAAGGGATTGAAGCGTCTGTCGTACATGGTGAGGCTGAGAGAGCTGGGGCTGTTCAGCCCAATGAAAAGAAGGCTCAGGGGGGATCTTATCCATCTGTTCAAGCACAAACGATGGAGCCAGGCTCCTCTCAGCGGTGCCCACTGAATGGCCAAGAGGCAATGGGCACAAACTGAAATACAAGAAATTCCATTTAAACCTAAGGAAAAGCTTTTTTTTATGGTGAGGGTGGTCAAACACTGAGGCAGGTTGCCCAGAGAGGCTGTGGAGTCTCCTTACTTGGAGACAATCAAAGTCCAACTGAACGTGTTCTTGAGCAGCCTGCTCCAGATGCCCCATCTCCAGCAGAGCGTGGACCGGACGGTCTCCAGAGGCGCCTCCAACCTCAGCCCCTCTGTGACTCTGTAAAACATTTCCAGAGAATTCATTAGGATGGCTACTCCACCCAGGATACTCATTCTGGTTGTTTAGACTACTGCGTATGTGCACCCAAAAATATTTAGTAAATACATTAAGAATAATGAGAATAGGAGGAATTATTACCCTAATAAAGGAAATGCAGCAGCACTTAAATTGCATATGCACAGACACAAACTCTGAATCTTAATTTTGCTAGGAAGCCAATTATTATTCATGCCCTTTTTAGGATGAGAATCAAGATTAGTGGGTAAATTAAACTGAAAATTAGCCACAGACAAAGCACTTATTTTATAACACTCCTGTTAGTTTTAACAAATAAGAAGCTGAAGCTTATTGTAAAGGTGATGTATTTCTTAAATCCTGGAAGACACAAGCACAGACACAAAAGACAAGCAATAATTAAGACTACCATGTCCACATGGCCATATCTAAAGAACATTAATATTTGGCATATGAGACTAATACCTCTATTTGCCAAAAGGCAAGATTTAGCTAATGGAACAAAGCAAAACATGTTTGAATGAATTACTAAAAAAAAATAGGTATGTCAAGATTTAACCCAATTTTTACGCTAATTGGCTGTAACTATTAACATAGATGAGCTGAATATTAAATTAAGAAATGTTAAAAAAGGTTTAAAAATGCATGAAAATACTTATCCATTACCAGTCAACAGTGCAGAAAAATCTGGGTCCCAAATTACAATTTATGGTGGCAAGTGATTACTAAATATAAATGCCTATACAGCTCTACCAGCAGGGATTGCATTTGCTGAAGACCTGCCAGAAAAATTTTACCCAGCCAGGAAGAACCGAAACATAGTCTTATATTACTATAATCAAATCTAACCAATGGGGAGATAATTTTTTTTTTTTTATATTGGCATAAAAAAACAGAAGCAAGAGAAAGAGAAATTACACTGAAAATAATGCTTGAAAGGTTATAAAAGCAAGTAAGTTTACAAGAGCATAGAACTGCTCATTTTGCAAGCTAGGCATCGAGCATTTTTTGATATAGAAAAACACTGCCTTTTGTATTTTACTGAGCTCATCAAGTTCAAGATAGAAGGTGAAAAAAAATCAGTTTTGGAAAATGATTGCAACTTTGTGCAACCCCCAAGAAAATGATGTTTAAAGCTTTGCGACTGTAACCCTCTGTCAATGCGGATCCTGAAATGAAAGCCTTCATCAGCAATTAAAGTGCCTTAAAACCACTCCAGGGGGCTTCTACAGGTGTTTCTGTGCAGATGCTTTTCCAAATAGCAGTGGGATACAGGATGGTTTATGAAGAATCAGTTTTAGCCTTTCATTCTGCTACTGTAGCTGAGGCAAAAATGTATTTATAGCCTATTAGACGCAATTAAATAGCAAGAAGCTTTCTTCTTTCTTTGCCGTTGTTCTCTCTCTCCAAGCAAAGAAAGAGTGAGTATAGTGGAATATTTTAGTCTAAATGGTCTCTCCTGATTTAGAGCCATCACTTTCTGCCAAGCAAAAATCATCACAAGAACTAGAAAGATTCGGTCTGGACTGAAACACTCTAAGAATTAGTTCGTTACGCAGGAGACCAAGAAGACTCTATTTTCACCTCCTTAGAAGTTTAACAAAATCCAACCATCTGGTCAGAAACTTGTATTCTATTTTAGATTTTTATTCTGACAAAAAAAAAAAAAAAGTAGTCAAAATAATTTAGTTTATCTAGAGAATGAAGTTAAGGAACAAAAAATTGCTTTTCCCATTGTAGAAGTCACAGTTTTGGCAAATGCTTCTTTAAATAGCTTCAGCACGATACCACCCTGGTGACGCACAGCTGGGGACTGCACATGCACGGCGCTCGTACTTACTGGGATGTCTCCAGGATGGAGCCAGGCATTGCCACCAGGTGACGGATGAAGAGAGCAGCACACAAGACACCTCAGACAGAGCTGGGAATTTGCATTCCCTACGATGCCCAGCGCACAAACGTAGCAGCATTGCTCACGTCCTCTTTGCGACCCACCATCTGACAGCGCGGTGTGAAGTGTGCTCAGAGGAACGCTGGTCAGGACCGGTAGACCAAGACTCGCTGCGGTTCTGACCGTGACTTTTAGGTGAAGGAATTTCTACAGATGGCTCATACAGAGCTGTTCTGTACTCACGGGCTCTCATGCGGAAAGGCAGGTGCACAGACACCGATCTGTAAGTCGCTCCTCAGGGTTCAGGTCACAGCACGAGGTAAATCAAAGTCCTGCCCTTCTGCATTATGTTTTCCTAACTGTGGGTGGAACACAGGCATGGTTCATTCTCAAAAGCAAATGTATAAGGGTTTTTTTATGGACTTAAAAGGGTAGCGGAAGCACAGTATGAGACCCACACTGGTTTCCACCTGCTGCTCTGGGCAGGCTGTCCCCCAAAAACTCAGGTACCTGCATGGCCCCACCACTCCTTTTCCCAATGATGAGTCCAGCACTCCTGAACGAAATATTTATGTAAATTATTGCAGTACAATTTCAAAACTCCAGAAAGCTTAACAAGTAGAAAACAGGAGAGGAATTTTCAAATAATTCCGGAGTGTCAACGCATAAAGTACTCTTATTTTGCCTTCCACAGTCACAAATCACCTGCACACCACCACCTTGGAGACCCAGAACACCCAAACGCTCCAGCAGCCCGCAGCACGTCACCTCCTTCTCTTCTGGAGCAGGAGCTTCGACCAGACGTTGTCGCCTGGAGCCCAACAGCCAAGTCCTGTCCTGATAAGGCTTTCACTAAACAAGACAAGTCTAATGCTGGGAGCAATTCTTAAGCTTTCGTTTAGGTCCCTATTTCTCTTACAAGTGACCTTATAAAAATTCTGTATTAAGAAATCACATTAATAATTAGCCCCATGTTACATCCAGTGCTATGATGAGAAGGAGATGAGAATCGAGATAAACCACTTCAGTGTGAGAAAGAAAGTCCGTGAAGCTGCAGCCCCTCGGGGGTAATCCACGCGCTTCTGCTGTGCCGTTCGCTCCGAGGAGCTGGAGGGATTAATGAATAGATGACACAACTACAATTTGTTCCAGCCGTATTTACCGGAGTCCCCTGCTGTCTCTTCAAAAGCTGGAACAAACCCTGCACACAAACAGTTAATGAAGAAAATGTGGTCATGTAGTCCTTTAAACAATTTACCGCAGGGGCCTGGTGATATTTTCCTTTAGCGATGTATATGGAAATTAAAATTTGTGAAGATAACGACTTTGAGATTCAATGAGCTCTGTTTAAATGCAATTATGGTTCTTTTGCTTAGGTCCTCTCCTCGCTTCAGATTTGAAAAGGCCACTGTATTGACCCACGTTGCAAATAATGAGCTGGGAGCTAGTGAGGAAAGCTCCACATTCACAGTTTATGTAAAACTAATCCAACGCCGTTCAAGAATAAAGCGAACTTTTGTCTCCTCTCTGTGCGTGCTACGGTAACAGCAGCCTGCCAGGAAAAAAGATTTTTCTTTGCCCATCAGACTTTGTGATCATGTGGGTGATAAGCAGCTGAAACATAAGATTATGGTACAACATAGTGTTTAAAAAGACTACTGGAATCCTAAGATGTATAAATAGAAGAATAATAATGATTGATTGTAGTAAAGTTATTATGGAACTGTTAATGGAAAACTGTGTTGAGTTCTTATAACTGGAATTTGAGAATCAAGAGAACACCTGAGGGTTTAAGAAAATAGCAACAATAAAAGGAAAACAACTTAAAAAAACCCCACAAAGGTGGCAGCAGGAGAAGCAAGGATCTGTCTCAATTTACCAAAGCTAAGGTCAAGTGGAAAAACTAGAGATGCATCTTCCACACAGGGTTCTCGGTTTAATCAGAAGGAATGTCACCCATAAACTTTCGTGGAGAATCGGGTTTCTCTGAAACCTCTACTCTGTCCCAAGGTCACTGCTGCTGAGGAGGAAACCTTCCCTCCGATGAGGAATGCATATCAATAGGTCAAAGAGAGAAGGACGCAGAGAAGGCTCTGAAGCAAGAGATGCTTTAGTGACTCCACTGCTACGAGAGACATTACACAAAGCAGCCGTTGAGAGCATGAAGAGGTACTACCTGCATGGAAAGAACACCAGACCTTTCATAAGCCCGAAATATCTCCAGGATTATAGCACAGAAAGAGACAGGCTAGGTTTTCGGCCAAGAGCACACAGATGTTGTTTGTATTGACAGAGAGGTTGGATCACAGCTCCTCTTCCTAGAAAGAGGAGGAATAAGAGAAAATTTTTGGTACATCAGTAACTGAGGAGAAGAAGAAAGGCCTTAGCAGCACCTCACCCCGCTCAACTCAGTCCTCCCTGCTACAGACAGTGTCTTTACCTTGGGATTCTGCAGTTTTGTGTGCTGTTATGTCTCCCAAATTGAAGGAATTACAAACCAGCATTAAATAAAACACCACCTTCAGTAAGAAAACACAAAACATACCAAAGTGGACAGAACTGATGGCAGAGAGTAATTATATAAACCACTTAATTAAATAGCACAGACTCAAAGACAGGGACTTCATTAAATAGAAAAGCAGCCAATTCGAATCCATAAATAGTTTCCAAAGCATGTTCATTTTCTAGTGCCATTTCACTACATAAACACTGAGAGCAGTACCCTTGAGAGAAGGAGAGGCATAAATCAGGCCTCCAGTTAGGATAAACAGCAATGCCTGGATGTTACTATTTCTTCCCTCTAAAAATGTACATAGTTAAGGAATAAAAAAAGCCTTGCCTGTGCGATCAACACATCTTTGCTTACTGAGCCCGAATGCCTGCAAGCACACGGGGACCAGCTAAGGAGCATCTCGGTAGATGCAGGCGCAGAGCCCACCTGCGAAGTGGGCAGCACCTGCACATGGAGAGGTTTGCACTGGGTTGGAAAGCAAAGCGTGCAGAGCGAGGAGCGCTGGCTTGTCCGGGGCGGTGGGGTGGAAGGTGCACCATGCCACAGGGCTGCCACGGCGGCAGAGCAGAGCGCCCGGGCTGTTTGCAGCACACTCGCCCTCGGCGCCTTCTCACCTGGCATTTGCAAAGGCAGTGGACCACCAGCGAAGACATGCTGAGCTCAGGAGAAGCCTCCGGGGCTTTCCACCTCCTTTTTCAATCTTACCCGTAAGCAGAGAGCCAACTTGTTCGCTTGTTTTCTTTGAGGAGTGTCTGCCCTTCCTGCACATCCCTCAGTTCCCGTTATCCGCCCTGGATCTCCACCACGCTCCGATGCTTTGCCTCCACACCTTCATGGAGGCAGCAATGAAAGCAGCATTGCATCTGCCTTTGGAGGTATTTCTGTATCGTCTGCATCACTTAAGTGCCTGACCAGCGAAATTACACCAAATTAAAAAAGAAGCGAAAATAAGGAGGAAAGAGACAGACTTAGGAAAAAAGAACAAAGGGATACTAATGAAAGGGAGTAAGTAAAGGGGAATGAAGTTAGAAAAAGGAGAGATGAAAGCAATGCCAGGGAAATATAAGTTACCGTTTAAACTACAGTTTCCTGAAACACAGTTTAATTAAATATGACAGTAGACAGTAATTTTGTTTCTCTAGCTCATTAGGACAAGGGGTTGTTAATCGCACTTATTAACAAGGCAGAAGGTCAAGTAGATTTCAGGCTATTTTCGTCACTGAATAGATGGAGAAAGGGAGGCTGAGCAAGGAAATTATTCAGCCAAATGACTTGTTGCTGAAACCCTGTGGCTGGGATTAGGATCCAGTGTTTCAGCAAAACCACCCCGCATTAGCTGCCAGAGTTTAATGCCACTGCGGAACAAAACCACCAAACACAAAATGAGAAAACCAAACACGCACAAGCAAAAAAACCCCACGCTCAAACATGAGCAAAATAACGTCAACGCAACTCTGAATGCATTTACCTGAGGGGAGAAACATAACTTCACGATATGCTGATTTACAGAAGTGAAGAAGCCGCACTGTGCTACAAGCCGAGACCTCTGCCGGGGCCACGCTGCCTCTCCATCGACTCTAACCACACATGCACCCTCTGAGTCTTAGGAGATCATTAAAGAATATGTTGCAGTCATCACCTCAGTAGTTTTTATATCTCTATACATCATCACACTGTACTACACCTAAACTGGGCTGTTTCAGCAGCATCAGACTTAAAGTTACAGCCGTGACCAGGTTTACTCCATACTGGGACAGAACCAGCAGACTCTATCAAGTGAGACTGATTAAATGTTCAAACAGCTTCTTTTCCTTACTGCTTCACTTTGCAATTTCTCACTATTTTTAAGAGCAGCCACAGCACGGATTAAATGTCCATGATATCCCACTAAAAAAACTTCAAAGACGCAACTCGAAGTTATTCTGCTTCTGCATTAGAACCTCCTTGAAAAAGCTCCTGGTTTGAAGAGATAACAGCACAGCTTTGATTTTAAACCTTTTGTATTGCTTAGTGTGTTTGTATATTAAAGTGACACAGCCTGAAGTTTTCAGATTTCACGGCGAGCCTTGAGATGAGAAAAAGCACATACCTTTTTATCAAGAGTATGTAGCGAAGCAACTTATGCAACAGAGCTTAATATTTTGGAAAGTTCCCCAAAATATTCAACCTTTAACTTCCAGGAGTTTAAACAGAAATTTAAGCAAACCTGAGCCAACATTTCTGAAGAAAAACAGCTTTGAAATTCAGAGAAACCTAATGTATCATAAAGGCTGGTCATGCTTTCATTTCACGGGGAGATTGCTGTTTGGCAGAACGGCAAGTGCCGGCAGCGCCCCAGGACCCGGACCACTGCTTTAACCCATCGACCTCAGGCACACGAACCCAAACCCTTCCACTCGGGTACATCTGGAGGACTGCTCTCTACGTGCCTGGCATATTAAGATTGTTGAAATCTGTCAAGCACATGCCTCAACCGAAGACAAATGAGCCATCGCCACCCTTGTGCGTCCTATCCGCAGAAAGGAAATCTCACACACTGACAAAGTTAAGTGTTTTGGCTGAGGTTGCGCAGCGCACTGGGAGAAGAGCTAAGGAGTCAGACCCCCAACTCATAACCATCGCCCCATGGCTTCTCGGTGTGTGCGGGGCCGCAGCTGATGGAAAAGCTCCTTCCAGGCTTATTTGCAATGGAGTTATCCTTACAAAGCGTGTTATGTATACCCTGCAGTCATCTGCTCAGGAATAGTTGTGCATCCTTTCCTCCAGGGAACATGCATCACCTTTTGGATCACCTCTTTTCAGCGCTCCAGCACACAATGCATCTTGTGAGAAGAATAATATTGCTCAGATTTTCATCAAAAGCAACAGCAAAGTATAATATGGCTGGTCCCTATGAACCAGATTAACACGGCTAACAAGCAGCTTATCTTACAGCCTTCGCTTTCAAAACCTCATGGAAATACCTGCCTCTTGTGAATAAATTACCCGTGTTTTTCTGATTCAGTTAGCTGACAGCCTCGGAGGTATATAGTTGGAAGTTGGTGAGATCAAGATTATTTTCTCAGCAAAAAGGGCTGGTAGCAAATCTTTCTTTTGCTGTCACTCAGTTTGTGATTTATTATTTTCTGTATTCATTATTTTTTTTCCCCGCAAACTCTTAGGCACTTGATCTCTTTAGTGAGATGCTACGCTCTGTCTTTCAGCCTGGTGCTGTGCCCTCACTTCAGTATTCCCCTCCAGGGATGGACGAACTCTGGGTTTCCTTCTCGCCCCTCTTCATTACCTCTACTCCACGGACACAAGCACTGTTCTCTCCCCTGTTGTTTCTTCCATGCCACAAAACTGATGGAAGATACGACTGCTTAAAGCGTACTGAGCTGGACCCAGGTACCACAACTGGGCTCCACTAATAGAGTCTGGACTGCTACCAGCGGCACATACAGCACTGGGCACTGAACGTGCAATGAATACCGTCTGCTGTCCCGAGGCTTTACAAATCCCATCTCCCCTGCCGTGCATTTCCTTGCTGCTATATACTTCTAAGTCCTTGTAAAATAAACAACCTTTTTCCCCCTGCAGAACGCTTGTATTAATCTGACACGTTCCTTCTGGATAGACCCTCCATCCGAGTCTGTACTGTGTCTGGTAGGGTTTGAGGCAGAAGAAACTACGTACAGATTGAGCAGCAGAAACACATTTGCTGAGCGGCATGAATGAGCAGATGTACTTCAAATTGTAAAACGTGTCGGTGCCATCCGAGAAAACAGAGCCCAGAACAAAAGAGGCAGATCAGCAGCGTCACTGAGGATGACTTCCAGATAAGGCCCCAAGGGCTGAGGTCTCCACCGACACGTTTCTAAACACTTCCGTCCACATCACTGTCAGCAACTTTACCACCACCGTCAGTATTGCTTTCTTGAAATTTTGCCTGCTTTAATGCCACTCTCTTTTTTTTCTCTCCCTGCTGCTAATTATTCCACCTGGGTCTTTTGCACAGAATTATTCCCATCCCACTTGTTATGTTCCATGAGAGTTTCGTAGCCGTTGTCCAAGGCAAGGATCATGGCTGAGTCCCGCTCACAGAAACCAAATCAGCGGTTATCTTTATGCCGATGACGTGAATCTACCTTTACGAGCTAAAATCCAAGTCAGACAGCTTTAACATTCACTTGGGGATAGTCACACAGCGGTGCCAGATAAAGCAGTGGAACCATAACTCTTAATCGTGTCCCACAAGTCCTCCTCTTATCCTCTTATCCCAGAGACCAGGAGAACCCCAGTATTACTCGTAGAAGGACATACCCAAGGTGTTATCTCCAACTTGGCTCTGTTTACTATACTTGATAACCAAACCATGTCTAAACCTTCCTGATTTTTCCAGCACATCCTCTAAAAACGCAGTTGCTTTCAAAGCCATGTAGGTAACGTGTTCCTTCCAGGTACTGCACGCTCTCAGCTACTGCATCACCCTTCACACTGCCGTCTACTTTTATTTCCAGCCATTGAAAATGCCACTGCAACACTGCTGCTCTGCCACCGCCACTGTGAACTCTCTATTTTGAGCAGAAGTAGACACTAAAGGGCTGAACTGCGGTGAAACCAAAAGCGAAGAGCAGAGTGGAAAAATACGCTACTTCAAGTGTCTCAACAGATCAGGGCAAAAATGTGAGAAAATAATTTAGGGCAGGAAACTGCTGGAGTTGAGGTTTTTTGCACCAAAAAGTGGGCTGTTTCTTGGCGACTGAAGTCGGGACACAAAGAGAGAATGAGAAAACAACATCTGAAAGAATCCCAGTGTCGTGAGTATGGTTGAAAGAAATGGTGCCAACACTGAGCAAAAAAAGGATAAAACAGGATTTGGGAATGTTGTGGGTGTGACAGAAACTAATCTAAATAGAGAAAAATAAAATACCAACAGGAAATGTTGGGAGGGGGGGAAACCTGGCAGACACACAGTGTGTAGAAGACTGAGAAACCAATTTTGGAGCGAACATATTGGTATAGTGCTGCAGCCAAAGAATAATGAGATTACTTCGGGAGAAAGTACGCAGGGAGGAAAAGGGTAGACAAAAGGGAAGCCCAACAGCCAAAAAGTTTGTTACAGAAAAGATAAATTTTAGATAGCTTTGATGAAGAAGTTAAAAGACGTTAGAGGGGCCGGAGACACTTGGGAAATCAGAGAACATCCTCAATTGCCTAAACTTGACTTCTCAACACTCCTTCATTCCAATGCCTTTCAGGGAGACAGGGATCCAAGGATCGATGCACCAGGCTACAGTTACACGCAAAACATCACCCCATTTTCCCAAAGAGGAAGAAAATCATAGTTTAGAAGCTAACGCTGCTGCTAAGAGCATCGCCAACTTCTGGGAGGCTTTCCGCAAGCAAATCCCCAGGTTCTGGCATTATTCAGTGCTCTGACAGGTATTAAGTCACTACATAAACTTAGAGTCTATCGATTCCCTGTTTTCTGAGCAAAGCCTATTTGGTTGGGATGAGTACTGATAAGAGCACTAAGCTGGACTTCACTCAGAAAGAAACTTGCGGTTGAAGGTAGCTCTGCCAGCTGCAAAGCAACATAAAAAGCCCCGTGCCAATCCCTCTCGCGGTGTATATGCCAGCTCAGTAGTTCACAACCAGATTAGTTTGCCTTGCTTGGCCTTTTGATTGAATCTTGGCTATTTTTAATCCATCCGTTTATAGAAAGGAGAAAATCCCCTGCAAAATAAATACTGAGAAAGAGCCTTACCTTAAAGAGCTACGGATACTTATATATAAACCCAAAAATATCCCAGAATGAAAACGCGTGAATCTCAGAGTAAATTAATCTGGTGAGTTAAACTGAACGCACGTGTTGCTTTTGTAGGCAAAAGTGCTGCTTTAAGGAAACATTTCCTTTCGTTTCCCACCTAAGGGGCTCCACAAAACGTGAGAACAAAGCATATAAGCAAAAAGCCCAAGAAAATTTAATCAGGGCTACTTCAGAACTTCTTATCTCAGTTTCTGAGTCCATAAACTCCCTTTCCCTTAGATGTAGATGCCGTATTTTCAAAAAGAGCATTTTAGTGAACCGGTAAATCGAATTTGCAAGAGCAGCGACTGTAGGAAATCATGATAAAATGCTTGACATTTCCTGACACTTAAAAAAATATTCTGTTATAACAAAATCTGCTTTTCCAGAGTTTTGCAATACACTCTACTGCTTGGAAACAACGTAGAAATCAAAGGGGATGAATGAATTCACATACAAAATTATGTAATGAACCTTTTCATTAGATACAATTATGGGAGATTACACTTTTAAAGAACTGCAGATGGAACTACCTGAGAGTGAAAACTTCAATCCCAGCAACTAAAGTAATAAAGAAACAAAATTGAATTTGGCTTGATTTTATCCCACTGGGTAAAAAGCTATTCCACAAGGAACTACTTCTGTCACCTACATCCATACATAGGTGTGCTGGAGAGCTTGTAAGTTGAATATCTTCGATTTCTCTTCCATGAATGTCATTTTGGTCACTATTCAAGTTTCACATACGCATGAAGAACTCCAGGCTAGTTTTTGGTAGCAGTATGATCTTTATCCTGCTATTTTTACTTCTCATTGCCATGCTTTTGCCCTTGGCCTCCACAGCTTTCTTCCTTTTATTCCTCCCCCAGCTCTCAGTTATTTGTCATCCTTTCTTTAAGCATCTAGTTTTATTCTCCTTAAACTCCTTAAATTCTTTAACAATATAGAATTTATGGGCTCAACTTTTCAACATAGCCTAGACACTAGAAATTTTGAATCTTAAAAGTTATTTCATAGATTTGCTGTGGCGAGGGCTACATGGTCGGCTAGATACGGTACTAAACACACACTAAATAGAACAGTAAACTGCAGCTGTATCTGAAATCCAAAATATGTGCACTCTTCAAGTACTACATTTAGGGAATCTGACCGGAGTGGTATTAAAACTTCTTAAAATCATTTCAGATGGTAATTCATACACATCAGCAAGATGCGCTTGGTAGAAAAGGCTGTTACCGGTAGAAACAAAACAAGGGACAGAGTGGTGGGACTCAGAAACAGTAGTGTGACTGAACTCCAGGTTCTGACTCAACTGAAAAAAACACGTTTATAAGCAGGAAAACTTCAGCCGGTTCCCTAAAGAACTTTAGTTCCTCAGGGGCAAGAGAAAAGGCATCACGGCCCATAGGCTAAACAGACATTACTATTAACACGGACCACCGTGAAGCTGAATGCAGACTTCTCCAGCTTAGGGAGGCAGCAGGGGATGACTGGAAAGGAAAGGTTGGTACATGCTTGTCAGATGCCTTCAACAAGAGGAGACCTCGTGCCCTCCACCTACAGTGCCAACAGATGTTATCTGTTATTGTCAACAGGCCGCCAATGCCTCTGCTAACGAATGTATGTACACTATGCTGGTCTCAGCTCTAACACGTGGACGTGAGAGGCCAGTGACCCCCATCTCCCAGGCTCTCCCAGTGCGTCTGCCACCCCGGGGGCAGAGCAGATGCAGAGGGCAGCCAGCACAGGGAGGTGGTTTAGAAAGAGTTCCCTCTGGAGCCGCTGGTGGCACCTTCCTGCCAGAGCTGCCCCGTGAATTGAGGACTGTCACCTACACGTCGAGGAGAGCATCCACACGCATAAGCTATCATCCACCGAAATCGTCTCACATATCCCAAAACCAAGCCCAGCCACCCAGAAGAGCTCTATACATTAGAGGGCAGGGGTGACAGCTCGGGACGTAGATGGAAACTTCAGTATCACTCTTACTAGAGTTGCCTGTCCAGCTCAGCCTAGTAAACGGCTGGTACAATACTACAGAGAGAGTGGAGCAGTACGGATACACTCCATACCTTCCCCCAGGTGCCGTGAGCCATGCCGAAATTGCACACGTCAGCCTTCCTTTTCCTTCACCCTGCCAACGAGAGTCCAACACAAAGTATGATGCTAATGGGACCCGAGAGACAATTCAGCCTCGGAAACTCCAGCGTGGCACATCCACGAGGAGGGCCCACGGACCTGCTAGGTATTTTCTGGCTTTTCACTGCTCATTCCTGTGCTTTTTTGTTGGCAGCAACTATTAGCCTTTCTCAGCGTTACGCGTCATAAGCATTATGTAAAATAAAATGTGTAACTAGAGGGTCAACCAAAAAGGCTGTTGAAATATTTTCATAGTTGTGTGTCCAAGAAATAATCCAACTTTCGCTTAAAAACCAACTTAGAAACCCATTAATTCAAATAATGTCTCCTAGTGGTTTAGCATCATGTACTTTTTGTAATGAAATCAATTACAAGAAAAATCTGTGCTCCGTTATTCTCTCACCAAATATTGCCAAAGTAACGTGCAGATTGTTTCTTTCTAAAAGGACTAACACTTACTTTAACTTTGAAAGGAACCTAATAAAATAATTTCCATGCAACTTTATCTGAGTATTCATCTCGAAAGTGACTTGAGGAATAAATATGACAGGGAATTCAGGGTAAATCACATCTTTAACGTTTGGCTCTCCAGCAGTCCTTTGACTGTTCTCCTTTTCATTATAGGTGTCTAGCATAAAAAACATATGTCAAATTTGGCATTTTGCATTTTTAATAAAATACCAAATGTTATAACCATAAAGAAGGGAAGCAAAAGCGTTCCCTTAATTATTTCCATTACTTTGTTGAACCTTCTCCTATTTTTTGGTACCTCTTGATCAACTCCAGCAATCAGAGGTGACACCGGGGACACCCAGCGTAGGCAACCCCTGCTCTGCCTCTGCAGCTGAAGTTTCCGCACCATAGGAAACCGAGACAGGGAACGAGAGAGGTTTCTCCTGCTGCAACAAGACCACCAGTATCCCCCAGAGCCCACCAGCGAAAGCTAAACAAATGTGATGAGAGAGAGAAATCTGTATTAATAAGCAGAAATAATTTCATATCCTGAGTCCATGGCTGCTTTGCAGCACTGACCTGTTCCTCTGCAGCAAACAAATGAGCCAACAAAGAAACTAAAAAGTGATTTTTCCAAGGAATGGCTAAGTAATTGGAAAAAATCAAAGAATTCCCACTTTCAGGCCTAAATCTCTGCAGTAGCCGCAGTAGCCGGGTATCTCTGAAAGAAAGCCCCAACTTTGTACCTCTGGCATAAATAAAATACATTTTGTGCTGATCCCACTGCCTTTTCTGACTGGAATAAATACTTCAAAGAATTATCTTGGATTTAAAAATAGAGTATTTTGGCCCGCCCGAAGGCTATGTGGCATCATTATGTGCTGCAGCGTAAAACCCTGCTTTGAGCTTTATTGCTGGTTTACCTCATTCTGAGGAATTAAAGAGCTTAATCAGGTCACAGAAAGACAAAACCAAGGACGTGTACTTAAATCATAGTCACTATTTGCACAAAAGTTTCCTGGTAAAAAACGTAGTGGCCGTAATTAAAAAACTCTTGTAATTGAAGGATTATTGACTGTGACCAGATACAGAGCAATGGTCTGAACAGAAGAAAATATCTGACCTATTCCGAAACCTCCATAAATGGAGGAAACAACCTCATTGTCCTGCACAGAACAAGACAAATAAACCCACCATTTTGGGGGTAATTTACATATAGCTTCTAGATAAAGTGTTTGGGGCATCCCGTTCCTGCAGGTAACACATTCCAGGGGACAGTGTAATAATTATGGGCAGCATAATTTTAATTAATTCTTTCATAATTGCACGTATGCAGGCTGCAGCAGGTAGATGTAGAAGGAAGAGAAAGCAGTGAGTCAGTCTACCTTAAATATAATTCATAAATCAAAATAAAACCCACTGTATTTAAACTGCTGGAACAGAAAATGCTTTATAAATAGATAAAAAACCCCTAAGTTTACAGATCCTCTGTCAACAAGGAAGCAACGAAAAACATTATTAATACCAACATCCTATCCAGGGCTTTGTTTGCAGGTTTATTTTAGATGGGGGGAAAATTTTTTACACGGTTCCTCTTTGATGTATCCCTTTCAGTATTATGTTACGAGACATTTTTTGGAAGTAGCGTTCATCACAGAAGTGGACAGGATGTTTGTACATTTTGTATTTGAAAATGGAATTTTTGTATCCTGGAACAAATAGCAGCGCCTGATGTTCAAAACACATGCTTTTCACGGTAGCTGCCAGAATAAAAGTTGGAATAGCATTCAACCCATGACCGGGGGGAAAAAACATTCCTGGTCCAAAATCCACCCTCTGGTAGGTTTTCACAGTCCCACTGACATCAATGGTCTACAGGCACGCAGAGACACGGCTGGGACCCCGGGAACCGTCCGCTGCTTACACTAAAAAAAGCAACGTTGATGTGAGATTGGAAAAGAACGCGTTACAAATGACTGTAAGCCCACGAACCTCTTAAAATGCAGGTGGTTTGGGAGAAGAAGGGACGTGGGAAGACAGGAGTGTGACCACCACTGCCTTTGCAACTGATAAAATACCATCTCCAAGAAAAGCCCCACGGCCACGCTTTTGTTGCAGGAGCAAAAATGCTTCCTTGCCATGCTTTTTTTTCCACACAGATGCAAGACATGCTTGATTTAACACTGAGTTATCATCACAAGGGACAGTCCTGCTCCCTCCCACCACCAGGCACACACTCCCATGTCACTTACATGACATCCAGCAAAAAAAGCAGCCAAGGATGGCATTTGGATCAGCCAACTGATCTGACTGAAAGCCAACCGTGGATAAAAAGAACTGGCATGAGATCTTCAGTCACACGAGTGACCTCACAACAGGCTAATCCTGAGGCTACACAACACCAGGGGTACGGTGTACCCACCACCGCCTCTCGGGCTGTCACTCCACCCGGGGCCATCCGTAGCGTCAATGACACCGCCATCCAGGAGAGGCAGCACGGGCTCATCACTCCCATCTTAAATATCTCAACGTAGTTATCAAATTGACTGCCAAAAATGCAGAAAAAAATATATGTGCAGATAGTGAATTCTAAATCCACATAACTAAAGGAAAATAATTTCACATGCTACACATTAATTAGTTTTGCAGTCTTCATCTCCTTCCCTGCCTCCCTCTTGCCCTTCTCCTACTCAGCCTGGCCTTGCCCGACAATTTAAGATACTTTCTGATGAAGAGTATCTTGGGCTGCCAATCAGGGTAATAAGCAAGTTTGTTTGGTTGTTTGTTGAAATCTCCTAACTCATTTATTTCTCTCTGGAAGAATTCTGAAAGTGTTTCTTTCTGTAAGACAGCAGAGGCAAACACCGATTCCGTGTTAACTTCATTCTGCATTAATAAGTTCTTTATTACCTCTTCTTAAAACAGAACCACTGAAAAGTCTGTGTTAATAAATCCCATGTTATCTCTATTGCTCCTCATATTACATCTCTGAGAGCAATAAGAAATACTCTTTCCAGCTTTGTTTCCCTTGCCACTGAATCCAAATATCCCATAATCAACAGTTCTCTCTAATAATAATATTTACTAGGAAGGGACTTGCCAGCTTTTAGGAAGAGTCCTCATATTTCTGTATCTAGCCACCAGCAAATTTATAACACTCAAACCTTTTCATCATCGTTGCTAGTGTTAGTTTTGTCCAAGAAAGCCTCCAAATGAGTATTAGCTGGACTGAAACGCTGGATTGCTCGCTGGTACTTTTTCAAGATGCTAATTTATTGAGTACACCCAGAATACAGAGCTTCGTTGTGTGTTGTAATAAACTGTATTATTTCTTAATTGCATTGTATGGTCCACAATTGAGATGTCCAATACATAACATGAGATGAAAGCAATCGAAAGGAAAATCAACTTAAGTGAACAGTATATACAAGTTATCTTTATTTGCCTTTCAGGGCAACCTCAAGGATTTGGAAGGAAACGTGAAGAAAGAAACACCGAAAAGCAAGTTTGCCCAAAGGCCCTGAAGTGAGCAGGAGTGCAGCTTAGTCGTGTGAGATTGGAAAACTAGTCTTTACAGAGTGAGCAGCATAAGAAGAAATCACAGATTTATTTCATACATCTCAGTGGGAAAGGACTAGGAGAGTGGAGAGAGCGAGCAAGCGAGAGAACCCCAGCTGCAGTCTGCAGAGAGTATCTGTACCTGCACAGAATATACATATGGACACGTACTTTTCTACTAGTACAGTGCATTCACAAAGCCGGTCTCTACTAACCACTGTCTCTCCTTCCTGAAGGACAAGAACAGCAAAGTCCAAATATAAACCAAATGTTCAGTAGGCCAGTGCTAACACAAGAATTATTGCATTTCTCCTAAAAAACGAATCAGAGACCGGAGATCTCAGATGAGGGAGATACATCTATGTAGACAGATATATATATGAAGAGCTCAGCAGGTGTTAAGAAAAAGTTATCTCACTAACTGGAAGGATTTCAGGGGTAGTGACATTGGTATACTTCAAATAAGTGCTGACAGCTGTAAAATAAAGCACTGCGCTAGGAAAAAAGCAGAAGAGAAAAAATAATCTGATAAAAGAATAGGAAATGATTTACGAGTAAGTGAAGAAAAAGTCATCTGGTGCAGTTAGGAAGGTCACTACATAGAAGAACAGATAAAGGCACAGCCAGTTAACTCGCTGCACTTGAACAACCAACAAAGGAAAATGAAAGGAGGAGATGTAAGAACAACCTGGCCCAGCAGCGGGGCTGGAGATCTTAAAGAACAGCTAGACTACACACAGCAACAAGAAGAGTGCTGAGCTGGACTGGAGTCCTCCAGACAGAACTCCGCACGGCACCGCCTTCAAAACCAGCAGGAGAAAAGGGAGGTTGAAACCAGAGAGGACAGATCTCACTGGTTAGCACAAAACCTTAGGCTTCTGCAACTGCCGCTGGAGATCTGCAGGTCTGGAGGTGTGGTGGAGGACAACGGGGCCATCAGCGGTGGCTCAGAAGGCAGATGCTGTCAGCCTCCTTCAAACAAGGGGACGTGGTGAACCTTCTTAGAGTTTCAGAAGGCTCATGCTGGAGTTAGATACCTGATGTGAACACCTTATTTACTAACTTTATTGCTGGGTAAAAGCCATCAAGTCTCCAACCAAAAGGACAGAACAAAGAAAATTAACAGCAGGTACGAGAAGGTCTCATAAATAGGCTGCTTCCCAAGTTCTACAGCAAAAAGCTGCAGGGAATCCAAAAGTATAAAAAGCCTGCGTAATAATGGCAAGCTGAGTAGGGAATTATCAAATAAAGCATCAGAAAACTACCAGTAAGGGTCAATACTTAAGACTAAAGTCTTACTGGCATTTTATTATCGAGAAAGCTCTTAATTTACTTATGGTTCCCTGCACTGAAAAAAAGGTTCGTTCTCCATTTCAGCCGTAACGCACGTGATGCGGGGGAATCCGGCTTTCGCTCAGGTTAGCAGCTTAACGGACTTCCTTGTTATTTCAACCCCTTTTAGCTAATTCAGGCTAATTGAAAGAAACTGCTCTCCAAGTCCGGCCATCTGCAGAACTCGCATACACCATGGCAGGGCTTTGGGAAAAACCACAACATTATTAATAATACAGGACAAAATAAGAAGGAGAAAGAAACTTGTATTTAAAAATAAATGAATGCAAGTAACTACCCCCACATGTCTAACTCGTTATTCCCCTCGTGAACAGCTTTTCACAGCTTATTGAAATTCACATATTGTCTCTGCGGTAGATGTAGCATTGGAAAAATAATTACAGAAGATGACAAATGAAGTAAATTATACCCAAACTGTGCCTATAAAACAAAAAAAAAAAGCTGTCTGCTTCATGTCTGATGCGTTGAGGTATTTTTAAGACTGGAAAGTTCAGAGGTTAATCCAATAAATATAATGGTATTCGCCAGTTTCAGAACCAATGTAACATCATTCTTAAATATACCACAACCCACAGCATCTACAGCGAAACGTAATTTATCCCGGCAAAGGGAAAATCCTGCTCAAAGCCCTTCTAGAAAAAGACTGCACAAGTTAAAATTTAATGAACTGACTGCAGAAAAAGGATTTTGAATTTATTAGAAGCCCAGGCTTGCTTAAATGAAATAGCTGTTTAATTCTGAGTTCTTGGACACCGGATTCCGAGTTAGAAGATTAAAATCTTGAGAAAGAAGCAAAGTGGAGTGTGCCTCAGAGCAGCGGAGACGCACGCTTGGTGATGATGATGCAGGTATCGATTCTGGTCACGTTATAAACATCTCAGACCAGCTCCTGGCTAATCACAGGAATGATGGCACTAATGTACTAAAAGCAATTATACCTCCTTCTGCTTCCAGCAGGCAGATCTACAAACAGTTGGTATTTATTACTTACTCTCCACTTCATTAAATATGGGTTATTATAGAAGGGAAACAACAGCGGTGTAACTATTGTTTACATCTAACCCAGAACTAGTTTTACGTACCAGAGGGAACAGACGTAAAATCACTAGAATTATGGAAATGAAAGTACAAACCGCTTGGCACAAGGTAATACTTGCTACAGGAAAAGGTGAGCGTTACCGTTTACTTTATGGCATACCTAAAGGCTGACCGCCAGGCAAAAGAGGGAAATAAATTACTTGCGACTTGCGAAGGGAGAGCATGTCTACTTAGAGATTTCCTCTCGGGGGGAGAAGGGCAAGGGCACAGCACTGTCCCGTCGCTGTCCTCGGACATCCTCCCTCCTGCCGTCAACAGATCGGCAACTTTAAAAGTCTCCTTCAGGCGTAGGGAGCTGAAGATGAAATCACAACTGTGCATTTTAATTTAATCAGATGAACCTTTTTTTTTTTCTCCTGTTAGTGTGAAATTAGCATCACATTGTACCTTAAACGGCCACCAGGAAAGGAAAAATAAAAAGATACAAAGTAAATCTAAAGCTACAGCTAATAGGGTGAGTAGCAGAGGAACTGGGGGTACGGGGGAAGCGCAGTACACACTACAAGGATCAGAAACTTAACTCCAGCATTTTTGCACTTCAGGGATTAGAGCCTTAAGAATGTTCTTTTAACACTGCTTGAGTGTGTGCTTTTGTAAACATCCTTAAAATATTTAAAGCAAAATAGAAGAGTAAATGGCATTTTCCCACACTCGCTATATTTGTGAGTGCACATGCCTCTTCGCAGTTGCAGTTTATTGAGCATATACTGTACAATGCATAAAAACTGATAATCATGGCAGGGCTTATTCTTGACAAAAGCTAAAGTGGCCAAATTGCTGCTGACATGTGGCTCACATTTCAGTTTTTTTTCCCTAAATTTACAATGGCATAAGAATTTAATAAATAAATTTCAGAAACATTATGAAAAACTCAGCGCAGAACTGAAGGACGCTGTAATAGAGTTAAGATTTGAATTTCAGATGTAATTTTTGCTTCAGACGTGAATGCAAAAACATGTATGAATAAAGAATTGAGTATTTTGAATATATAAGCAATATTTCTAAACGTGAATAAGCTATAAACAAGAGACCCAAGGCTATGCTGTGGAGACTCCTGTAAAGTGCTGCCCATGAAGAGCAAAGAATCAACCACGTAACTGTTATTTCAGCTGCTGTAACACAGAGAATTATTTTTAAAAATCTGCCAGATTTGTTTCCACTTCAGAAATCTTTCATGTTGAAGAAATTCCAGTTGCCTCCCGGTCACGCTGTCACCCTTTGTTAGCTACGGTGAAACCGATTTACACATCAGAATAACGGGTAAAATTGTGTACTGGCCGTCTGAAGCCCATTTTAGATTTTTTTCTTTTTTTTTTTTTTTCCTTTTTCCAAAACTGTGATAGCAGTTCTGCTTTGAAAGTTAAAAAGAAATGTCTGGGAAGGAGAGCCTGGACTGCTCCCCAAAGGTGACGTGAAGGCAGCGGGGCAGGGTGGTAGTAGAGATCTTCCTCCACGTTCACTGCTGCCCTGTCGCCGGCCATGAAGGTGGCAGCCGGTGGAGCGAGCAGGACAGCCAAAAAAGAGACTAAAATGATGCATGTGCAGCAAAGCTGAAGCACAGGTGGAGCCATTGCTTCGGGAGTTTCCTGCCCCGAATGTGGGATTTCTCCATCTATCCATGCACAAGCATCGGTGAGGGCATTTGGCGAGACAGACTGCCGGCGGGTTACTGCCGAACAGCCTCAGGAGTGACCTGTCAGAGAGCCTTCTGAGAGCAACGCGGCACCCCCACGTGCCAGCGGAGCGGTGATGCTCCCAGCACCTCTGACACCCATTAATTCTATCCAACGTTTCATAAACGTCGCTCGTACCATTTATACTTCATTCAGTAACATATGCTATAATAGATACATACACTTTCTACATATATTATAACATATATATAAATAACATATTCAGCATCTACACCGCTCGGCAAGTACTACACAAGTCTTTGCTTTATATACATTACAACAAAATTTATCTTTCAAAAGCTGTCGTCTCTTTAAACTAAAGTCAAATCAGAGAAAAGAATAACTGTTTAAAGATAGATGATGCACAGCCATTTTCAGAGAAGCTCGAGAAGAAGATAAAGGAAGATGCTCTTCTTTCTATTAGGAGAAACCCAAACAGTTTTCTTTGTTGTTTTTGACACAACCGTAGTAGTAAAGAGGAGATGATTTGTTTGGGTAAGTCGGGGGTGGGGGCTGTTGTGTTTTTTTGAAGATTTGATGTTCTGCCGTCCTTGCAGGCGGATGCAAATCCGAAGCCTGGAAACGGCACAGAGAAGACATGATTTGTTATCCCAAGAACAACATTCATTGTTAACTGTTGCCAGAATCACTTGGAGAAGGACAATTTTCTCTGCTGCATTTGTCCATTTTTTTGCGATGACGTCTGTACTATCAGCGTTTATGCCTGCACTGTGCATGCCTTTGATGGGACCAAGAGAAACATTATGCACTGACAGGCTTTAATCTCCACAAGTACATTTACAGAGATCGTGCAACATTATTACTGCAAAAACAAAATAATGGGCTTCAATACAGTTGCTGAAGTCAGTACACTGAATATAAAAATGACAAACCTTGAGTATACAAAATCCACATTAATGCGACACATTTTAATAAATTCTTTGTCAGTGAAAGTATGGCATTGGGCTTTATTATCTCGCTATTGAAGATACGCATACAAATTAAACCAGCTTCATAATCCTTAGCTTTACACTAATTATCGATATGGGTCCACCATCTCAACCCTCAGGATGGAAAACGTTACCAATTACTCAGGCAAAATGCAACACAACCCGAATGGATACAGGTAAACTGTGCAGAGATGTGCTTTCTATCGTCCCTGATCAGCTTTTACAAACAAAATCCACCCCAAAATTGAAGGGTATTGCAAAACTCACCCCCCAAGGTGGGCTGCTTTCATCTACATCCTCTTACATGAGACAAAGCGACACTTTTGAAGCGTCCAGTTACAAGGCAAGCCTACCAAAGCAAACACCACGCTGCACAAACAAGTTCCCACCTGGAAAAACGATACAAAGAAAAATGAGCTACGTTATGTACCTTATCACAATCCAGCTATACTTCAACTAGGACAAGTAGTACAGGAACTTGTAAGGCATGAAATATGTGTGCATGCAGGCAGAACAACTTAAAAAAACACTCTTTGAATAGTCTGAATACCAACAATCTGTGCCAAGAAGACTACAAGTCTCGGAGAAATACTGCTGAAATGACACTTGCTCCAAAACAGGAGACGCACGTTGCTGCAGAACTCCAGGTTTCGAACAGGCTCCCCGCTTCTTCCTTCATCTTACAATTTGTGGCCTGCAGCTGCTTTTGCATTACAAAAAGCATTTCAGCAGCAGAGGGACCTGTTTCAAACTGGTATCGCTTAGTCACTACGGTGTAGACAAGCAAGATGCACTTTTAGTGACAACTACCACCGTAATTGCTGACAGCAGAGAGCTGATGATTTGCGAAGAGTAAAAAAAAAAGGTGTCACTTCTTTAAGCCACTTTTTATAAACTTTTAAACCTCAATAATTTACTCCTGCCTTCCTACCTGAAGCGTCTTGATCAGCAGCTCCCATTCCAGTGGGAAGCTGTCCTTCCAGGAGGAAGCTGTCAGACTGATTAATATGAATATAAAATTACACTATTAATACTACCCAAGGGCAGATTTTTGCTGAATATAAACTGTCATAGCTGCTCCGCTGAATTGTAGACTGCAAACTGCCATAAACTGTATCAATAAAGAGATGCTCCTCTTCCATTTTCGGGAGCCAGGAGAAATGGTGAGGCAGGCAGGGGATGCAGGGGAGTGTTTGCAGAAGAGAGAAGAGGAAAGGACAGCACCGGAGAGATAACAGTTCAGAGCAGATCTACCTCTTCCCCTGCTGGGAAAACAGGGGGAATAAACGCTGCCCTCCCTTGCTGTGACAGCACCACCGAGAAGGGGTATAAGAAGGAAAGAAGCCTGGGAAAGGATGGTTCAAGGCAAAGGTGATCTTATGCTAACATAAAAATCATGCATTATATCCAAGTTCCACTTATCCGGGCAGCCCATGACACAAACCTTGGTATTTCTACACAGAAGGTCAAAACCCAACTTTTTTTTATATATATATACACACACACAGGTGTGTACCACAGCAGTCTGTCAGCAGCTGCTCAGAACGAATGAACAGGGAAACTAAAATAATAATTAAAAAGCCAAAATAAGAGGATATCATAATTTCAGTGATGCCCGGAGACTTTTAAGATACTCCTGTGAATTTTAAGTGTTGATAATACTCTTCTGCCTGTGGTTTTCCAGCTGCTCCCCCTTAGGAAGACGACTGTATAGACTCTTATATATTAGTATATTCAGTATAGTACAATAAATCTCATCCATCACAGTCAACTTGACAAGACATATTTTCCTGCAAAACATGCATGAAAGATAAGGGACAGTTATTCATAACTCTGTTTTATGGCTACACCTCCTGAAAGCACCTTTAATAATGTACTATATTTTGGTCTTCACCAAAGACTTACAACTCAGTTGTGAATGCAATGTGTATTTTCTATTTATGACCTGCAAGAAACTTTGTGACAGACCTCCACTGAAAATAGAAACTGGAAATAGTTCTCCCCCAAAAACCCATAAAGCAAGGCACCCACTTTATTTCAAGGTACCCACTGGACCCTACTCAATATTGTTGCCAGGATGTTGGAGCTAACGAAGAGAAGAGGAATTGCTGCTTTAATCTACCAGTCAGTTCTGGTCACTGCATACGAGAAAAGTTTACTCTATATATATCTACACAAATGGTCTTCAAAGAAACAGCTTTAGCTGCAAATTAACCGTGACGTTCATCAAGAACAGATAGTCTAGCAATCAACTATAAGCTATTTCAAGACCCAGATTCTTCTACAAACTCAATGCAGGGTTGAATTTGTAACCCTACAGCAGGGTTAGATCTCAGCCATAAATCTGGCCGGGCATTTGGAGCTGGAAAGAAGGTTGGCAGATCCTTTCTTCCCCAGCCCCTGCCCTCCCAAGACCTGGATATGAACGGTCATTAGGCCAAGCAGAAGCCAGGTCACAGCTTTTACTGCAGTGAAAGCCATTAACACAAATGCTTCCCTCAAGAGCACAAAAATAGAAATATATTTCTATTATTGAGAGATACATCTTGCATGGTCAGCAAACGCTTTCATGTATTCTTCTGTCTCACCTCCAGACTAATGGACAAAAAAAAACCAAGATAAATATTAATGGCAAAGTATGGAGTAAACACTCAAGTGAATCCTCTGCAGTCACTTCAAACTGAATAAGTGCTTTAAAGTATTTTTTCCACCAAATCTTTTCCTCTGAATATTTTCTGGGCTTTGCTTCAGTTTCTCCTCGGTGACATTCAAAGGCTCATATGAAAATGGGTTTGATGTTTGTGCAAAGCTGCCAGGCGTGGGGACAGCAGCTCTGTGGCCTCCATGACACGTGCATTCTGGGGAAGTAAACTGCAATTTGTCTGAAATGTCTCTCTTGGAGAAACAAATGCCCTCTGAGGGGTGGTTTCGCAAGGTGGATCACATCCCTGAGCACTCAGCCTGCGGGCTCTCACGTCTGCCGACACAGCCTGTTCACCACCAGCAATCTTACACTGGGAGTAAAGGATACTCCTCCCGCCCCCGAAAAGCACTTAACAGCGGTCATGTGTCCTATGTGCTTCTATAGGGGAAATATAGATGATATGTTCAAGGCACAGCTCTGGTAAGTATCTATTTGCAAGCATTATGTTTATGCTTTTAATAAGGGATGAAGGCGATACAGATGACCGTATATCGGAACTGAACATCTACTGGCAGTCACTCGAACTGCAGCGATACCGTGCACTCACCCCCGCACACCACTGTGGAGCCTCTATTGCTTCATTGAGGCTTTTAAGGCTATTTCTTTCTTTCCTATAATAAGCAGAAAATTAATTAAGTAGACTAAGGCAGTATCTCTGTCCTTCCATAATGTACGAAATACCTGTATGGTTTGAAAACAGCAGCAAGGCACAGGATTTTCTACTTTCCTCCTCCTCTAAGTGGACGAGATACTTTAACAGAGAACCCACTCCGTGCTACAGTATAAAATAGAGTCTAAATCCCCAAGTAAATGTAAAATGAATAGCCTCTAGTCTGCACATTCTAAAAATAGTTCACATGTACATTATGCTATGAATAATTCCTCAGTTTAGGAATATTGAAGTGCCTTTTAAAATGTAGACCGCATAGTCTGCAATTTGGACAAACGATATAGCTAGGGGCACTTCTATTTAGAAAGGGTAAGCCTGTATAATTTTCTCTTAATAGCATTGTTGCCAGCGCTCCATTTTTCAGGATAATTTGCTTTCGTTGATACAATACTTCACACATCCATATTCGTGGAGAATACCAAGGGGGGTGTTTTCCATTCATAACTCACAGACATCTTTATGCCTGCCAATTACCATACCCTAAGTCAACACCGAACAGGATAATCTCGTATCGTCAGTCTGTCCATAAGAGATGGGGGGATTGAGCTGCCAAGGCCAGCTGAGACCAGCGTAATGGAGCAGGAGGAGCTGTGAGAGAAGGAGAAAGCAGGAGCAGCTGCTTCCATCAGCCTGGGTCACCCTACGCTGTCCCTGCATTCCCTCCCCCCTGCCGCCAAGCAGCCCACCTCCCCAGCAAATCCACTCCCCATCCCCTATTTGGGGGTCACGCAGAACCCTGTGGTGCTCAGAGCCGGGTCCCACAGAGCTGCCCCCTGCCCCGCACAGCCCCAAGGTCAGCCCCCAAAGCCCCTGCCATCCCCGGCCCCACGGCCATCGCAACCACCCTGCAGGTGCCCAGCTACCTCCGCACAGCTGGGACTCCCTCTGCCTGCCAACCTGCAGCCCACATTTGAGCAGATACACTCAAAGCCAGCAGATACACCCAAAGCAGCCTTTCCCAGCGGCTGCAGCCTGGAGGCACAACCCTCCCTTCGGTCCCAGACTCCATCAATCCCCTGCGACACGGCTGGTGTGGGACCTGAGCCTGGGTTTTTGGAAGGGGACTTCGATGACTTCTTGGTATCTGTGTTTTGCAGATCATCAACTTGAGACAGGACAGCTTAATTTGTGAAGATACAAAGCATTTGCAACTTCAGTTGAAATAAAAACAAAATTTAAAAATCTATGAAATCTATGTTCTTGGGCTTTAGGTCTCTCAAACAGGACATCCAATATGTTTTTGTATTTCAGTCTGCCCACCAAGCAGCATGGGCAAACAATTTTTTTTAAGAGACTTCATTAAAAAAATAGCTAGGGAAATATGTATTCCAGATACAGACCACATCATTTTGTAGATGTATAAACACAAAACAAAATACCTGGTTTAGTACAAGACAGACAAAGAATCCTTGAAAGACTGATCTAAACAGGATAGAAGTAAACCTGGACACCTACTTGATTCACCAAGTTAATTAGGAACTTGTTTTACTTGCAATAATTGCGTATTGATCATAGCAATTACTGCTGATGAAGCTGGAGAGGTGGTTTAAACCCGTGCCAGGCAGTGCCAATAACACTGATTTCGTCTTACAGAAGCTGACCGCTAGGGAAACAAAAGCCTTTTTCACATGAAACTCTGCTGTTACTTGCTGAATTTCTCATCTCGATGAACTTAACTCACAGTTACTTAGAAGCAATTTAAGAAGAGTCACGCTTTAATTGACAGCTAATTGCCCCAAGGCTTAATTGCTTCCTTACATGTGAAGTCGGACAGGGGAAGAAAAAAATGATTAGCCTATGTCATTTGAAACAGAACTTTGTGGCTCAAAGAATATCAGTCTATAAATAGTACGAATGAATGTCGTGCAGCGCTGCACCACGCAACGCAGCTCAAGGCAAACGCATCCGACTCGATGGGAGCAATGGGATGGCCACTCGATGCCACACTTAAACAGCTGAAAAATATACCACCGGAGTTCCTGGGGAATGTACGTCTCCGGGTACGGCACACACAACCCCAAACTCAGTGCGTATTTTTATTTAAGAAAGCGATATCCAAGTCACAAGCAGTGACTTCTCTTCGGGCTGATGTACTAGTGAGCGTTCAAGCTGTCAGTGAGCATTAACAAGTCAGATTATTCAACACGCTACAAATTAAAGAATAGTGAACATTTATACAATAGATGCACCAAAAAGGACTGTAGCAGTAATGTTGCTTCCCACAGTCTTTGCATAATAACAGTCTTAAAAAGCCATTCTCTTTTCATTTATTCTTTTCTTCTGAAAGCCACAATTATTCCAACAACTCAACATGCTATGCCCTAGCAATTTGTAAATGAAAAACTGAAATGCCGTTCATCAAGACAGGCAAATTAAAGCAGACTATGTTTATCACGCTGTTTCTACAAAGTGAAGGAAAACGGCATGTTTACCTCCCTGAACATAACTAACGCAGGCCTAAAGCTGGAACTTCAGCTGCTTCGGGAACTTATTTATAGCAGCTCCTGTCAAACAACTTTTTAAAGCTTTTATCCCTTTAAAAAAATCATAAACTCCTCAACAGAAACGAAAAACCACATAAAATTAAAATTGCCATTCTTCCTACAAGAATTTGCACTCAAACTGCTAAACTTTCATTAAGATGTTGTTAAGTGTGACCCAAAATGAATAAATAAGTCACTCTCCATTTCAGGCCACAGAATAATAAAATCAAACATGTGCAGCTAATTGGGACATGGCACAGACAAATCAAAGAAGCGAGAGAAAGCACATGATGCTGAGGAGGATGGCAGCTGGGATTTGGGGCTCTTCAGGGAAACAGCTCTAAAACAGGACCTGTGTCTCCTTGAATACACAGCTCTGATAATTAATTCCTGGTGGCGATGGTAAAGGAGAAATAACTTCATTCCATTCTGCCGCTGATGTTCTTTTCTCTTGCCCTATAATCATACACTTCAATATCGCTTTTGAGTACCTAATAAAAACACACGTAAATTCAAAGATAAGGATTACAGACAGATCAAACAATATTAATCCATAATCTCTTTTCTCACTGCATATCCAGGATCAGAAGAATTTATCTTGCGCATGTCTGTGGTTTTGTTCTAACAGAAAATCACATAAAGAGAAAGGTTTAAGTGTGCTCTGATAAGTTACAGGGTATTCAGTTACCCCTGGCAGAGAATCCTATAGTGAATAATTAGCCATTTACTGGGTAAAGTAAACAGATGAAAACAATATGAGTAATTACTGTAGCTCAACAACAGCACCAAGGAACTTGGGAGTGCCACGAGCAGTTGTGGAGCAGTGAGCGAGGAACTGAGAGCACCGGAGTCGGTGAGCGAGAGCAGCGGTACGGCACGGATCACAGCCGGCAGCCCAGAACCCAGTGTCGAAAATTGTGTAGCACAAAGTTGAGCAGAAGGGTGCTGCTAAAAGGGCTTTGAACACATGTTTAACAGCTGCAAAAAACCATTTAATTGGAAAGTACCTCAAGGTGCACAATCAAAGATGACATCCAACTGCTAGCGCACGGTCTAATGTATAAAAAGCTTACTGAGTTAGTAGAAGGAAGAAATGTATATTCAAACAGCTGAACAATGAAGAACTGCAGCAGGTTTTCACACTGAGCTTTGGACATGTGTTGTGGGATGTCTCACACCATTTCCAGCAGGTAGAGGCAACCTTGCTCCAGCATTTCTTTTCTACCTTGGCAGGTAACTACCAGGACAGGACCAGGACGGCCGTCCTCCGGATGAAGCAACAGGGTCGCAGTTCTGAAACAGATGGCTGCCCGTGGGACACACGGGAGTCTTGTAAACTCTCTAGTTAATGGCTTTCATATTTGCATATATATGTGTCCACAGATTATAGCATGCCACAGTTAGAGATGTTACCCAGCTACCATGACTAATTCATTCTCCTCAGTCGGCTGCCCCCGCTCCACAGAGGAGACAGTACTTTTTCTAATAAAATTAAAATCTTTCTCTCGCCCATCCTGGGTGTTTTGCCTTAGCATCCAAAACATGGCTTTGTAATACCCAAAAATCTGTTGGTTTAGTTGCTAATGTTTCTGCTGACCTAGATTTATTCAGGACTCAATTAAACCGTAATCAAAATTTAAAGCAATAACTGGGCTTGTCCCCTCCTATACAGAGGAGTTAAAGAAGTTAAAATGGGCATATTTAAAATCCTTTAGGTGATACAGTAGGTTTAACGTTAAAGTACCTCTTTGAAATCTGAAACTATTGTTTTTCAGTTTGGTCAAACTCTCTGGCAGAAAAGCAACGCTTATCAACTACCACTCCCTACAAACCTCGGGAAGGACTGTTCCGTTCTTCTGAATTTGCAAGGTGAGAAGGCTAATCACACCTCTTGCATGCAAATCTGCCCAATAAACCTCAAACCAGTAGAGAACAGGTAACATTTCTTAGATTTGTCAATTTTTCTTCTTACTATTGTACATGAAGACCACTTAGGAGCATATGGGAAAGCACTGATAAACATAATACGTCCCGAAACGTGCTGTCTGATCAAATCCTGGCCAGCCTCCTGGCCCTGCTGCCCGTAACCCACAACGGTGCAAGACAAGTTTCTGATCCTGCAGGATCCCGATTCCGAGCCCGCGGAGGTTATGCTGACACCTTCCCAGCACCCACACCTCAGGGACTTGCAGCACAGCCTACTTTCCTCTTTTTAAATGACAGAAAACTCGGCTGGGCCACCCCCCAAGTGCACAGTGACATAGATGGCTCTTCCCAGAATAGATGCGAAGGGGGCTGCGGAGCCGGGTGCCGGCAGCCGGGAGAGACGCGTGGCCGCTGTGGGCTCTGCGACACGAATGCAGGGCACGCAGGGAGAAAGCTAGCAAGCGCTGGAAATTAGGCCTTCATTTCGGAATAAATTGTGCGTACGGGCATTGTAAAACCAGCCACGTTGCAACACACATCAGTCTGTCCCTGATTCAAGCCAAAAATGGCATGCAATGCAAGTCAACGCAGAATTTTTTTTATTTATATATACTCCTTCAAAAGAAAAATTAAATCCACCCAGATTTTAAGTCATGAAAGCTACTGGGTTGCACGGTACTTTTTTTTAATAAATTCATTAGGATTATTCTTAAGCTACTTGGGAGAGAGTACAGCCGCCATGGTGATGGTAAGGGACAGTCGCTGCTCCACGCCGTGGCGGGGAACGCCACGCGAGCCAGCCGGCCCTCCTCGGGGAGAGGGTGCACCATCTCTGCTCTACCTCACCTCTACTCTACACTTCCCCAAGTTTCAAAGGTGGTTTTAAAAGGTGACGCTTCATTACAGTCAGGTGGGGGAAGTTAATATTTATTTTGTGATAACAATTCACTCACATGAGACTTCTGTGTCAGTATCACTTAATTTGTTGTTAGGACAATGACGAGGATGGAGCGCAATCCCACATGAAGACTTTCACGTGAACTTTAATTTTGTGACACAAAATTTCTTTAATCACGAGTTATTACATGTGATTAAAGATGGCTCCAATGGCTCATAGTTTTAGAAAGCTTGATTCTTGATTGACCATTTCAGCCTTTGGACAACCTGCTGAAGACCAGTTATGGTGTAATACTTCTATGCACTTTTGATTTATGAAAAGGATCTAAAAGATACCTCTCTGAGGTCCTCCAAGATCACCAAAGCAGTAGGGTACGATCAGACTTCACCGCAGTGAACGGGAAGGTGTGAAGGCCAGAGGCTTTCAGAAATGCAATTAAAACTCAAGAAAATTAATTAAATTAATTAAAACTCTTACAACTGGGTTTTGAACCGAACACTGTCATCGATGGGTTGGATCTGCGATTAGCCCCAAAGCTTTGCTGTTCAAACTTCCCCCCGGTGTAGAAGAACAGACCATCTGGAGAGCTTTGTGCAGATACAATTTCCAGGCCATTGATAAGCAGCAATTTATTCTCAAAATCTTAATTTCTACGTGGAAGAAAAAGTTATTTAGTGTTATGAGGAAAGGGATTAGGAATTTTAGATCCTGTAATGCTCTGACATGAGGCACTAAATAAGGAAATCAGACGGCACCGGACAGTTTTCAGGTTCTAAAAGACACAGATCAGTGACTGGCAGAAACTTGCAGTGCCCAAGTGCCTCAATCCTGTTTAACTTAAAGTAACTGAGGCATACAATCACTTCATGAAAATCTCAGAAAATAACTAGCAGCAGGCCGTATAAATGCCTAAAATATTTTGTCACTAATTTATCTGTTCCATGGTCTAGCTTTACGTTCACCATACCTGCTGGGGAACATATTGGCTTTGAATTAGTTCATAAACATAGCTTCCAATAAGAAAAAAAAAAAAGCAACAGAAAATTTATTGCGCGCTCATTTGTCACTTGGTTTGGCTGTAGTTAACAACATCAATTCATCTTCTTAAACCACTCCCCAGTTACTTATGGAAACACACGCAACCCCCAGTACAAACCACTCGGCAACACGGGTATTAACACCTGAAAAGGTACTGAGAAGCCCAATTCAAAGTTACGGCTCCCTCCAGCCCCTGAACACTTGACGTGCGTTAAGAAGAATATCTCCAACTGCTCTCATGGAAAAATTAATACAGTTTCAGTTCAGCAGCCCAAAACCAAGTGTCCCCACAGGAAAACAAACTTCCAAGTTGATATCGAAATCAACTTCATTGGGTCTAATGAGACCAACTGTACAGTTAACTACACAAAAACAAACCTTATTTTGGATTATTCATTGAAAAAATTGTTTGTTTAAAAGGTACATATTTTTGTGACCAACAGTGCCCTTGTTTTAACCCAGACTGTAGTATCTACAGGCCTCACGATGTTTGGTGCAATTGTATTCAGACATTTGGAATACCAGGAAGAGTCCTTCCTCCCTGCTTCACAGATGGGGAAATGAAGCACACAAAAGTTCAATAATTAGCCAAGGTCACAGAGGAACTCCGCAGTGGAGAAAAGGCCGGCTGGTGATGTGATTACTGAGCCAGTCTGCCTCTCTGGTGTATTCAATAAAGGCACCAGTTACAGGCTTGTAAAGTTAACGTAAGAATCAATTTATTTGGGGGAAAATACCCCATGTAACATCATTGTAAATCAGAGTATTTTCTTAAAATAGCCCAAATCTTTGTTCTGCAAAATTATTTTCTGTACTTCTTTTAAATGTAACATGGTCCTGAACAATACAAACTTTGCTGTTTAATCATCACAGTAAATGTTTTAAGATCAAGGCAAACAAAAGTAGGAATAGCGAGATAACTATAAAAGCCACTATAAAAGGGATGCTGCAGTCGCACACGCAGGGCTTTCAGGCTCAGTTTGCTCACCTGCGTGAAGTCGACCTTCCACTACGCTCCACCACCACGTGGCAGCTCCAAAGGAATGCGTTAAAAGCTCTCCTGCCTTCACGCGGCAGGTTAGAAAACACTTGAGAGGGTTTCAGATTCCTCCTAAGAGGAGGCTGTGCTCACAGTAACATTTTGAAACTTTAAACATACTGAAGAGGTTGAAATGCTAAACCTTCTAAAATAAGTGAGAAGAAGTATAATTACAAGAGGCATCGATTTGGGAAAGGCCACGTGCAGCCTTGTATTAGATTTACAACACATAGGCAAACTTTTAGCCTAATACTGTGTTTTACATGTTTATACGATGTAATTTATTTTGGAGCTTGTTACCATCTGAAAGTTATACTCCTGCGTCTGTGGAGCTGAGGAACTGCCTTTTAAGAGAAGGACTTCTCCAGATTGTCCTTTTTTTGCAAATTATTGCCATATTCTCAACAGCCAGAGAGACTGTTTAACAGAAACACAAAGAAATGAAGAGGGCAGTAATGTTTATGTTATCTGTTTGCAAGATTACAAAAAGAAAAACTTTGGACAAGACATAATATTTAATTAATTAAATAATTATATTGATTTAATGTTTTCTGGGAGTATTTATTCCCAGACAGTAATTCCTTCAGTTTGATAGAATGAAAGGAAATTAGCTGATATGTAAATATAAAAATGACTTAACATTTCAGCAG
>NW_009648255.1:3142118-3168158 GCF_000708025.1 Charadrius vociferus
AGGAACAAGCATGTCAGGAGGAAACGTAGGTTTTCATTAATCAGCAGGGAACAGCAAAGACAGAGACTACCTCGCTAATCCACGCTGATGCCCTTCAGAAGCTATCCAAGCTGCACGGCTTTTAGCTTTGAGACGAGAGTGAAACACAAAGTGTTTTGTGCTCACAGGATAGACCTTGTTACGAAAGAAAAGCCGAAATTGATACAATTGTGGAGAACGACATGGTCCTGTGATTATTTATTTCCAATTTCTAGCGGTTCCTAGGGAACTGCCTACATCCCAGGCAAAGGATTTTATATTCTCTAAATAAAAAGGACCCTCATCCAAGTGAAACGCCATGAAAGGATTCACTCCCAGTTTGGGAATAAAGCCGTGTCCTTATTAGGGAGCTTTATTTCACCATATAACCCCAAACGTGTTTGCTCTTCACATCCTGAAGCCGCTCCCATTGCCATTAAATATCACTCAGTAGTTTTCTGCACCTCATATTTTACTGCCTATGGGAGAGCTAGTTTTTAGTATTTTGTATCATTAAGCATTTAGCTAGATACTTACATGGTCCTCAACCCTGTGATACCTAATTTGTGCCCATCTGTCTTGAAATGATTAGGGCCTAATCTAGTGAATTCATTGGGCTTGTATTAGACTCTTTCTGAATTCAAATGATCGAACACCAGCAAAAGCACTGGAAGATGCTGAATGTTATTGTGAGAGACGCTGATCCCCATAACAGAGATCTGCAAGAGGGAGAGAGGCAGATCTGATGAAAGGAGTCGCAGGGTTGGCTCAGGGGTGGGAAATTCACTACAGTTATCGGGCACTGGCTGAGTATTTAAATATTCATTTTTCTCCCAGTTCTGAAACACTGCAAATATGTCACTATATGCTCACCTCTCCCCAAAGCTCACCAGATGGTCTAAGACTATATGGGGATGTAACTAAAACATACCACTGGTCTGAGTTACTCTGCAAATAAAAGTTGATGCTAAGATCAATTTAGTCCCCGCTCCTCTAAATACCTACGTAAAAAGCAGTTTTTAAACAAGGTATCTAACAACCAAAGCCCATTTCTGAATACTAATAATTAAATAAAAAGCTCTTCTGTCAAAACAACCAAGCCTGCCTCTGAGTGGGCTGACATTCCAGCAACAAAATAAGGAGGCGAAGAGAGCAAAAGCTTTGCAAGAACAATTGCCTTCTATGAAAACATCACACAAGGCAGACGGATTTTGGTTTTTCGCTATTTTTTGTTTCGCACACATAATGCTCTGTTCTTTGCTTCCTTTCCTTTCACTCACTGCACCCAAGCACAACTGCTGCCTACTGGGGAAGCGCCTGTGGTTTCTGCAAAAAGATATATTTGTTCAACTAACTGTGGGCCCAGAACTTCATCAAATTAGCAGAGCGCTACTCACAGCTGATGACTCTATCTGGGTGATCTAATTAGAAATCCACAAAGTGTCAAAGCACTGTACGAGAATCCCTCACTCTCTTCCCATGTGAGAACTGCTGAACACGAAACAGCGGAATGTAAAGTACAAGTAGATCGCCTACACGCAGAGAACTTTAAAAATACCTACAAAACAAGGAATTTATTCATTTGGCATTACATATAACAAATTTAGCTACACTTTTTACCACCAACACCCCCCGACTGTGTTTCACATTTATATTACTAAGTGATAAACTAGTATAGTAAATCTAGCCAGGCAATGAACAATGACTTTTCCAGCAAAGGAATAAATCAGGACTCGATAAGCAGAGTCAAATGTTGCTACAACAGTGAGAAGTTAACGTGCAAAGCTGATAAAAAAAGCAAAATATTTGAATATGTTTTACAGTGGCTTTTAAAAAATATTATAGTACTGTTAGTACCTATTTCTACATTAAACCACGTTCTCTAAACTGCGTTAAGCTCCTCTGTAAGGCTGCATACTCATCCTGTAAAATCACAGAAGACAATTCACTTTAAAAAAACCCGAAAATCTCCTCCCAATTTGCGTAGAAATACTACACAGAGATAAGAACAAGGCAATGGGAATCCAGGACTCTTTCAAACCAGATGGAAAAGAAAAGCAGGAAAGTACCACATACAAGACAGGAGCCGTATCTGAGCATAGATTCAAGACCGACAGTCTTCGGAGCTCAATCAGAGTCGTAGAGCTCAGTATTAACAACACGACTGGAAAAACAGTGGAGCCAAGATCATATTAATGACTGGGAACGGACTGGAGAAAGTACCTCATTATTTACTTTGAAGCAGTCGTACTTATTAACTGTCTGGGAAACACCACCACAAAAATGAGAAAACACACCTAGTCCGAGGAAATTGATGAGTGTGTCAAGGTGTTGCAAAATTTAGCCCTTGGGTATATAGACTGTCAGTCAAGGAAATTATAATAGTAACAGTGATAGATGATCAGGACTTGGCCATGAACACTGACATCTTGGCTCAGAGAGAACAGAGGGTGAAATTTGCACATTTTACCTTTAGCTGTAAAAGAAGAAAAAGAAGGGCCAAGAGGACAGCTGCCAGGAGCTTCACAGGACATCGGGAGAGAAAGATTAAGAAAAGATAAAAAAAAGTGCTAAAAAAGAAGTACAAAAAAGAGGAGGAAGACAACCTAGGCACAGGAAAAGACGAGACACAAAAGCACCGGGAGGTCTATCTAAACTCCAAGTCAATTCGAGTCACAAGGTAAGAGATAGCTACAAAGAACATCCAAGAGCCTTAACTCTTCCTCTTTAAGGAAGAAAGCTGCTGGCAAGGATGTGATAATTTGCAAAAATTGCATAAAAACATGAATGAGAATACTGAAATTGAATATAAGTCTTTGCCATAAAAACTACTGTACCGAAACCTGGCCACAGAAAGGACTACAATGACAAAGAAAAGCTAGATGAGAATAGACTGGTAGATCTCACGTTGGTAGATAGTAACTATTTTCAGGATCCCTCTATTTAAGGTGCAGAGAGTTTGTAGGGACAGCCTTACACACCAGAAAACAGGCAGCTCCACCATAAATATCAACCTCAGAGGGACTCCTAGGCAGGAAATTAGATCCCTGGAAGTGTGCTTTGAAACCTTAGGAGCACCCGAATGTCTGTTGAGACACAAAGGCTAAAAACCATGGAGTATTGTTGACTCAGGCGTGATAGAAGAGTGTCAAAATAAAAGTTGTGAAAAGAGCCCAACAAGTGTTTCCAAGGTCTACTCATGCCTTTGGACAACTCTCCGGGTGCTTCAGTAGTATTGGCACTTTCCTACCTGGCACACACGGACCCGCTCTCATGAGGCAAACACATCACAAAATTATTTTAGATAGTGTTGGGATGGGACAAGGTAAGCTCATAAAGGGCAACACTCAAATTTGACTGTCTTAGCTCTTCCAGAAGAATGAGCTTGTATCAGGTCAGGGCTTGTCTTAAGCTGTTCCCCAGCATGGCAATGCTATAGCTCCAAGGAGACCTGGAAGAGCCACCAGGCTGTCATATCAAATGAGCATTTAAATTTCTAGCATTAGGACTTTTACCTCTTCCAGAGGACAGCATGCTCCACCCATACTACAGCAGCGAATGGATCACAAATACCTATATCTAAATATAGCACTAAAACCCATTTCCTCTCTGCTGAAATTTTCATATACATTTACAGCACTCAGGATTTTTGAAACTATTAAAACAGTTTTCACAAATGTAATTCAGTTCCTATGCCTACGGTCTCTATTTTGTTACTGGTGCTCTAGCAACATGGTTTAATCCCTCGCTCTCCAAATTCTTTATAAAATGATATGCTTACAACATATTACAATCCTTATTGACAAGCAACCTATTAAAAGCAAGATTATGTTCCCAGAAGGTTTGTACAGAAGGAAAAAAAGAAGTTTCTTTAGGCTGTGGAAAGAAAACTTATAAAACTACAATAATAAACCCACGCTGTTATTTCTAGAATGGTGTACTTCGAAGTGTAATTGATTTTGCAGGGAATCAATTGTAAAATTAGAGGCTCATTATTTGTTATCTTAACCTCTCCAAAACGTTGGCTTCATATCACACTGAATGAATCCTAAGAAAACAGCAATTCTAATTTAAAATCTCTCTTTGAGTCTTTATAACTGTAAAGCATTTATAATGTTTATCCCTCAAATTTGTCATCTGAAGCCGTTTTCAGCACGTACAGGGGTTCTTATCAAGTTGTTTATCTATTTCTCCCTCACTAACAGCTTGACTGCCTTATGTCATACAACACGGACTGAACACAAAGACACCTCTTTTGTGGCTGGTACCCAACAGATGGGAGTACAAAGTCATTTTTATTGTGTTCCTTGCTATTCCCACAAGCTCTTCTACAAATTAAAATGGTGATAAAGTGATACTCCTATCTATGCTTTATTACAGGCAGGTCTGTCTTCAAGTTTTTTTTTAAAACAAAGTGAGAAGAGACATTCACCTTTATTTTTATAAACAGAATAGGCAAGCTTTTTCCCTTTCAAAGTTAAATTAACATTTATTTATTTGCAGTCTGGCAGTGATCTGTGCTGGACCTAGCACGCTCCCTGAGCTAAATATTTACAGTGTAGATAGACCGTGCAATCTATCTTGGAGAAAAAAACTTTAGCCTCCAAAACTTGATGCATCAATGTCATCGCTGGTTTAAAATTGTCAGCACTGTCTTAAAAGAGACTTCTTTTTGGAGTGCGGATGAGGCAGATAAACAAACCCAGCAAATACTGCGCTCCGAAGTGGGAATAACGTAACGCGTTAAGAAATCCATCTGCTGAACTGTTTATAAGCTTTTCATCATACACTTTTGCCATGTCTGGCAGGATTAGCGACCACACTTCTCTTAAGATATGTGGAGGAAAACTTTAAAACAATATTATTTATGTAACTCACGATGATTTTCAAGTAAACTTGTTAGATGTGAAGCATTTCTTTTCCTGGCTGAGTTTTGGAACTGACCCTGCCAAACAGGCAAGCACTTTTACAGAGACATAAATCTTAATCTTGACCCAAACGCCGTTGCTCCGGGATGCCGCAACTGTCGCTAACAACAGCCTGAGGCCGTCAACAAAAAGAGGGAAATTTCTCCTACGGTAATGGCCTCTGCGATTTGAAGCCTGGCAGACAGGAAGACAAACACTCATCTTACACTACAGCAAACAGTATTTTAAAAGTAATTTGCAAACATGGGTCCTGTTCAGCCAGTTTGTGAACTTAATTTTTTTTTTAACTTCCATTTAAACACATTATTAAAGCACAAATTAAGAAGAGTCTGTATTTTCCTCCATGGAAGTACCATATAATTTACAAACAGAATCACCTTAAGTGCATTGCCTGTCTTTTTTTTTAATTATTATTATTTTTTAAATTTGAAGTATTACCCTTTTATTTTGCTCTGCCTGATTTTAGCCGGAGTTCTGAAGCAATCAGGAATCTTTAGTATCAGTTACTAAACTACCGTTTCTCATCCACAGAACTCAGACTGACACCACCGAAGAGGCTGACCACATTCCCCACACTTAAATAGACAAAAATACACCTTACAAAGACCCAGCCTAGAGAATTACTCAATTTAAAAATAAACAACCCCAAACCAATCATTGAATAGCTTGATGCCCTTGGGTGTGAAACTCATCAGATCGGAGCTGATTGCCACCTACCGCTCAGTTCCCTTTGCCATAGAGGAGTAAAACTAATTAACCCACCTGTATTATGACAAGAAAATGCAGTGTTTAAGGCCTTATTTATAAAACTTACAGCTATTATTAGATAATCTTTGACTTTTCTCTCTAATCTTTGCTATACTGAAGAGAAAACACAAAAAGCCCATCAAACGGAATGCCCGCTTTTACATTAAAGGAATTAAAAATTAATAAATATGGCTGAGATGATGCCAAACAGGTCAAGATGCATGAAAGCCCATTTGGAATCACAGACATTTTCAATTACAAAATGAAAATAAACCGTAATACTGAGAACCTGCGAAATGCAATCAATGAGGCCAAGAGAAGGAAAGCTTACTAAACAAAGGTAATAATATGTCATTTCAGTAAGACTGTAATTTACTGGTATGTTAAGTATTGTCTCAAATGAAGGCAGCAACTGAGCTCTTGTGTCGACTCCTAACTAAATGTACAGCAATATCACATTCTGGTAAACAAAAAAAGGAGTAATATCTATATACAGTATGGGATGCTATGTATTTTGCAACTAGATCACGTAAAAATGATGGAATAATATGGCACAGATTTTATTTATGGATTATTTGGGAGTTTATCACCATCACCTTGCTTTAGAGCTGAACCAGATATGTAGTGGCCCCGCACAGAAGAAACAAGCTCCCTCATCCTCTACTGCACAGAGCGCATTTATCCCCAGTAATTCCCATTCCAACCACTGGTGTGGAGACAGTCTCTTTTCTCTTCTACGGACAGTTTTTCTAGCTCCATTTTAGCCACCTTCTGTCTGTAAAAGGCTAGTACTGCTGACTTCACAAGACCATCGCTAAGCATAGAACATTTGTCAACATTAAGAATGCTGCATAAATTCAAAGATGCATAAACAAGAGAACGGCTTGCTTCCAACCGGAGCAGTGGTTTCAATATGTAAGATTTAGTTTAACACGGGAGAGACGCAGCCATCGAGGGAGGTATTTCATAGAGAAGACGTTCTGCAAGCCGGTTTTAAGAGACTCCAGAACTGCCGGGTTATGGCACATCGCTTGAGTTTCTATGGGTTTCATGACAGGTTGCCGCGAGCCCGTGCCAAGAGACCTGTGTATCTTTTCCAATTGAATTTATGGAGCTCACAATATAAAGGCTTTGCAATGCTATATTTTACTCGCCTTCTAATGGCTGGAAGGAGAGAAGTGCTGTTACTCCTGCTGCCAAGATTCTTCAGCTCCAAAAGTGCAGCAGCTACTTTTAGATCAGAGAGTCCTCAGATTCAACACCCACAAAGTTTCTTCTCTATATATTATGTCTGTTTTGGAGCACTGTAATGCTGTTAACTCTGTAATGAATATTAATATAGCCTTTGGGGAGATTTGCTCTGTCTCTACTATGCCTTGCGTATTATGAAGCACTTTTAAATCTGCAATAACAGTTTATCATATCAGAGACAAGTCATTCATTGCACCCCAGCACAATGGATGCACACGCAAACCCATGCACTCAAACACCACCTTAATTACCTCTCCTGCCTTCTTCCCACAAAATATATCCTTTCGCAAGGCATGAACTACAGCTGGCTTCCGCTGCTGTAGTTTAAAAAAAAACACGCGGAAAAGCAGCAGTGCCGGTCTCCCACACCTCTGTAATGCTTCTAAAGAGACAATTACTTCTCCCATAGCTTCCCAGACTGACTCCAAACCACAAGCAGTTTAATGTCCAAAACTAGACATACAAAGAAAAAAGAATACAGCAAGAGGTCAGCAGTGAATACTTGTGACACTGAGGCCAAAGGAGCAAAGCTAATCTTCAGAGGCAGTGAAGGGTTTGAAACGGAATAGGAAAAATATTTCTAATGAGACACAGGTGTAAAAACCACACGGAAAGACCGGGGGGTGAGGGTGGGGGGTAGGAAACAGCAGAGAGTGAGTCACAGAAATACTTGAAGATTGCCCCAAGGAGCCTAACCTGAGGCACTGCCCTAGCAAGGAAAAACAGGGGGTTTATGTCATGTTTACACAAAAAAAAAAAAAAAAGTGTGTGGAACAACAATGTCTGTGCACTGAAACCCAGCTAAGCAGCGGTCCCTGCCCTGTGTCCCCTCTCCTCCCTTCCCCCTGGCTCTGGGGTCCACTCACACCTGTAGATACCCGCAGGAATAAACCAGTTTCTGCCCATTTAGCTTCCTGAAGTGGCTCTTGACAGTCAGTCAAGTGTCAGGGCAGGAGGAAGGCAAAGCCGGGGCCGCAGCGAGGGGAAACGGCCGTTTTCACACCAGCTCGACACCCCGAACCCACATCCTGGTTACTTCTGCCGAGCAACTTACTGTTGAGCGGATGAGCTGCGATACGTGCACCTCGGTGAGAAGTAAAAACCACCTTTGCAGTCTCAGTCATCCTGCTGGAATAAATGAGTGCTGGTTTTATTTTTACATTAGAGCGACGCAGCTGTGAGCAGAAGCACAGCTGGGTGCTGTGGCCAAGGAGGGGACCTGCAACTGGTGGAGGGTGCCCCAGTAGCGCGCTGACCTGGGGTGGGATCTCAGCGAACACCAGCTGGTAGCTTTGAACTGGTTGGTTGGCTTGAGCTAATTCCACTGGATAGAACGCAGAGCTTGTTAGAAAAAGTACTCTCACCTCGGTGGAGAAGCTCCGCAGGCTTTTATTTCGCGTGCTTGTTTGTTTGCTGTGATACAGCAGGCTACAAACAACAAAAGCAAACCCCACAAAAACACACGTCTTTCAGCTTAGAGCGGCGTCGCCAACCTGGCTGCATAAAAACCCCACTTTATTTCAAGTCGGTCGGCTGACAAGGCGCTGGGTTTTTATTAGGACAGTACCCAGGGGGGACTGTGGAATTAGGAATGCCCCTGTTTTTTTACTTTTTTTTTAGCACAGCGAAGCTGTGGAGGAAGCAAAGTCCCCAGAAAGTTGATCTAACAGCGAGGCAGAAAACTTTTAACTGCAGTGTTTCGAGCCTCCAGAAGAAGAAAAAAAAACCAAGCAGGGTGGGCAGAAGGCAGCTATGGCAGCTAACAGGGACGATACAGGGTGAAACAGGACACCCTGTGCTGGAGGATTTTTAAGACCTTTATGTTGATGCAAAGTAATTTAGTGCAAACAAATTAAATGTCAATCTACTGGAACCTCTGCATACAGATGAACCTTAAGAAAATACAGCTTACAGTCTGTGGAAGACTGCTCAGAGCTATTTTTGATGAGCTTGGAAAGAAACCTGCTCTGTGACTCTAAATCCAAAGCGGGAAGCTATACGTATGGCAAATTTCCTGATGATACCTGGTCTAACTTTAGACGGTATTACTCACAGCAGATTAGTGCTTCTTACACTGCGTCCAGTAACTGAACTGTTCTACCGTAATTGGTTTTTTCTTCTTTTTAAAGACAGGACAACACACTCCACTAAAAGAGCCACCAAAATACATCTATTTACCGTGTTAAAGGTTTTCTAAAGATTTCAGGCAAATGTTTTAACACAAAAATTCAGAACTATTAGGACATTTTTCTTTCTACTAGTATAAAAGCGGGTGTTTCTCAAAGGCAGAGAACACCAGGACCACCTGAAAGGCAAAGGATGCAGATCTCTCTGCACCAGGCTGGCACTGCTCTCTCATGCTGATTGCTGCCACATCTGCCCGTTCGCCACATCTGCATCTCTAAAAGGCTAACAGTCTACTGTAGAGTTTTTGATCAGCTGGAAATACGTAACTCTCGAACCATTCAGGTTTTCTTAAAAAAAAATCTCCCAATCCATAGGACTAATCAGAACTTGTTAAACATTTTAAGTGCACTTGTTAAAATAACATTTTCTTGAAGCTTTGATCCACAGAGTTCAATTCTGTTTGCTAGTAACTTGTTAACGGGGCCGAGAACTGCTAAATCAAAGAAAATTTCCCATTGTGCCTCTTGAACCTTTTTGTTGCCCTCCAGGCTGCAGTGGAATAGCCATTTGCATTTTGGACTTTCCTCTATTTCATTCTTGCCACAATGGCATCTGAATTTAGCATGAAATCTAAATGAACTATTGCTAATTTTTCCTGTGTTAAGTCTTACACGAAGATTTTATGCCCCATATCACACTAAGGATTTTCATTTCGGCATTTAAAGACCAGGACTTCACTTGTGAGCAAGTGTGTGTGCATGCATGTTTGTGTATAAATACATACATCTGACGTATATTCCTCATCTTACTGACTAGTAGACTAAATCTTTTAGACATATGACCTAAGAAAGCTGACTGATAAATAAATTTCTTCTAACTCTTAGACATTTAATCAGCATCTTAGTTAGGATGTTCCCTCTCTCCAGACACTGCACCTCTAACTGAACAGCAGGAGAAGGATTATTGTAGGCACAGGGGCTTTGTCACGGAGAAAGAATTAGGTTGCATTTACTTGTGCCGATTATGGTAAAATAATTGTGTCCTTTCCGATAAGACAAAACAAGGACCGTTTCTTGGAAAATATTTGTTTATATATACGAAGTTCTGCCTTGGAAGAAATATATATTTAATTTCACATATATTTCAGAGTACCAGCTGGGTCTTAATGCATCACAAAGAAAGAAAATGTTCTTCCTTGAAGGCAGTCCAAGGGGGTGGTTACATGTGAGCATCGCTTGAATGCGTCCACACGTATTCAAGACACTGTATGGAGTTAAGTGCTCCTAGAATATCACAATACATTTTGTCCCGATTACAAACAGAAGATGAGGGCTATACACTTCAGTGCAAAGATTTTTATGTTGGAGAAAACAAAAAAGCAGATGGGGAATAACATCGCATTAACTCGGACAGGCAAGAGCAGCTCGCAACAGACCGCATCCCCGACATCCTGCTGCAGGCACCTTACACAGCTACAGAAAATCTCTAACTGGAAAATATTCAAATGAAAAAGCACACGTGAAAAAAATAGCACATTTATAGGTGTTTGGAAGGCAGCGTTGTACTGTGAGGCCAGAGTAACTTCACAGCTGGGAATTCATAGCAGTGACCACTCCCGCAAAGATTTATCAACTCCCTGCCAGCTCTGCCCACTGGCTGGAGATTTTCCACATGCAAAAGTCTTTTTATAACAGCTTGAACTTCAGTGTTTGACCTCTGTCTTAAAATGTCTTTTTCCTACTCAGTCACCCAATAGATTTATAGATTTTGCAAACAAATAGGTATTTGTGTCACAGGACAAATGAGATAATTTTTAAGTAATTATACTACACGTCAGTTCCTTTTTCTCTGTTGTAGCTACAGATAATATTTTGAGGTCTACTGGAATAGCAAGACTATTCTTTCTTCTCCTTTACTGAACTGCTTAACATCGAAGAAAACTGCTTGTGTCCATTCAAAATATTGTCAAATTACAGACGAGTTCTGTTTCAACTTCTGTTTTTGCTTCTGTGAAAAAAATAAGATCAATTCAAACTATATAAATTTCTTTTCCCAGACAGACTTGCTCTGCTAGCAAGTATCCTTCAGTTTGCATCATAACTGTAACAGTCATTCCCAAAAAGTGTATTTCAGTATATCAATCTCCTAATAAGATGTTTCTTGCAACACAGTTGCTCAGTTGATAAATTAAAGAAATAGTTTCATCTTCAGCACAGAAGAGTGTTCCAACCAGAAGTACACTGCTGCACGATTTTGGCACAATAAATAAGAATCAAATTCAGACTGAAAAACTGTATTTATTAGAGATTAACAGCCTTTATAATATGGCAAAATTTTCTCTTCTTTTCTACCTTCCCTGAATATATAAAGAATTAAAAGCCAGTTTTTCAAAATTAATTTTTCAAAAAGAGAATGTTCACTGAACTCTGGAGGACACCACTGCAATCAATATTTACCACGGGATGGTCATTACTTCAAAACCAGACTAACGCATTACAGGATTGAGGAAGATCAAATAATCACAGAGCATGAGTATGACTACATCCAGATTTTCAAACTGCATTATTTCTCTAAAGAGAAGTCATACATTAAGATGGGATTAATTTAAGACTGGACTCATAAATCCAATAATAAATACAAAAATTATTTTAAAGGATCATGTTTATAATAGATACTCAAAATATTTTGAAAGCAAAATGTGGTTACCACAATGAAAGAATTAGCGAAACAAGTTTCTGTATACCACCACTCCATTTCAATGGCAGATATAATATACACAGCAAAGGCTCAGCTTCTGACATGCTAACACAGCTTTACAGAGATACTAAAAAAACATTTCCTATTTTTTCACTTGGAACAATTTAAAATAACAAATCTTCAAGACCTTCTTGACTAACAAAGATCTAAACACCAATAACGCTCACAGATTCTTCTTTGTCTGCTAGCCAGTCTATCTTGACTTCTCCATTCCCAACATTTGGCTCTGATAAATTTTGTCAGTGAGCAGCTGTAGCCTTCAAATAGCAAATTTTCAGTGAGACCTCTTGCCCTTTTTCAGTTGGTGAAATATCACAATGTTTCCTTCAAGTATTCTTATGTTTTGCTGAAGAAACCTCCACCTTTTCTCTTTTTTTTTTTTTCTTTGATGGAAGAAAGCTTTGTTAATTGGGTTCTTTCTCATATGTTACATGCGTTTCATGGCCTCTGTTTTCCTATATTAGCACACATTAGTTCAACAGTGTTTAAATGAGTTCCCGCAGAGCGAGACCGCTGTCCACCCAAGGCGTTCCCCTGACATAGTTGCCATTCCAGTCATCTTCAGTCAGCCAAACAAGGACTGAAAACACCATCTGGGAGAATCACGAGAGGACGGACTACTAGTCCTGGACATCCTAACAAAAAGCAGAAATCAATTTGATACAGCTGCACAACGCTGCAGTTCTTATCCTCTTTTTGCTCTTCCTCATCTCTTTCCACACACTAAATCATTTTTTTTTTGGTCTCAAAGTTCTGCTTCCATTTCATCTAGATGACTGCCTTGCAACTAAAGGAGTCTTGAGAACTTTAATCTGCAGTGAGAAAGGCAGCAGTCACATCAGGATTACAACCAGGGAGCAATGAATTATTCAGACAATATAAATCTACAATTTTTACTGTATGGACAATTTAAAAAATGTATGAACTTCACGTTTAGGGCAGTTTTAAGCAACCTTTATGAAGGGGGGGCAAAAAGTTACTCCAACAAACTCCCTAATCACCTCCTTTGTTCAATCCAGCCTCCATAGACATAGCAAGGATTACAGGCTAACCATCTCCTTCCTACAGTGAAATCATAAGCAAGTTGTATACCTAAAAGCAATGAAAGCAAAATGTCACTGATCTTAAACATATACCCATGTAGTAACAGCTTTTACTTCAAATGAGACCTCTCTTTGCTGTTAATAAACCTCTATTAAATATACTTTCAGGGTATGAAACCTTTACAGTTATTATCAGCTTTCAACTTAAAAAGAACAGTTACGGTTTGGAGTCTGACCTCCTACTGTTTACGTACTCACTATGACCAAACACGCAGAACGTTTCTCCCCACGCTTGATTCATTAAATGAGTATGTATGGGAACTTCTTGTCCAGAAAAAAAGAAGCATGACTAACTCTGATGAAATCCAGATATAGTGCTGGATAGTGCTTTGCAAGCTTCCCTATTCATGTTTCAAACCCATCTAAATCCAGACTGTCAAGTTCAGATTGGAATTTGGTTTTTGAGACAGGATATGAGTCTATACTTAAAAAGCTGTCCATAAAATAACAGCACCTAACATCCATAGAATGAGTAATTAATACTAAATTCTCTCATATAGCAGAATCTGAAGCAGCACTTTTATCTTCTCTTACTACCTCAAAATCCCGATTCCAGCCTAATGAACAGCGATCTGGTTTCATGCGCAAATACCAAGTATTAACTCCCACCATAGCTAACAAATATTTCATTTAAGTAGTTAAACATTTCAACTTTGTTGTTGGGAAAAGTGAAGAGGAATTAAGTAGGTCTGGTGGAGACAGCAGAAGATATATTTATACTGAAGAGAATCTATATTACTGTGCCAAAGTGCTAATTTTAAATAGCTTCTTTGCATATTGCTAGCACGTGGCTGTTGTGAGATGGAGACCCGCACAGGCTAACTTTACACATCTTTATTCAGTCTCAGAGAGTGCTGCAACAGCTACGCCACTCGTGGGACTCAAGCTAGTTCCAACAAGCTTGCACATGCCACAGTCACAGCGGTGATGGGGGTACAGGCACGCCTTGGTCTCCAAACTATCATAACCTGATACAATCGTGCATCTTACTGCAATTATTTCTCCTCTTCTTAAGAAACATTTAATATGAGTCTTAAATCCATTATAGCCTCAGGTTTCTGTACAAGATGCTCTTTTTCCTGCTTAAGAACTCACATGGCAAAGCAGGAGTTGGCTCTCTGCAAATCTTGAAGGACATTATGAAGGTTCAGTGCAATTAGGAGAGCGATACTGATACCCAGGACTTTGCAACTGTACTCTTATATCGCCTCTCAGTCCAGCATGGGACTACGTGATGCACATAAATATATTAAGAGCCTGTGCATCGTGCTCACCGAGTAGTCATCTTTCCTTTTCCACTTTGTCCCAAACAACAGACACTCTTCTGTCAGAGCTTTGGAAACAACACAACTGGCAACAAAAGAAGCTGATGAACAGCTAAGAAAACTCAGAAACGTCTCTTTACAGCTGCCCCCGCACACAGATATTTTTGTGTTGTCACGTCTTCTGGCTGGGCTGGCGGTGGCTTTCATTAGAAGGTCCTCAAGAAAGAGCTATCCAGCTGCAGGAGGAGTGGTGTCCATGATTATCACGCACACATGTGCACAACAAAGTCAACTTCCCTAAGTCAATTCAGTACAGGTCCCTCTTGATCCTTGTTTCAACCTCAGTTTTCAGACCGGAACATATTCTTATCTTTACCAGAATTAATTAAGAAACAAATTAATTGATTTTGTTTTTCTAGATAAAGGAAGGGAAAAGACTTGGATTGTTTCATTTTTTAAACTTTCCCTCAAATTTCACTTTGGACTGATCAGATCTTCAGTTTCTATTCTTTCATAAATTAAGAAGTCAAGCTCTTTTTCTGCTGTAAATAATGTCCCACAGTGCTATAAATTCTACTAACGAAAGAGGAAGACAGGGCTAAGGAAGCCTGCTCTCGCACCTCCCCTTTGGGGCACATGCCCCACAGATACGCGAGGTATGCACCAGGCAGTTGAGCCCATCCTTACTTTGGTCCCTTCGGAATTCAGCTGTAATTTAAAAACACTGCTCTTTTCAAGTTCATGCAAGTAAGAGATCATTTAACATGTTTACTAATTCCAAGTGGTTCAAATGGTCTCAAATATTGAAAATTATCACATGTGAAATAGTAAGGTTGCACAACTGGGACAGGTCAAGACAACACGGACCTGGTACTGGAGTGCAGAGAACACCGATAACTCCTGAAACAGCCCAGATCCTTCTCTAATTTATCAACCTACAACACCGCAGCCAGAGAGTTAGAGGCAAAAACACAGAGCTGCCAGTGCTACGCCACTGTTAGAGTTCCCTCCAGGCGTCCGTGAACCTGTGTGTGCCCATGGGAATCCAAGCCAGAGCTTTCAAAATTCAGATGCAAAGAGGTGCTCACACAAACTCCTTAAGTACATCAATGGGAACTGTGCTCCCCAGGACACAGGCATCTGCACAGATATGTTAGTAAAAAAAAACTTTCCTGGAGTGTTTTGACTCATTTTCTTCCTACGAAGACAGTTTCAATGTCAGGCTCTTGAACTCTGATATTTGAGTAAGTTCCTGGGTATTCCGGCTCAACGACTGAAGCCGAGAAGGCGATGGTGATGCATTGTGAAACTGTTTATTGGGGAATCTTGATTCTCTGGCAGCTCAGGGCCTGGGCTTAGCTCATTCCTACCACTAACTACTTCTCCCTACAAAATATTTACATTGGTGAGTGCTCTTTTTGAGCACTCATCATCTCTCTCTCTTTTTTTTGTTTTCTTTGTTTAGTATCTCACTAATTCTTGCTGCACAAAAATAATTCCTGTGGTGTAGAGTTGTTTAAGCAATAAACTTTAGGCAACAGTAAGATCCCTGTTCAGCTGGGGTATACACCACTTTCTTCATTTAATTTCCTCTCCTCATGTGGCCATACAGAGGCATGGTAAAACACAGACACCCCACTCTCATTTTAATTCATTTAATTTTCTTTTATTGTTCCCAACTCATCCCTCTTCACCTTGAAACGCCCCTCACTGCTAAGGGCAATTTTCTTGCAATACAGAACTTTAATTCAAGAAAGATCAGGCAGTCTTAGATGTTTTATTAACGTAACTTTGAAAGTCAAAACCAAAAACACTTAACTAGATCTTCTGGGGCACTTTCATGAAAAGAATAAAAAAAAAAAAACTATGTTCCCTAATTTAACTTTTCTTTCCTTATGTAAATCAGAAAACATTACCCATAGTCACTTCCGGCCTCCACACTGCTGCTGTGTTCACGTCCCCAGCCTCTTAGAAGCTGGTCCCCTAGATCAAAAGCTTCCAGAAGACTTTAGTCTTCCAGGGTGTTTATTTAACTCTCAACACCAGAAAATGAGAGAGTCCCGCCCGAGGAACCCACGCTGCAACACCTGCAGCAGCTAAATTGCAAGCAACAGATCGCTTGCAGTGACTCTCCTTTATGTTGCTCAAGAGAGGACAAATTATGCCAAGTTTTCAAGTCTCGCCATTAGCTTCCTACACTGAAAGACTCTTGTTGGCAACGAAAGGGAACACCAAGTCCCCCTTCCAGAGAAGCAGGTGAGCATGAAGATTGTGCTCAGCTTCTCCCCCTTCACAATACCACAGAGAAGGGCTGGAAGCTCTGGGGGTTAATTCAGTTAATTGGTTACGTGCTTAGGTCTCCTCAAGCTGCCAGGCAGACCCCCTTCAGCTCCAGAAATGACTGATGAAGTGCCAGACTCGCAGGTCGTGCACGTGATGAGTTCGTGACATCCACAGTGAGTTTCAGCTATTGAATCAGCCACCGGGACTGGGACTTCACTTACCGAGGAACCAGCTGTGCTCCTCACCCTTGCCATGTCAGGTCTAACAGCTGGTCATCTTCTCACACTCAGGCCTTGTGAGTCAGATCACTTTTTAAACCAAAAATTCTGTTTCACAACAAAATGCTGAAAGAATTCATTTAAAAATATAATGAACACAGCGCTTGCCCCAGGTTCAAATCAGGGTTCCTCACAGTGACAGGGACATGTCAGTAACGTTATTTTGGCATGAGACAACCACTAAGATTGACGGTACCAATGTGGAACAAGCATTGATGCTGCTGGGTCTTAGATGCCGTTACTTTATTGATAACCACATTAAGAAATGAAGACTGCAAAACCCAGCAGATAGGTGATGGTGTTACATTAAATAACGGGAGGCACACAGTTAATGATGTCGGTGTCCAACGGAGAGAAAAAAGAGGAGCGGTTGCACCTGCAGAAGGAGAGGGGGACTATAAAGTTCTATTTTCAGTTGTGTTACTGACTTGTATCGGATCAGCCAAGGGACATAAGCAGAAATTTAAGCTTGTAAAATGATCTGAAAACACCTGTTCACAGAGGTATAATATGTTTTCATGACACACTTTTGAAATACTTTGAACCAGAAGCACAGTGAGGTCGACTTAAAACCACTGTGACAGACAAAATGCTAAGTTTTCAGTTTGTACATAAAAAAAAAATCTCAATTAAACGGTGTTTGTCACTGAAAATACATTTAGTTCTCCTATCAGTTGGGAGTGCTGGGAAACTCTGTAACAAAACATTCCAGTAAAAATATCTCTATCGCTATAATAGGTTTGAGGTTACAGCCTTTCATATTAATCATCAACATGATTTTCATCTTTCTTCACAGTCAGGTTTTTCCTTAATAAGAGATGCACAACCCACATGCCAAAAAAGCTTTTAAAACCTACATTTGAAACAACTAATTCCCATATGCAGCTGGATACACTTTCTTTTGGCTCTTCTGCCATGGCATCATAATGTTGTTTATAGTTTATTAGAAGTAGCTATCTCAATTGCCAGTCTTCAAAGTTTACACGAACACTTTAGAATATACAAGCTCTCCAACTCATGCAACTGAAAGCGTGGAGTGCAAAACCCAGAACATCCCAAGAGACACTCTAATTTACTCAGAGTATTTTTCTAGTCATCACATGCAGACCTGCGGCACGACCCAGTATGCAGCTACCGTCTCCAGCTGCTATGTGTCACTACCAGGCAGACTAGCACTGGTCTTTACAAGGGGGCAGCTAAGTTAGATAAAAGTTGCTTTTCTTAAAAAAAAACACGTTATTTAAAAATAAAACTATTAACAAAATTTATATCTCACAGCCTGAGAATATAATCTGTCACCTCAATAAATAACTAATTAAAATAATAGATTAGAAATGGCATATATTTGCCTCTGAAGGTTAAAGAGAAATACATTTACTGAACTGATAATATCAAGGTACCAACTCTCCTACCAGAGCCACAAGGACAGAGCCGTTGAGCAGATTTAGGTGAGGACATCAATACTCTAGCAAAGAACACCTTACAGAATGGCAGGTTCTTCTAAGCAGGAAAAAATGTGGTGTTTTTGAACTCATTGACTGTCTTATCATCACTCTCTTTGAACAGCTTAGCTTCATCAGGTAGTGTAACCTCTAACTCTTGTCTGTCCTGCTCTAATTCGAGTTATAACTGGAGTCTGAGGAGACAGTACCTGAACTCATCACAGACAACCTGGCTACAGAGTCCAGGTCTCAGTAAGAGATGCTTGACAAGAAGGCCCCCGTCACAAACCGACCTTACAAGTCCTAGAAGTGCATCGCAAATCAATTCACCCTCCAGCGGCTGAAAAAGTTGCATACAATTAGTTCTAGATCCAAATCATTCAGTAACTTCTAACAAATGCAGATAAATTATTTGGCCTCTTATTTAGCTTTTTGTTCTGCTTTTATTTACAGTTACAATATCCACACAAAAACAGGGCAAAAAACCCACCCCACCAAATGATTGATAGTAAATACCATTCTCCTTTTCAGAAACAATACAGAATAAAAATAATGTGAATCAGTACATGAGGATACATAATTGCTAAAATAAATACTACAGCAAAAAAAGAATTCAGGTTGATGATTTAAATGTTTGTCAATTTAAACCATCACAGAAAGTGCTTATTTAAAGCACTGATTGAAATAATTCCATCCTGGAGGCAGGAGATTGCTCCTGCCCTCGAAGTTAAAAATAATACCACCATTAACCTCAGCAACAATTTTCTAATTGCCAAAGATTACAAATCTTTTATGCAACATTCATCCACAGAGAATTCAATCCCTCTACTTTGCCTTCCAAAACCACTACTGTAATAGTTGTAAAGCAAGTCCCTTTTAAAAAAAGTCAAACTTATGTGATGTATTTTATATGAAAGCATAAAAAATTTTGCAAAGTGAAAGTCTGCCGTACTGATCTCTTTGTAAATTAATGTAGCGCCTCACATTACTATTTATGCATGAAACATAAGCAAGAAGAGGGGCTGCTTGGAGCTCTTCTCTGATGTGTCGATGCCAATTGGCACTATGAAACAGGCAGCTGGTCCTACATTTTGTTCTCTAAGTCCTGAGCAATAAGGACTGTCGATACGTGCCAGTAAACCGGGGTCCATCAGTAGAAACAAAGAGGGCAAAGTTTAGTTTTCAGAGCATCCAGAGTTACAAAACTGTTAGTGCTCTTTCAAGAGCCATAAAGAAATGCTGCCAAAACGCACACTCGTGCTTCTCTGTTCCTCTCAAACATGCAGAGAGATAAAACAGTATTCATCCTAAACCACAGAAATAACCCTTACACATATATCTCTCGGGTTTGGGATCTCAGGCAGTATATAAACAATGGTACACTGAAACTGATAGCGGTTTTCCTATGGCTGCCTGGTGATCTTGTTAAGACAGTATGTTATTAAATATGTCCAAATCTTACAGCAATCTAAAAATAAGGCAAGCTACGATGCAAAAAACACACTACTCTACCTTTTCTCCTCTACTCACATCCTCGTCTTCAAGTCCCAAGCTCCACTTCTCATCTCTCTCACCCTCTTCCTGCGTCAGAGTCCCCACACCATGTTGTACTGGTAAGAACACTGGATGCTTGCAATTGCATGGACAGAAAGGGTAGCAACAGCTTTTTTTCAAGCAGTTACTAAAAAAATGAGTTTCCTTGTCATGCTTCAGAGTTAACTGTGTCTCCAACACCTGACCAGCAAGTAGGCAGCATGGGGCAACTCGCCTTCACCTCTCTCCGATGGGAATCCCAGCAGCATGCTGCCCACAGACAGACCCACGGGGGGCTTAGTCCCCACGTCAGCGCGATCAGGTGTGCTGAGCATCACCATCCTAGTATCAGGTGGTCATTATCACAGGCCAACAAAATCTTGTTTAATCTCAGTTACAGGAGAATATATGAGTTATAACACAACCATCTACATGTACTGTAATCCCACTGACTTCGCTCAGTTAGGTGTCTCCCAGTTAACGCCACTTGGATAAATGAAGTTCAGTCCGCTTCCCAGCATTGCTGCTTGTCAGAGACTGGTTTTACCTACTTTGTGGTTATGTTCCTACTTCTCCCTGCACGATTTCCCTTTTCTTCCATACCAATAAAAGGCCAAACTTAGGATGATAAGGAGCAAATCTCTAATGAATATACTAGTTTTGCTCAGTGGGATCATCCAGACTCTAGTCCAACTTCCCTCCTTCTCACCAGAAACCCACATTGCATATATGTCAGCTTAAAAAAAAATATTAAAAGCACCTTCACTATCCTACATAGTGTCCTATACAGCTTTAAAAAGACCTAGGTGATTAACAAAAACAACTAGAAAAATTAGAAGAAGCACATTTGCACTCAAATGCAGGAAAGTAGATGAAAGCTCAGGGCTATGAACATTAAGAAAACGAAGACGACAAGCATGTTTTGTCCTCCCCGTCCTCCTGCTCCCACACTAAGTTTTCATTCCTGAAGCACACAGCCTCAGATCGGCATTTAATTTAATGCTGCTCACAATCAGATATTTCAATAGCTCAGCTTCAGCACGTGTTCGGAGGAAACATACATTTCAGGGAAAGTTCGGGCAATTCTGAGGTGCAGTCCATGTGTAGACTACCTGCAAATAAATCATGTTCCCATTTAAAAAGCAAGTTTAAAGAAGTGCAAGTGAGCTGTGGCACACCACAGAACTACACTATGGGCCACGCACTTTCACTTATCAGAAGAAATGTTTCATGCCCTCCAGCAGTTTTCTATCTGGTAGAGAATGAAAAAGTAAAGAGATTTATTACATTAAAAAGCGTATTGATTGAAAGCAGTGCTGTATGACAGTTTCAGCTATTATAACAGAACTTAATAAAAATCAAATGTTTACCCCTGAAGGGGATTTTGAAAAAAATAGGCTTTTTCAACATTTATGACAATGCGAAAATTTGCAAGGGATAACATTTTAGCACTGAAAGTAAATGCAAATAAATGTTCATTTCTCCAGGGGAGCTTTGAGGTTTGCCGACATGACGTGCTATGGATAATTGCATTGTGGTTTAGCAGTTAAAACACGTACTTTGATTGTCTGGCTGGAGATGTCAGCTGCTCACACAGCTGTGAATCAGACAAGGTCGGAGATGATGAGAGCCGGCAATGTTTCAGCATCATAATCAATTTGTATCAGCAGCAGTAGGAGTGGTACTCCGTGCTACCACGCAACTCTCAGAAGTTCGTTATGGCACCCAACCGAAAGAACGATGCTTCTGCCTCTCCCCTCATCCGCTTCGCTCTGTCACTGGACAACTCAGACGCTGCTCTCCCCGGAGCCCTAGCCCCTGTCCCACCTCAGTGCCGTACCTACCCACCCACAGCTACTTTGCTGGAATAACTTTTCATCAAGAGTAGAAAGAAAGGTAGATTTTTCCATTCAGATTGTTTTACGGCCTGCAAATTACTCTAGATGTGAACGCCTAGTCTTAAGAAGTACTTTCCGTTCTTTTTATTTCTTGAATGTGACCAGGATAGTTCATTTACACCAGATCAGGAACAGCTTTGCCATCTAAATATCAGGCCTTATGGCATAAATGGGCAGTTCTTTAAACTACAATTTACACACACTCACCAGTCTGCTCTACTTACCCTGATTCAACTATTTATTAGTATTCTGGCATCTGCAAACCTTTTCTCGTGTAAACTGCAATGAAATTTATGTTTTTTTTTTTAAAGCTGTGCTGCTTTCAAATGAAATCTCAACATTTGGCAGTAAGTTTTAAACTGCTTTAATAAAAACACTAGCTGAAGTGTTTAACACTAGATAAACAACAGGAGTAAAAGCATGCAAACAGCCCAAAAGAAAGAAATTCTCCAACTTGTTGCAACTACTGATTCTGCACACAACTTAGAGCAGCCCAGAGATCACAAGTGGTCTCTATGCCCATCTGTGTCCAGATGGAAACTTCCTTTTGGACTTGCCTTATCTGTCTCTTTGTTGTCTTATTACCTTCAGGGTGAACTGAAACTCTACAGGGCTAATAAAGACAAAGGGTCATTAAATCTTCATGATCTTCTTTTGCATGGAAGATCTCTTGGGCTGGCCATGAGCCAGAGAAACTGGTCTGTCCAGCTGGACTGGTATCTAGTAACAGACTCACTGATGGTGAACTCGATGATAACGTAAACCTGACCAGGAAGTCAGAAGCCAAAGGGAACTTGTAACAAAAGCTGTTTTAAAGAAAAAAGTGCCTCACCTATACTTACTCCCTATTTCAGAAGCTGATGGCACAGGGCATACATTCCCAAACTTGCCACAGAGGTTTACAAACTGGGGCACGCACGCACACCGCTAGGAATATGCAGATCATTTTAATAAGTGCGGATGTGCCACACAGTATGAGCAGCAACAGCTCATATTGCTGCTCGTCTTTGGCATCCTGCCCGAGATGAGCTGAGCGCCCCAGCCAAGGCAGCTCCTGCCCCCCCGTACCGCTCCTCCGGGGTCCGCGGACATCCCAGCACACGCAGGGACCTACCCGGTGGCAAAGACCCATGGGCAAACAGAGCACGGCTTGTTGAGGTACAGCATCCCCTGCATGGAGGAAGGTGTAAGGTTCATGGGATGCTCAGGTACAAAAGCGTGGTCACAAAATTGCCTGCACTGTGGGGGGGACAAGCGTGTGGGTGAGGAGGCTTGATTTGCTGGGGCACAGAGGAGGGGGGATGGCAGTAGGGTCCAAAGGATGGGTGAGCTCACTTAAACTTTCAGGTTTTAACAAATACTACAGTGAAGAAGCAGAGCTAGAGGCATATGACTTTCTGTGCATAATTATAGCAGCTGCCACCCTTAAATTAGTTTTGGGAACTCTCCTTTCAAGGGCACAGATTCAAACCAAAGGGCACTACAGAAGCAGTATATAAACATTTTGTTCCTTTTGCTAAATCTGTCAGTATCTATGCTGGGCTTACAGCAAAGAGTAAGTCCTGAGCCTCAAGACCCAAGAAACGTTAGTGCCAGGTACCGTTGGATTGCCTCTCTGGGTCACAAAACTCAACCCATCTCACGCATGACCGTTCCTGAAGAGATCAGCATGTCCAAAGAGGCTCCTGGGGATGAGGGAAAGGTGCAGCACTGCCCATAGTTTTACTTCTGTGAAGGCAACACCTACATGCTAAGGAAGCACGCTAGACAGGCCAGGTCAAGGGGGACAGGGCTGAAGGGTCCTGAGAGCAAGGGGAAATTTAGAGGTGCCGGATCCAATACATGGGAACCCAGAAACTAGTATGGGGCCTTCCTACAAGGCCAAGACTGCTGTAGAGAATTGCAGCCCCCGGCAAAAACTAGACAGCAGCAAAACAAAGCATCCACATGCCAGGAGATTGTTTAAAAATTGAAACTGCCTGAAGCCAAAACTCAGTTTTAAGGAACAATTTACACCATAAATATTTGGATCTCCAACAAGAGGGAGGAAGGAGAAATACTACTCTGGTCCAACAGAGCTACTGAAAGCATGACATTCAAGACAGAGCTAGAGCAATCTGCTGTGTTAACCAACCCCACAAGACAGAAGAATACCAATTTTGTGTTAACCAACACTACACGACAGAAGAATACAAATTTTCTGTCTCACATTATTAAACACAAAAATGTCCAAGTTCCTGACCTGCAGAATGGAATCGATCAAAATCCTACTGCTCCAAAACCGTATTTAAATTTGTTTATCATAGATCCAGGCTGGACACTGGGTTAAGTAGCACCAGCTAACAAGCCTTCCGCATTGCCTACGTCATGCGGTAAGCAGTATCAGTAGCCCAAATCAGTACATTTGTAAGGAATTTAAGATGTTGCTCATTACTGAGCCTTGATTTGTCTTTAGAGATTGCTTATGTATCTAAGGACGTGGCCCCAGGAGCGCTACCTCAGGGTATCAAGTTAAAAAGCGTCAGGCACTCTAACGACCACAGTCTGAACATTCCTGTTCCGGAGCTGTGAAATACTCTCCCTATCTATGGGGACGGATAAGCTGCTGAGCATCGACCACGCAGTAAGAGCACGCACACAAACACTTCCTATGGAGTGGTCCGAGTTACTCAAGTTCATGGAGAAACTTAAATGACTTTCATAACCTGAAAACATCTAAGAATCAAAATTGATTTAATTAACCCAGTGGCAATCAGTCGGCTGCCTGTGTGCCCAAACATGGAAGCACCGATCCAAGCTAAGCTGGCAGACTACATTTAAAATTAATTGACTTTTTGATTTTTATAAAAATTGAAAAAGACTCAATTCTACACCCAATGATACAGCTGTGTATAGCAGCGATAAGAGTTCCTACTTCCAATTACATATTTTCACACCATTTTAATCAATTTTAAATCACAGTTTTGTAGAGCAAATGAGCATATAGTGTAGACCTAAAAATCAAATAAGCATGGTTTTGCAGAGCAAAAATCATAACCCTGTAATGTGATATCCAAGAATCAAAACTTGGATAAACTAAACAAAGTGACAGAAATGTTCCTATATATCATTTTGGCTTATATTTTAGGCTTCTCCTGGAATTTATAAGCAGATTTGAGACTTGCATATCAACATGACCTCACCTATGTAAATATTTATTCAAACATTTAGGCACTTTGCAGAGGATTCTAGATTAGAAACTGAATGAAATTACTATAAAAGGAAAACCATTCCAGCAGTTTCTTTTTAAAAAACTGCAAAGCCTCAAAGACTTCACCTTACAACGAGGCTATAACATCCATAAAAACTCAAAACTGTTGTTGATTTATTCTTCTAGTTTATAAAATCCCAAGCCATTAATCCTTACTCAAAATTCAAAAGTATGATAGATAAACTTTCATCATGAAGTTTGTTTAACTAGTTCAGTATCAGAGGAACAGGCTTTGAATTAGAATTAGCAGATCCGGATAAATTTTGAAAAAAATCAAAACTTGTAGCTTTCTCACCTTTCAACACAGCATAAACACCTTCTGCTATTAGGATCAGAAACTAAGAAAAAAGAAAAAATCCAAAGATCACCAAAATAAAATTATTGGGCCATTAGTTCATATTTGGTGGAAGGCAAACATTATCCGCCAACTGTCAACTATCCTCTCCAATTAAATGGAATAAATTTCCCCCCCCCGTCAATGCCTGAAAAGATGCTCATCATCATAGCACAGCCTACACCCAGGTGAGTTCAGGTCTTCAGTTTGTGAAGGGGTAAAAAAATCACGTTAACTGGTATGAACACAAGTGTAAAGATACTATGTCCTTTTCTGACAGCAGGATTTACAGCTGCTCTACTGATATCCTCACGTGTTTGGTAAATTTACAGTAGTTTACCCCTTTGCCTTCACTGAGGTCATCTCATTTTCCTTAAAGGAGGAGAATACGCACACGAACTATTACCACGGTACGCAGCATTTCAGAGGGTCCCTTCCCAGTGTAACCTCACGGCAACTTGTTTGTAGCAGCGGGCCTGAGGACAACAGCAAGTTCACCCCAATGAATCAGGGAGAAATAAATCATGCTTTCAAGTACCTGTATTTTAAATGCACAGCAGGCTCATTTAAACACAGCTGGCAGGGTGCCCCCTTCTCCCTGCCTTACCTCAGCATTCACGTTTCCATAGTCTCAGACAACGCTAGTTAGGACTCTCACCATTATCTTCTGACCTTTCGCTTTTTTTTTTGTCTTTGTAAGTTAATCAGTAACCAGAGACTTCTGCCAACAGTTCCTGCTACTGATTTGAAGGTCCTGTGGCACACAAAGCATTAAGTGATTCTGTATGGGGTTACAAACAGAAGCCATTTATACAAAAAATTCCCT
>NW_009648255.1:3168184-3172502 GCF_000708025.1 Charadrius vociferus
TCCCTACACTACAAATAAAAATAAAAACGTGTATTTTACATACTGCAACACTATATCAGCAACTCTAAAAAACAATTATATCAGGTAAATGCTCTTATCCACACCTATAGATCATAAGGAACGAGCTTTGCCATGTTCCTATTTAAGAAGGCTAAGAGAAATAAGAAGAGCAAGACATTTTTTATGAGACAGTTACTGAGCTTTTAATTTGTCACCGCCATTATCCACATCGGTTTACGACTGCAAACAAGCACACGCAGGATATAAGGTACTATCTATTACTATCATTATTTTTAAAGTCTTCACCTCATAGGGTTAGGAAAAAACAATGATATGCGACATAGCCATAACCATAAAACTGCAGATGGTAGCTGAGCTACTTTGTTCTTGTCTAACACCGAGATCTCATTAAACTGAATGCTTAAACCTTAAATATTTGAGAAAAGAACCTTTTAGTAAATGCTAGCTAAAACAGGTAAATAATTCTGATTAAGCATCCATCCTTTCCTTTGCTCAGCTTTCAAGCTTATTGTTTGTTATTTTATACTTTACGTAGTTTGCCACTTCTCAATCTTCCAGCCTAGACAGCCCCCAAAACTCTAAAAAAAGGAAAATGGGAGAAGAGAGAGGGGAAAAAAAAAAAGGGGGGGGGGGGGGGCAGCCAAGCCATCTTTAAGCTTTATAAAGAAGCTGATGGCAGAACAAATACTTTTTTCTGTGTTACTATTATTATTATTCGATCCTCAAGAAACAAACTAACTTTTCATAAAAGGAAGACCGCACTACACACCACGTACCGAGCTTTATCTCTAAAATATTATTGCCTTAAACAAGTAATTGCAGCAGCACACCAGATTCTCAGTTGTAACACGGAGCATTAATAATTATTTTTGCACATTGCTTTCTCATCAAGCCAGCCACAAAATTTAAGTAAGTGGTTGCCAACCTATTCAGGCTAAAATTGTAAGATGGAAGAGGAAATGACATAATAGAAAAGTAGAATTTATGCAAAATGTTGGCAAGAGTTAAGCAAAACCCAGAAATCTGCATAAATTAGCATTACACAGTAATTCATATTACTTGAATCACACTTCTCTATCCTTCCACTTCAACATGATATGGCAGGAAGTCATTAATGGAGACACGCTCCCTTGTATATAGCTGGAAAGAATAAACCTAGCATCTCATTTGTGGTATTGTCTGTTTGGGAAAAGAGTTTTTCCCCATATAGAACAGTTTGTTTCACATGTAACTACAGAGATTAGCAGTTCCTTGTTCTTTAAATACACAAAGAAATTTAATGGGAGCCTATATGGAAAATGTAATCTTTACAAAGGCTTTGCTACCTATGTATGTAAAGTGCTCCACAGTCATTTATCTTTTTTAAAAAATAAAAATAAAATAAGACACCCAGTTCAAATAGGGGCCTGAAATTTAGTATTATGTACTTCAGATTAAATAAGAGCATTAATTTTTGCTATTTCTTTTCCCTCCCCTCTTTTCTACTCGAAACTACAAAACCTGCTTAGATTAAAACCTATTTTTCATAATTTATTTTTTGCTCTACACACAGCACACAGTTCATGCTCTTCTCATCAGTTGTACATAAAACCTAAAGCTAGAAACAAGTTATGTTCTCAATGATTAGGCACCTATTTTTGTAGGAGTAAAGGCCACTAAGAACATCTGGTGATTTCATTAGAAAGCCAAATAAGAGATACTAAATACATAATTTTTAAAAAGATTAACTTTAGTAAGATTTGGAGAGAGATGTGCTAAACCTTTCAAAATGACAGGCCTCATATAAAAGCCTCGTACTTTGTCACTGAATCAATTAGAGCAAGTTCTGAGGAATCAGAATACAAAAGACAAATGATCTTTCCACAGATCCAGTGGAACTCCATTAATATCTTATGGATTTAATTCCAAGATCCACAACAAAACAAGCAAACGAGAAAAAAAAAAAAAGGTACATTCTTGTAATTTAGCTATTCTCTGTGTTAGTTATGGATTATTTAATATGCTGAGTTTGCAATCAAGTGTAGGGCAAGATACATATATGATACAAAATTAAAGAAAGAAATAAGATCCCCCTTTCACCATGCCAAAGTCTAAGCGTGTATATCATAACTCCATCCATAACAATCTCAGAATACTGTTTAAAAACATGACACAGATATTCCTGCAAACTTGTTTTGGCTGATCAGTTCAGACAAGGAAAACTGTCAGTTTAAACAAAGGGGAAGAAGGCAAAAGACAGACCACAGGCACCTTCTGTCCAAAGCCCTAGAAAACAAGAGATGTACCAAATACAGTGATCAGAGCTAATATCCCTTCAGAAGATGTGTACCAGTTTGCGATACATATACATTTCTATCTGTATTCCTCGAAGGCCAAGGGATAGTGAACTGGCACAAGTATGCGAGTAAGAGCTGGCACAGCTGTGCCCCAATTTAATTCAGACATAAAAAGGAAAACAGGGTTCAATCACGACCAGAATTTTTTATGAAGTTGACAATTTCCAGTATCCAAACTATTTGCATTATTTTAAAGGCGGCGAAACGCTAGACACCGCGAGACAGCAGTAGCACGGGCAACCGACTCCCTTCACAACTGTGCAGGCAGCAGAAGAGCAGCTTTTTGACTATGTGCCCGAGGCCTGGGTTTTTCAGGCAGCACTTACAGGTTTAGAGGGGCAGCAGCTGCCACCCTTGTGCTCCATCAGTGCCTGGTCACTGCCAATGCTTTTCTAGGATGGACTTTGACTACTTGATCCGTGAAAGCAGCTGGGGGAACACCCAGGCTCTCTTGCTGCCATACCCCTCCTCAGCAGGAGACCTTACATGAAAAACTTCAACATTTCTCTCCAGCTTCCATCATCCCAGCAAAACCCGTAAGCATCATACCCAGCATAATGGTTGACTAGAGCTAATTTGTCAGACAAGGACAAACTCTTTGTCCTTTTCCACAGTTATGAAACATGTGCTTTGTGCTACACGAAAAGCTATGTGGCAGCACCACAAACCTAAAGGAAGAGGAAGCTATAGTTTCAACATTTGCATCTGTAATAAGTGAAGCACCCCATCAAACTGTAATACTAATTACATTGCACAACCTAAAGGAAATAACCCGCCTAAAAAAGTTAAGAGGTTAAACACCAGAAAGTTTCAAAATGACAGTTTTCCTGGCTTTCCACTAGGGAGGAGACAAGTATGACAGCACAGTTGTAATGACTTAAAAACTACATGCAATTCACAAACACGATACTGATTCTCAGTGACTCGCTAGTCCTCGCTTGAGCGTGAATTACTGCGAAGACACATTTTATCCACACCAGATTTAAGGCTGCACACACGCTTGCCTTTAAGAGGACTCCTCTCTAACCACTGCCGATGAGCACAGCTCCTGACAGGAGGGGGAGACCAGCCCCGTGCCAAAATCAGATCACACCACACTTCGCTGTAACAAAAGATGCCTCCAGGGAGTTTGTGCTCATCATCGTTATTCCCCGCACGTAAGAGCCACCTCCAACGGATTTTACTTCAATTAAACCTTTACTACTGTAAACGGCAGAAGGGGTATAAACACATTTGTACCACACAGATCGTGGAAGGGGCAATGACAGATAAAAGAATGGAGTATCTCTCAATCCCTATTTAGAGACTCCCCCCCCTCCCCCCAAGAACCGAGGAACACCCCCCCAACAATGTCTCAAGATAACCGCACAAACCTGGTGGGCAAGAACATGTCCATTCCTTGCCCTGTAACCATCCTCCCCCACCCACCCCCCTTTTTGGGGGGTTTAGTTTGTTTTGTTTGGTTTTTGGTTTTTTTTTTTTTTCCAGCTGAGCACTTGCCTCTCCTCCGTGCCCATCAAATATCCCGAAGATGGAGGGGTGAGTCTTGTTCACCAGGTCAGTGATTACTTCGAACCTGTCCTCCATGTGATCCCTCCGGCCTTGGATGGAGTAGACAGCCACGTTGTGGCTCTTGAACTCCCAGGTCTTGGAGAACTCAGCGTCCAGCACGTCTAGCCCCCCGAGCCTGTCATTCTGCATGATCTCGGCCACCTTGCCCTTCACCATCTTCACCGCATCCCTGCTGGACTTAACAATGGTTTTCACCTCATCCGTGTGGAAGAAATAACTCCACAGGGCCAGGCTGATGCACAGCAAGAACAGGGTCTCCGGTCTAAGCAAGAAGTAACGCATGATCCGACCCAGCAGAGACAGCAAAGTCATTGTATCCTCTATCATTTATTATCGAGACCGTGTATCCCCGCACCATGCAACGCGCACCCCGGCGCCAGGGAAGGCTC
>NW_009648255.1:3173078-3190727 GCF_000708025.1 Charadrius vociferus
CGGGGGCGGGGGGTGAAGCGGCGCAGACATGGCAGCGCAGCCCCGTTTGGTGGGTAAGGGGAGAGCAACCGACGTCGTCTACCTGGGCTTGTGCAAAGAGTTTGACACTGCCCCACTCGGCGTCCTCATCTCTAAACTGGAGAGACACGGAACCGAGGGGTGGCCCACTTGGTGGGTAAGGAACTGGCGGGATGGCCGCACTCAGAGTTGTGGTCAACAACTCCACGTCCGAGTGGAGACCAGTAATGAGTGGCGTTCCTCAGGGGCGGTACTGGGACCAGTGTTGTTTAACATCTTCGTTGGCAACATCGATGTTGGGATGGAGTGCACCCTGCGCAAGTCTGCCAGTGACACCAAGCAGTGTGGTGCGATCTGGAGGGAAGGGATGCCATCCAGAGGGACCTGGACAGGCTGGAGAGGTGGGCCCGTGCAAACCTCATGAAGTTCAACCAGGCCAAGTGCAAGATTCTGCATCTTGGCCTGAACAATCCCATGCACAAATCCAGGCTGGGCGGAGAATGAATCGAGAAGAGCCCAAAGAAGAAGGACTTGTGGGTGTTGGCTGATGAGAAGCTCACCAAGAGCCGGCAATGTGCGATCGCAGCCCAGAAGGCCAACCACATCCTGGGATGCATCAAAAGATACATGGCCAGCAGGTCAAGAGGTCAAAGGAGGTGATTCTGCCCCTTTACTCCACTCTCGTGAGACCCCACCTGGAGTACTGCATCCACCTCTGGAGTCCCCAACATAAGAAGGACATGGACCTCCTGGAGTGTGTCCGTTGGGGCTGTTCAGCCTGGAGAAGAGAAGGCTCCGGGGAGATCTTATTGCGGCCTTTCAGTACCTAAAAGGGGCTCCAGGAGAGCTGGGGAAGGACTTTTTACTGGGGCATGTAGTGATAGAATGAGGGGGAATAGCTTCAAACTGGAAGAGGGAAGATTTAGATTAGATATTAGGGAGAAATTCTTGACTGTGCGGGTGGTGAGCCCCTGGCGCAGGTTGCCCCGAGAAGCTGTGGCTGCCCCATCCCTGGAGGTGTTCAAAGCCAGGTTGGACGGGGCTTGGAGCAACCTGGGCTGGTGGGAGGTGTCCTTGCCCAGGGCAGGGGGCTGAAACTCAATGATCTTCAAGGTCCCTTCCAACCCAAAGCATTCTGTGATTCTATGATCTGTTGCGGACAGTCCGGGCTCTCATCAGGGAGTACCGGGGCAGCAACTGCCTGGCTGCAGCTGGCTGTATTTCAGAAGCCGGGGTGACCCTATCAGCCACCCCTGCTTCTGCTAAAAACTCAGGGAAACCGAGAAACAAAACAGTGCTGGGATTCTGCTGGAGGATAATCTTACAAGACTGTAACCAAGTAGTCAACAGTTACATTCATGGGCTCACACGTGAAGGGGAACCAAAGCAGGAATTTCTCAATTATTAAATGGATAGTAGAGTTTTCCTAGACAGCATTTTAATGGAAAAAAAACCCAGCGTTCAAGACATGTATTCTCTTTCTCTGACCCATTTCTGTAAGTCGTCATTTTTCGGCTAACTGATAAGCAATGAAAATTACAAGCTGTGACTGTGTGAGCAGAAGTTTGCTGGAATATAAACAATTCAGCGTAGTGCTTGAGCTGCAAAGGAGCTGGAGTGATTTCCAGCCAGCTGGCAGACTGGGGGTCTGAAAACTGACAAAATTCGTCAACCAACTTCAGAGAGTATGACAGTGGATATAATAGTCAAACACGTTAGAGTGGTGTTGAAGATGAATTAGCAAACTGCAAAACTGGTCCGAAATTTTGAGTGGAAAAATCTAGTAAGCTGCCTTTCAGCCAAGGCTGAGGGTTCAGGTACGCGCCTTCCAAGTCTTCCAGCAACTCCCACTTCCTTAGGACTTTTCTTAACATACTATGTATGTAAACATACATAAACTATTGTTTTGCTAGTTTTTTTCAAAGATCAGCTTAAGTAAATCACATAAACCCAAATCTCGTTAACCCAAAGTTAATGATTTAAGGCTTTTTGTGTCCCATTCTTATATCCAACTCTGAGAAGCAGGAAAGTTAATGACAGGTGTAGTATATAACGATGATACTGTTTTAAATCTAAGGTATGCAATACCTTATTAGTATTTCAAAGGACTATCCAAAGTTGTACATTTGAGGCCTGAAGAAACTCTTACCTCCATCTTCCCATCTGTCACTATCCACTTGCGTTGAGCCGCGGGCTCTTTACCTGAAAGGCCAAAATATGCGCCCGTGAGTTCGGTAATATGGTAACAACACAGACTAGAGAGCATCTGTAGCTTACGATGCTGACTAAATAGCTATTGTAACAAATCATTCCTGGAAACATGAGATTAAATGTGACAAACAGACGCTGAAAGAATTTCCACCAATGAAATAATATTTTTGCTACCACAAACTTTGGAGCTACACCTAGCCTGAAGCTTTTCGGCCAGACTGAGTCCTCCTTTTGTGAACAGAGCTTTTCTAGCAAAACTTCTCAGGTTAAACAAAGCCTCAGTTTTGTTCTCTCTAAACTGTGTCTTAGTGTGCCCGGGACGCTTGCATTGCAGCACAGATCCCTCAGCACAGTCAATTTGTCTTTGTACCTGTGCCCTTAGAGAGCTATTTTCTCCTCCCTGGCTTTTTGCTGTATCTGCTGCAGCAGCTCCCCTTTGAGTTGTTGACTGTACTGGCTGGGAGCCGTATGTGGCCGCTAAGCAAAATTGGCTCTGTAATGACTGTGTTTGTTTTTATCAACAACTGTATTATGGCTTCTTTTAATTTGATTTAATTTTATGTTTAATGAAAGTTAAAATAAATGTAAAAATGTGGAGAATAGTGCTCACTACCGCCAACTAATTCATTATTTAATCATCATTTTAATTAAATATAAATGTGTATGTACTGTCGGGGAACAGCGGCTTGTATGAAAGCTGTGTTTCACTGATGGCAATTTGAATTCAGACTATGGGATTGCAAAGTGAAATAACGTGGTTTCAAGCCAGAGAGTGCACAAATCATTCTTCCAGCCACCAGCGTGCATCTCCTCATTGTTATTTCAGTTGCCGAGGACTGGTACCCATACACTGTCCAACAGCTTTCTCCAAAGAAGTGCAGGCTTCTGTCTGTACTGACTGCCCCCAGGAGCGGAAGATGCTCCGTACTACCCTGGAGTAGTCCATTAGCAACATCAGTATTGTTGCTTGTCTTCCATTGCATTAGGCATATTTTATACTGTAAGAGAGTTTGAGTTGGTTCCAAAAGCATCTCGGCTGTGAAAATAGGACCTGAAATGGTCTGCGGCTGCAGAGTGTCTAAAGCTCTCCTTTCTGAAGGGGAGGCAGATGAAACAGTAGGGTACAGGCGAGGTCTCCTTCTGCTAAACAGATGCAATGGGGCAGCAATTGTCATGGTCACAGGGCCATCTCGAAGCAACCCACATAAATACTCAGCCCTTGAAATAGAACTGTCCACTAATTAAATGCTAACAATCCAGGTATTAGGTACAAGTTTTACACTGATTTACCATGAAGTACAAAATTCAAAGCAACATTGAGACAGCCCAGTGGTCTGAGCCAGAGCAAGCCAAAAACCCACTTAAGGGTTTCATTCTGCATCGCCTCCTCTAGCAAATCTCCCCAGGGGAGAAACAGAACTTCAAGATCCAAACACGTTCTTTTAAACACTGGAAATCAATAACAAAAAAAATCACAAATCTTTGGGATATCAGTTGTTTTTGAAAGATTTCATGTTGGTTTTGTTGGGGGGGAGACCTCTGACTTTTGCTCATTTGTGAAAGGAATGAAAAGCGATCACTGAGTCAGCTTCACCGGTAAACGCAATAATGATACACTGTGTAAGGAGCGGAACATGTGGAAAAACATTTCTTGCTCAACAGCTCCTCCTACTGCTTACACGTGGCATGAAGCGTCAAGGCACGGTTTTCATGCATTGGTTGGCTACAGAAGCAAATAATCTGCTAATATAAACATGTATTGATCGTCTATTTAGTGTTATAATACACAGGAGTTTGGTATATTTTGCCTGATATGGAATAAAATGGGAAATAATTTGGGGTGCAAGAGAAAAGAAAGCAGCATACAACTTTCATTCATAGGGAATTTTCACAGTACCCAGAATTAAAATACAGAGTAAGATATTGGAAAAAGCACTCATTTTTGCGAGTCTGCACAATATCAACACTGTTAGCATTATCAGTTCTGGCTTACAATACAAAAACAATGGGTTTTGATTGCAAGAAGCCTCATTTTGTAAAGATACTTACAATGATAACTTAAATAATAATAATAAAAAATTATTTCGTTTACTCCACGTGTAAACTGAATTTACTACCATTTTACCCTGAGGATGAACAGTGAAGATATGATACTGATTGACAAGAAGCTCACCATGAGCCAGCAATGTGCGATCGCAGCCCAGAAGGCCAACCACATCCTGGGATGCATCAAAAGATACATGGCCAGCAGGGCGAGGGAGGAGATTCTGCCCCTCTACTCCCCTCTCGTGAGACCCACCTGGAGTACTGCGTCCAGCTCGGGAGTCCCCAACATAAGAAGGACATGGACCTGCTGGAGTGTGTCCAGAGGAGGGCCACGAGGATGAACTGAGGGCTGGAGCACCTCTCCTATGAGGAGAGGCTGAGAGAGTTGGGGCTGTTCAGCCTGGAGAAGAGAAGGCTCCAGGGAGATCTTATTGCCGCCTTCCAGTACCTAAATGGGCTCCAGGAGAGCTGGGGAAGGACTTTTTACTGGGGCATGGAGTGACAGGACGAGGGGGAATGGCTTCAAACTGGAAGAGGGCAGGTTTGGATTAAACATTAGGAAGAAGTTTTTCACTTTGAGGCTTCTAAGGCACTGGCACAGGTTGCCCAGAGAGGTTGTTGAGGCCCCATCCCTGGAGGTGTTCAAGGCCAGGCTGGACGTGGCCTTGGGCAACCTGGTCTAGTGGGAGGTGTCCCTGTCTATGGCAGAGGGGGTTGGAACTTGATCCTCAACCTTGATCATCCTTCCAACCTAAACCATTCTATGATTCTATAATTCTATGATTCTGAATGGGTCCAGCTTTACTGGACAATTTTACTAATGTGAAGCATTTAGTTTGATGGAATTTTCCTTGTAAAAATACTAACAAAATCTGTAAAATTGCTATTTTATAATATTCCCAGGGATGCTAAAATGTGGCGTTATGCTTCCATTATTATTTACTGTATTCTGCTGCCTGTTTGAAAAGTCTTCTTAGGATTTTCAGATTCAATCAGTTTTATCCACATAAATCAGAAGTGCACACCGATGTAGCATACTGCAGGTTAGTCCTTTCAAATATCAACATATTCCCAGAAGCCTACAGAGCCATCTCCCTCTTCTTCTGTTAATATATAAAATCATAATAGAAAAAAATAGTGCCAATGCTAACTATAAAACTGTATTCTTGCATGTCAGGAATAAAACTGCAATGCAGTAAAATCTGTCGTGCTTCTCTTTTCAGATGTTTTAAAGAAAAAAAATATTAGAATATTCAGGATGTTCTTTGGCTGTGACAGACACAGGTCTCCAGGGGTATAACAGTACAGCAATATCATAAACTGCTTTCTACAATAGTTTTGATAAAAGGTAAATAAAGTTTTAGTTTTTCTGCCAATTATTTTTATGCTTTCTTTCTATGTCAGTTGATATAAACAACACTTGCTAATATTGTTTCCAGAGTTTTATGTTGCAACAAATGTCAAACATTGCAGGTAAATTCTGCCTTCTCCCTGGTAAACCCATGAGAGATCTTATTACAGGAATTTTGCTCATCTTGCATCTCCGTTGAAGAGGAACATTTGCAGATGTGGAATGAAAATAGCAATTTTCCAAACAAGTTGTTCTTTTCTATTTTCCATGATTCTCAATTCCCATTCCTCATTATAGTACATCTTTGCGTGTGAAGTCTGATGATTTTCGTTTATTTCCTGGCAACATAAAGCGACCTTAGCGTCAGTGAGAATGAGAGTCATAGGATGCAGGGAGATTTCTGGAAAATGAAATCATGTTTTAGTAGCATCTTTGATTTAAACATAAGATTCTGCTACGGAATAGTGTGCACCGAACCACAACAGCGAAGCAGTGTGTCGCTGTGCAGCTGAAGCACATCCTGGATATATTGGGCAGGTTAAATGTATGCAGGTACCTGCACACAGACAAATAACACGAGAATGGAAATTCCAGACCTGGCTTGCTTACTTCTGATAGTAAGTACATAATTTCGTGTAAGTTATACCTGAAGCTAGCATTATTTAAAGAAAACAAAATCCAATGTAATTTCCCAAGTAAACTAAGGGGTGTTGTCTGTTAGTGTTTACAGGTTCTTATTTACTTTTAATATCAGAGCCAAACTATCCTGTGATACACACAATTGAGAAAAGATGCCAATGTTCATTTTATGCAAAAATTTAACCAGGGATGTATTTCAGAAGGAAATTCTAGAGTCTATCAACTTACAGAACTTTGAATTAATACAATTCTAGAATTGCAAGAAAAATTTGGTTATTGTAGGTGAAAAGTAAAACATTGTTCTGACAGTGAGCTCACATGCTGATGTAAAAACAATCTGCAACTGGCATAAGGAATTGGAATGGAAAGAAGCTGATAGGAATACGATGTGATTCTGGTCTCAGTAGTTCTACAGTTACCAGGTGATCCAAATACATAAAAGGCTCACGAAGAAACTACAATACTGACACTGACGATGAAATGTGAATGAAAAGCTGAAAGTCCGATCCCACTGAAGTCAGTGGGAATCTTTGCCTTGGATTTTGGTGGGAATACAATCCCACAATTTTGATTCTGAGTCCACTTCGCAAGGGCATGACACACTCTCGGAAATTCTCACTGATTTATTCTGAGGTTTCCCTGGTTAGGCCCTCTGTATCATAATTATTCAAAACACATTTTTCCCTGTCAGTTTCCAGAGATGAACTCACTGAGAATTGGAGCATGACTGAAATATCACCAAGAAAGCCCGGCAGATAAAGCCGACGATGATCCTGACTGCCAAAGCTGCTATCTAAAGTATTCTTTCATTTAAATAGCAGCATAACTTTGCATCAATACTGACTGAAGATATATTTGGAAATGTTTCTAAAGTATTTGCTGGTAAATTAACGCATCACAAACTTAGCACTTTTATGAAGAACTTCAAAATATGCAAGGAAAATATAAATAGAAGCTAAGTAATTTAGAATCACTTTGAATTAGCTACAAACTGGCAGCATTCTTACTAAATCTTTCTCAGATTTGAACACAAATTGATAAAAGCCAACAACAAAGCAATCTTAATTTTCTTCTTCATTAATTTTTACTTGGTTTAGCAGCTGTTTCGTGTCTTTGTTGTGGACTATTTAATTTGCATTAAGCAAGAGACTACAAATTTGATTTATTTTAAATCCTTGCATTTTTCCTTCTTTCAGCTACATTTGTATTCAAAACATTATGGGCTGCATTCTGGACTAGATCCTTAGGTCAGCCAAGCTAGGCTTGTCACAAAACTGAGATGAAAGGGGAACTGAGGTTACAGGGGCCTTTTGTCGTGACTTACTCGAACACTAAAATTAACTCTGCTGACTGCACAGTTAATTAACTCAGTTGACTGCACAATTTAAAACAGATCCCAAGTCGCACTCAGTTCTGTGAGTCTTCAAGAGGTTAGTTACAGCCACGGTGAATTTCAAAGGCGCAGCAGAGATCCAACCCTGACACCTTCCCTTGACCGTACTCTTAATATACCCTAAAAAGTAAAGCCTTTTAAAAGGCATGATAGAGATAACTCAGCACTGGGCTACTCAGGATTTCCTTGAGCAAGTCAGGTAAATTGGTTTTCTGACTGCTTTATGGTCCCTGAATGGCACGAAGCAGGCAGCCTGTGTTCCTTTTGTCTCCGGGAATATGTGATTGATTCTTACCCACTGCTACATTTTCATATGCAGCCTCAGGGACAGGGTCCTTTTACTCAGTTCAAAAGGCTGACTTATTTTCCCCAATTTTGGTAATAAAGATAGAGAAATATTCAAACAAGGATAGTGGAAGAATTTTTTTATTGGGGTATGGAGAATTTATTAAGACTTTCCCCATTTTTTAAATTACAGTGTTTGCATTCATGCCCAGTGTTTGAAATTTGCTTGAAATGGGTCTGTCGATAAATAAAGATGAAGCATTCATCCCTCTAGGGCTGAAATGGGATATGTATTTTATAAGCGGCAGCAGAAGGAAGACTCAGACTTTCTCTAAAGAGCAGCACAGAAAACTGAAGGAGCATTGCTGATGTCCACTGGATACAGCCATAATCTTGCTCCAAGAGAAATATAAAAGCACAAAAAGAAATCAGAAGTTAACTGTTAGGGCCACTCGCAGAAGAAGACTTTAAAAACATTCTGTGTCAGGTAACAGGGATAAGATGCTCAGAGATATTTAGATGTCCACGCTCCACTGAATCATACAAGAAAGTTTGGGTTCAAAAGAACTGGATGCAGTAAGCAAAGTGGTAATTCCCATACACAACTCCTACTCAAGCATGTTTTAAGTGGTATCTATTCTTCTTGTGTGTCTGCAGTGTTTTTTGTTTGTTCTCCGTCTTCTCATGGCAATATGTCTAGTGAGACCCAAACGGCAGGGTTTGTACTGAAATAGCTGCATGGGTTAGTACCTTCAGCTGTCAGAACTCTCTCTCCTTCCTTCCCACTTCGTGAAATATACGTACCACAGCACCATCTGCTTCACCACGATGCAGATTTGCCGCATAGGAGCTGTATTTTAATGGGAAAAATCATCTGAGTACAAGAGAATTTTCTGACTTTAATTTTCTTTTATATCTACTTTGCCTCCTCCCCGCCCCCCCCCCCTGCTCCAGTTCCCACATCAGTCCTAGGTCTCCTGAGGCACCAGACTGTGAAGCTGACACCAGATGGGGGAACGCGTTTCAAACAGCTGCGGGCTTCCCTACTGCTGCTTCCAGCTATCAAGGATTCATTTCTGCACGTGCATACGGAAAAAGCTGGTGATAGCAAGACAATACTAAATTCAGTTTTCTTCCCTGCAAGCTCCACTGCTTTCAGCATTCCCACAGCTCACAAAATTTGCAACCATCACTGGATCTGTTTAGAGAGGGCAGAATGACTGGCAGCTGCCTTCAGCTGTTGAAAAAGAAGCGAACAAAGGATGAGAGAGCACATAGAAGGAATGGAATGTATTTACACAGATCCCTCTGCAGGAGGCTGTTTATCAGATGTTAAGAACTGATTTATTTATAACTAATGACTTCTCCAAAAACATTGTTCTCTGCTGACCTTTACACTTAAATTGAAAGTCAGGAGACCCACTCTGTCAAGTAAATGAAATAAGTTTAAACTAAAATACAGGGAGAAAAAGCTTCTTGCTCTATTGTGAATCCATTGTTAACTACTGTATCTCTGGCTTTTTTACCTTCTTATCATTACTGGTCACTGTGGGTAGCTAGTATTCTCCAGAATGACCAGTAAACCTGGTATGTGAAAAGAAAACAACCACAACTTGATTTAATATGGGAGTTGAGGACACTTAGCCAGTAATCCGATCAGTTGCTTATACTATCAGCTCCTTATACAGGGGTTCTGTCTCTCAGTGGCCTGTGCAATGCCCAATCCATTAGTAATGCTCCACAAATAAGGGCCAGAGATTTGCACTTTTCCCACCTGACATAATTAGTCATTGCTTCCTACCAAAACACAGAAAGCAGTAACCAGGCTATTTCAACCTGCCGGATACTGCCTCTTCTGACTCTCAAACCCACTCACACTTAACGTGTTAGAACTCAGCTTACACAACTGAGCCGTTTGCACCCAGAGAGGATTGTGCCCTTTCTTTGATCACCATCTCTGCTCTCCCGAGTAGCTTCCAACGGCAAAGCGTAACGAGGTTCAGCAGTAGGGGAAATGGGGATGCTTCAGGAGTCAAAGTGTGTCCTGTCACCTTTTCCTCTCGCAATGCTAATGAGACTCTGCGCTCTGCAAGTGCACAACAGAGACACAAAAGATGTTGATGAGTCTTGTTTGTTGCTGCCCGTAGGAGTTACGAAGGATACTTTTCCAGTAAATGGAAAGTGATGCTGTTTGCTGGGGCGATGATACAGTATTTCACATGCTCATTATATCCCGAGCTCTTGCTGGAGAAGGAAGAGGAAAGGTTTGCTCGCTTCCTCGATGCACGGTCCGTATTCCTGAAAAAAACTGCTGCAGTTCCTGGCTTCTCCCTGTGCCCCTGCGCTCCTAGTTCCACATACCCCTGGGGTAGGTGCTGGGGTGGCTCAGGGAGGCCAGGGCCACTGCGGCCTGACCTGACCTGCTACAGAAAAAGGATACCAACCACACTGCGCTGTCACCAGAAGTGACAACACAAAGAAAAAGCACCCTTTCCTTTATGGACTCTCAGAACATTTCTACTTTAAGTGTAAGAAATGTACCTCAGGGCAGGCAGATCAACTGAGCAGAAACATCTCCATGTTAGAATTAATCCTGTGCTTTAGAAGTAAAACCCGACAACTGAATGCAGATAAAACAGTTTCTCCTTTCTGCTCCTTGCTGTAATGGAAAAAGTAAAGTAGTCAAGAAATAATTTCACAGCTTGGCTAAGCATTAACTAAGAGCAATTTCTGTGTACCAAATACACGATGCTATGGATTTGGTAATGGAACGGGAGATGGCTGATGCACTTATATGAGAGGAACTGGGCTACCAGCCAAAATTTGAGTTCTGCTAGCTATGTTCCCAACCAGAAGCAACAGGAATTAATTCCTGAATTGATGCATGTGAGTCTAGAAAAGCAAAATATCGTATAATTTGCAGAATCTGTGGGCTGTGTGCATATTCATCTATCTTTCTTCTATTGCTTTTCTTTATCTTTCTAGATCTGAAAATTCATTAAAGTCTTGAATCACAAAACTCTTGGGAAGTGAAGTAAGCTATATTTACAACCTAACTCCTGTATAAAAGACAGAAGACGCCCACTCTTTCAGTGCCTTTGAGCCCCATGACTTTTAAAAGTTTCCTTCAGCAAGGGCTGTTTCAAATCAGCATGCATGAAACAGAAGAACCACAGCGAAAAAGCTAAATGCCCATATACTTTATTCCTGTAATGACTGTGACATGAGACATATTACTTGTAAGTCTTTTGAGATATTTATAACTTCATACCCAAAGCTATCGGTAACAAGCATGCTCAAGAAAACTGCACTGTTGAGGTGTAAAGAGCAGTCTGAGAAATGCAAGATCTGAAGCTGGAGCAGTGGCAGTAAATGTTGGCTTGGGTAAAAAACAGTTTTGAGACACCACACAAAGTCCCCTTACAGTGAGTTTTAATTCAAAAGTTGAGGAGATGTAAGGAAGTTCAAGTACTTGTCCGACGGATTTGATGGCACATAATACAGGCCTTTAGACCCTATAAAATGGGTTCTTAAAAGCTTGAGAAGTCTCACACTGACAAACGTCAAGACAGGAGTGGTAGTACAAGAAAGCAACTCAGACAGAACCTCTCTGAAGAAGTGAGAAACCCTCATTTTAAATGAAGATACATAATTCAAACTTTGGCTAAGTTATGCCGTGGTAAAGCAATATGCATTTGAAGCTGCAGTTGACATTTTCTAAACCTGTTCTATTACTTCCTTAAGGTTACTAAGTTCACTGTTCTTTATTCCTCTATGATACCAAGAGACATTTAATGAAGTCTTGTGTCTTAAAATCAGTTTCTCCAAATAGCTGAGTTCTGCTGAAAAATCTAAAATTAAAGGCTTTTTAACTGTGACCCTACTCTGGAAAGGCAGTTCAGCACATAAATAGACTCACTGACCTTCAGCCTATGCTCTGCCATATACAGCTTTCCTGAGTTTATGTTAGGATTCTCCTGAAATCCGTAAGACCAGTTATAAGGGTAGTGATATAAGTGTTTGTGCTATTTGTTTCAAAGCTTAGGACCTCCCAGTTATCTGCCATTGTAGCACAGTGCACAAATAAGAAAACAGAAAAATCACATAGGGAGGGTAAGTACAACATGCTGTACTGTTAAGGCAAACATTGATGAACTACTGAAAGATCTGAAGAAGGGGTTATAATAGTTCTTTCCACACCTCCTGTATTGCTGTTAAATGCTAGTTCTTTTCACAGGATTTGGTTTCACAGTAATTTGCTTAACTATTTAATAACATTAATAGCTGTGTGTTTAAAAGTATAAATAGCATAATTTCACTGTTGTGCTGTTGAACTGTATTTTGTTCCTTTTAACTCCTTACACACATGAAAGGTTGTAGAAAGAGCTGAGTGTAAAGGTGTAGCTATATTGACCTTTTCCTCAGGGTCAAAAGCAGTTTAAGAGGCTGCCACTGTCACCCTGCAGTTCTCTGCTTTCTCACCATACCTGCTCAATTCCTTAACACCATTCTATTTCCCAACAGCCTGAGGATCTAGTGTTAAAAAATGCCCAGATCATTCTTCTTTATATTAGAACTTTAGAAATATTTTTAAGGGTATTGAAAATATCAGAGTTGCAATAAATATCTGTTTAAGGAATCACTGACATTTCTTTTCTGTTTTTCATAAAAAATAAATTTTTCATTGAAACATTTTAAAATTACAATGCTTTTTTTTGGTGGAAGACTGTTTCCTGAAACATTTTTTAAATAAAAATCCTTTGAAAGAACACCGAATAGTCCTGCATTCAATGTATTTAGGTGAAATGTCACATATGGATATGACAACTGAATCCAATCTCTTCCATAAGATGCAAATTTCTTAATGACTCACAGAGAAACACTGGTATCATTTAACCACATCTAAGTCTTTGCCTAATACGTTGTTTTCTGTTAGATTCAGTGGCAGGATTATAGCTAAAATGACTGTTTTGTGTGCTCAGAGCTCTCCCTTTCTCTAGCCATCTGAAGCCAAGAATATATTGATAAATAGCCTGCATTGGAAGCATACTTACTGACTGATCTCAGCGTATGAAGACAGGCAGGACATCAACAACTGTTACATTTAAATTAGCAACATAGTGGAGTATTTCAACGTCTAAGTAGAAATGAGATAAACTATGGATAATTTTGCCCTTTGTTTTCAAAACGGGCTTTGTTTTCTCTCACCCTCAAATAGTATTTTACAGAGGTTCCCTAGGGTTACATCTGGAATGAGGAAAATATGGCTGAAAGGATTTAATTTATCTTTAAAATAAGATCCAGTACGTCATTCAGACAGGAAAGCAAGCCAGGGATGAATGTTTGATATAAAAATTTATGAAACATGAAATGGGCTTTAATAGTAAGTCTGTGAAGTCTTGAAACAATAGGTCTCTCTGGAGTGGCAGAGTCCTATTTTTATGGTGCTTTGATAGGTGGGAAGGTGATAAAAGTGTTGTGTGTGAGGAAAGAATTAAAAATGTAATTGAACATGGTTCATAAATCCATGAAGATTCAAAAGCTACACTCTGGGTACTAATTCCTGATGGGAAATGTTTCTGTTTAGTTACACTGTAAATGTTATTAGTAAATACAATCTTGCATCTGCAAATCTCTGGTTTATTTTTCTTCTAAGATATGACCTACCATTGACCTTATGTTATCCATCATTTGACGATTATGTCTGCATTTTCCAGTAAAAACCGCTCCTCCCTTTTTTGATTAAATTAGACTGTGAGCTCAGATTTTGATTTATATGGAGTAGCAATGCCTCATTCTTCCAGGACTGAAAATGTCCTCGTTTAAGATCAGATCAGAAGATAGGATGAAAGCATTTTATAATTTTGAAAGGAATAAGTCTTTTTAGGCTAGTCACTACATTTCTGTTATTAATCATAAAGATGGATATGTATAAAAGAAGGTATTTTTAAATCTATACTAAAATTCTGAAAATTCTACATTGACAAATGGCTATTAATAAGAGGAGGCTATAAAGAAAAAAGCAAAGAGAAATGTGAAAATGAGACCTTCTGGCTCAAAGACCCACTGCTTTCACAGTGCCTGCCTTAGGCAGATCAAAGACTAAAATTCAAGAATCCCAGTTCTTATTAATTTACTGTTTAGCAAATAATTATATCATATTTAATGAAACAACAACCTTTTAGGTATGTACACACAAGACAGCATCCCTCTGGCAGTGCTTGATTACATTGAAAATAAAGCTGCAGAAGAGAAACCTATTGGCTGACCCATACATGAGTTCTTGCACCAGTATGAAATAGTACTCAGAAGACAGCAATAAACCCTAAGAAATTTCACACAAAACTATTTTATAGGAACACTGTTAAAGCTGACAAGTAAAAATTTCATAACAGAAGAAATACCCAATTAACGCCATTGTACCACTAGTACAATATGTACTGTTCTGCCACTCGTGTGCATGCATGTGAACACGGTGTGTAATAACAGCTACACAGGCTGTTCTTGCATTGCTTTAAATTATAAGCTATGAATATATTTATTTTCCTTTTTTTCCTCATGTGTTTCTAGAATAGTTCTAATTATTCTTCAGATTTTATTTTTGTCAGTGGTGATTTGGGAATTACACTGGAAATAAATTCCTGTTTCTTATACCATAGTCCTAGAGAAACTAGGACACATGTAAAAGAAGTATCTAAATAAAGAGAATTCATATAGAGGAAGAGGTCTGAACCTCTGTCAAAATAATACAAGTAAAGAAGCAGCATCACTGATTATCTTGGCAGTGCAGAAATGCAGATGACTTGTTTTCTGATAGAAAATACATAAAGATTAAGAAAATTGTGCCTCAAATTTTCACTCACAATTAATCAATGTCATTACTCAGAAATTACAGGAATAAAATATAAGGTGGATCCACTTTTCTGATCGGTGCTACTGCAAAGGATAGATGGCCAGAGCTAACTTAGGAAAGCTATCTGAAGGTTTCAAATTCATGTGTCCTGGAGAGCAACGAACTGTAACATAGTTAAGCAAAATACGTACTTATGCATATTTTAGCGTTCCGATTTTATAAAGCTTCTTACAGAGAAAGACTGGATGAAAAGTAAATGCGGTCAGAGAAATTAATACACACAGAGGAGACACAAACTTTATGTATGTGTTCTTTGCAGACAATTTAAACATTGTTTATAGATGTTAAGACTTTCTTTTAAAGTAATAAATTTCTAGTCTTCTGGCTAGGGAAATTTAATTTTGAACATAAATTGCTGCATTCTGTGCAATTTCCACTGTCTGACTCTCTCGTACCTGCAAATCTCTTTCACACAGGACATTATTCTTCAACCCAAGAATAAACAAATTCTCTCCATCCTAATTAGCCCCGAATGTAAGCCTTTCCCACTTCATGTTCCACAGTTAAAACTAAGTTTGAGAAAGAGCTCTGGGCAAAGGTGAAGGGTCTCAGCTTGGGGTCCATATATAGTTTTAATGAGCTACTATGAAAGTCTTACAGCAGAAACTGTTTTATCTGCTGGCTTCACTTCTAAAACACAGGATTAATTCTAATATTACAGCTCACTTTCCATTGGCGTGTCCTTAGGTACATTTATTACAGCTACAGGGCAGGAACAAACAAGACTCATCAACATCTTTTGTGTCTCTGTTGTGCACTTGCAGAGCGCAGAGTCTCATTAGCATTGCGAGAGGAAAAGGTGACAGGACACACTTTGACTCCTGAAGCATCCCGGTTTGAAAGCGATGACAGGCACTGCTGACGGTGATGAGCCAATTGTAAAACACGCCTCGTCGGTCCCACAGCACGGGGCTTGACGGCAGCGTGAGGTGAATTAGCTGTCTCTTTGGGGCACAGATGACTCCAGCGTGCCGGCATTTTCCCTACTGCTGAACCTCAGTTGTGTAAGCTGAGTTCTAACACGTTAAGTGTGAGTGGGTTTGAGAGTCAGAAGAGGCAGTATCCGGCAGGTTGAAATAGCCTGGTTACTGCTTTCTGTGTTTTGGTAGGAAGCAATGACTAATTATGTCAGGCGGGAAAAGTGCAAATCTCTGGTCCTTATTTGTGGAACATCGCTGATGGGCCACTTTTCTCTCTCTCAGGTAGACCACGTTGCAGCATGCTCAAGTTGCATGGTTTGCTGTTTTCTTCCAGTCTTATCCTTGACTTGTCCCTACTTCCACTTTCACAGTAGTGTGTGGTAGTTCACTTCTCTAGTTCCTAGGAGTCAGCGATTAAGAAAACAAAAAATTTCCTGAGTCTTCAATTGTCTTCTCTGATCCTCTTACAGCAGATTAAATTTCACTGAAAGTCATCTTTTGCCCTGTGAAAGGCACCCATGAGGCAGTCTGGGACAGTGTCTAGCATAAGATAAACTTCTAACCATCTTTCCATTATTATACATAATCTATACCACCTTTTTCCTTTCAGAGGTACATGGAATATTCTTCCTCAGAGTTATAAAGCATCAGAGATTGAAACAGAATTTTAAAAGTGTAGGGACAAAAGAAAATGTAGTTTAAATAAATTGAGAAATAGTTTCAATTTGATGACATTGACAAAGACTTTTTTGACATAAGTTTTAGATAAAGCACATGTAGGCAGACTGATGTGGCCTTTTTGAGAAAAAAATATGCATTATTTGATGAATTATTCAGTTTCCCAGTGCTTTCCCCTTGCATTGTTTTCACTTTTTACACCATGTATTCAAATCCAGAGAGAATTTTACCGAATAGGATTTCACTGAAAAAAGTAAGTACCCGAATGACCATGCCATTTCTACTCCCGTATCTATAGCTCAAAGCTATTTAGATATATAAAACCTCTTCCAGACAATTGAGAGTGATGCATTAAATAACTTGGTAACTCCAATTTTGATTTCTCATCGTGCTAAAGGGTTTATGTCCACAATTGTGGCCATGTGCTATGTTCCTCTGAAGGCCCATTCACTTGAGCACAGGTATGCACCCCGAGGAACAAACACCTCCACCTTGCGTTTGATGAGCCAAGGAAGAATTCGTGCTGAAATGGCAATAGTCTACAAAATTAAAGAGCAAAAAAAAAATGCTAAAAAAATGAGAAAGACACTCGCAAATTTTATGCCAGTAATAGTACCTGTGCATAGACAGAAAGAAAAGAGAGCATTTCTTAACAACAGATGCATTTGAATGCCATGTACTTCTTAAAGCAATTACAGAAAAGACTGTAATACTTCCAAGTACTGTAATACCGCTGGAGACCCTTCTGTCACAAACAATAGACTAAAAGTTCTCAAATTCGCCTTTTCAAAGGATCACTTCCACAAGGCAGGAGCTAGTTTTCCCTCATCTCTCACACTCAGGACGCTCTTAATTAATTATCTAGTGTCTGTAGCAAATGTGTTATTGGATTTTAATGGGTATTTGCTATTACTACAGCTAATTTGGACCTTGCTCACCAAATACATGGCTACGCTGAACAGAAACACAACAAAATGGCGGGCCGGGGCTACCTGAGGCACTCTGCGCACTCCCCCTGAGGCAAGAGACAGGGACAGCCCTTCAGGGGAGAGGCTCACCCAAGTAAAACCACTTCTAGTTGGGAAAATGTGGAATAAAATGCAAGCATTAAAAAAACCCCAAGCCATCCACATCCCATCACTGCTGCTCAGGGAAGCGGAGAGCGTCTGGGCTGGAAGAGCTGTGAGCTGATGGA